>NC_067488.1:65853597-66153597 GCF_947179515.1 Apodemus sylvaticus | reverse complement strand
CAGTAGTGGCACATACACATATTTTAGGCAGGCTCAACCACCTGTCTCAGCAATTCCACAAGTGTTCATGCATAGTTACATACATACACATATACCTACATGCGTATGTATGTACATACATATAGACAGACATATATACATTTGATGGATGTATATATGAGAGCCCACAAACCCACACTTTATTTTTTCTGTCTGTCAATTTATACCTTCTTAGACAAAAATTCTTTATAAAATTACATCATAGGTAAGATGTTACAAAAAAAAAAGGAAGTTCCAAAAGGATGTTGATAGTAAGTTCAAAGCAGTGTTTCATTCTGTAAGCTCATTGTAAGTTCACAGCAACAGTTTCACATGGCCTTACTTTATCATAGTGCACACCTGAAGCTTGATCCTTGGAACTGACCTGGAATGAATGTTTTTCACAAATTTGTTCCATGCCTGCTTTCTTATCCTAGTGCAAGTGGCCCACTGCACAGGAAGGTTTACAGAGCTCTAATTGCAGCTTTATTCTATAGGGGAATTGAGATTATCTGTATCAATTATCAATAAAATTGTGAAATCATCAATTTATTTATACAGAATTGCTATATGAGAGTACAACTTCATGCTGATCTGTAGGAAGAAAATTTGCCAAATAGGACGGACTATTGCCCAGAAATCATTAGGCTATGTAATAACGACAGAGAATGCAGGGAGAAACGATCCTGGAATGAAGTCTCTAAGGAACCTGCGTTTCTCAGAGCTCACCCATCACAGTCATGAATAACAATTAGCCACCTCCAGAAAGTTCATCTGTTGGCCTTAGCCCTTCCTAGATATCTTTTGACAGCTCATTGTCCTAAACTTTCCTTCCCAAGTCTTGTTCATATGTCTTTGTATGACAGCCAGCAGCATTTATTTAACAAAGTCCCGTCCAGCCTATAGGGCAGGCACTGGTAAGGAGAACCTTCTTTGGTTGTCAGGACCTTTCGCTTCTAGAGAATATGGACCTGGGAATGGCTAGTATGCTGTGCGATGGATGTTTTGACTAAGGTGAGATGTCTCTGGGGCACCAAGGAGGAACTCCTGCAGCCTACCTCGTGCAGATCCCAGCAGGCTCCAACTCCAGAAAGAAGCATCTCTAATGAGATCTGAGGATAGGCCAGAGTTTTGTGGATCAAATGGGGAAAGAACACCAGGTAGGGACAGTGGCAAGTCCAAAATCATGGAAGAAACAAGATATTTGACAACAGAGTACTTCAGAATGTCTTAGACATTAAGGATGGGGACAGGGGGCAGCTTCAAGCAAGTGATGAAGATAAAGACACAAGCTGGGATGCTGGGGCTCTTCATCAGAATTATCAGGAGAGGCATATGATCGAATTTATGCTAAAGAGAGATTAAGTCTGGATGTGCATGGAGCAAGGTGCAGAAAAGATGCATTGAGCAAACATGGTAGACAAAGAAGAATGTCGCTGAGCTGTGGCAAAACATCTGCATGAGTGGGAGGTATGTTGTGGTTTTTACATGAAATGTCCTCTATGGGTTCATAAATTGTTGGGTTGGTCCCCAGTGGTGGAACCATTTTAGAAAGGTGGAAACTTTGGGAGATGGGGCCTAGTTGGAGGAGGTAGGGTCATAGCAGTTACATTTTTTTGTATCTAGTTCTCTATTCTCTTCGTCTGTCATCATCCTATCTGTCCATCTGTCTATCATATATGTATCTATCTATGTATATATGTGCCTATGCATGTATGTATGTATGTATATATGCATGTATCTATCTATCTATCTATCTATCTATCTATCTATCTATCTATCTATCTATAATCTATCATCTATCTTATCTATCACCTATCTATCTATCATCAATGTGTCTATCATCTGTCTGTCTTTCTATCATCTACCTCTGTCTGTCTATTTATTGATCTACCTACCTATTTATCACTAATTTTCCGTCCTTGTCTGTCATGAAGAAAGTGGCTTCCTACTGGCCACCACCATGATGTTCTGAGGCATTGTGTCCTTGACATCACTAGGTCAAAGTCAAACACGACACTCTTACTCAAGACTTCATCTATCCTTTATACATTCCCTCAGGTCTTCCTTGGGCCCCTACAAATGTGGGAAGAATCAAAAAAAGAAAATGTGGTATGTAGACATCATGAAATGAGGAAGAGAAGTAGGGTGTGGTGGCATGTACTTTTAATCCCAGCACTTGGAAGGCAGAGATAGGTGGACCTCTGTAAGTTCAAGGTCAGCCTGCTCTACATAGTGAGCTCCAAAGGTAGCCAGGGTCACAGAGTGAGACCTAGTCTCAATAAGTAAATTGGGAGGAAGGAAGGAAAGAAGGAAGGAAGGAAGGAAGGAAGGAAGGAAGGAAGGAAGGTAGGAAGGAAGGAAGGAAAGAAGGAAAGAAGGAAGGAAGGAAGGAAGGAAGGAAGGAAGGAAGGAAGAAAGAAAGAAAGAAAGAAAGAAAGAAAGAAAGAAAGAAAGAAAGAAAGAAAGAAAGAAAGAAAGAAAGAAAGAAAGAACAATGTGAGGGAAAACAGATGAGGCCTGAGAGCGTTTCAAATACAGCAGTACAAGGAAGAAGTATAATTCATTCACCTGAACCCTGCAAAGAGGTGAACATGGTGCCTTGTGAATTTATTGTTAACAAATTCTGACATTGTGGGAAGACAGGTATGCCCTTCCATGTTTATGATGTAATATGAAGTATAAATTATTTCATTAATTTTCTCTGTCTCCAGCATCAGCAACATTAGCATTCCAGAAAGATTTAGCAAATCAGGCAGAAAATAGTTTATATGTGGGATTCAGTTTTAACCGTACCAGGAAATTTAGCCCTGCCCCAGCCCACAGTGGCTAAAACAAAGCATTTGATTATCCCCAATCCATTCTGAGAAGGAGAGTACTGCTCTTCTTCAGTCTTCCCTGAAAATATTAGTAGCCTAGTTTCTAAACAAGGAACAGGAGAGTCACCCTTGATTCCCCCTCCCTCAATCTTCTTAACCACTCCTTGAGTGGTACTATACTCTCTAAGTATGTGTGTGTGTGTGTGTGTGTGTGTGTGTGTGTGTGTGTTAATATGATGACAGAGAGGACAGGAGGTGTAATGATTTGAGTAGAAATGGCCCCCATAGGCTTGCATATTTTGAGTGCTTGGACATTAGGAAGTGGCACTCCTTGAGAGGGATTAGGAGGTGTGGCCTTATTGGAGTAGGTGTGGCCTTGCTGGAGGAAGTGTGTCACAGTGGGGTGGGGTGGGCTTTGGGGTTTCAGATGCTCAAGCCAGACCCAGTGGCTCACTTGCTCTTCCCATTGTCTGCAGATCCAGATGTAGAACTCTCAGCTACCTCCCCAGCAGTGTGTCTGCCTGCGTGCTGCCATGCTTCCCACCATGTCAGTAATGGACTGTATCTGAATGTAAGCAAGTCTTAGTTAAATGTTTTCTTTTATAAGAGCTGCTGTGGCCATGCTAACTCTTCACAGCAATAGTACATTGACGAATACAGAAGAGGAATCTACTTCAGGATGGCTGAGAGTGGCTTCGAGCTAAGCCACAGCTAGGAGCCGTCACCCTAGGCTTCCTCACCTCCATGTCTCGCAGCAGAGTCGGGGACTGCTGCCGGTCTGAGCCCATGTCCAGAAGTATCTAGAAGGAAAGGCCTGTCTTGCATTTTTCCCATGTCCCCTGTCCTTAGGTCTACATGGAATCTTCCTTCACAGATACCCCCATGGACACCGGGACAGAGGCCATTCTGAGAGGTATCTTTAGGCAACCTAGTCCTTGCAGACTGACAGCGTACAGCGCCATAGGCCCGGATGGTACAGCCAACTTACAGCTTGGCTGTATGGTGAATTCTGTTGACCTGGTCATGTAGGAAAGCATGACATGGGGTGTAACCTCATGGCTTCTGTCTGCTGGTTTGTTTGACAGAAGCAGTCAGACCAGACTGCTAAAGCAATTGAGTCTGTGTGTAGGCAAGGAACACCTTCAGATGAAGTCCTCTTTGTTGTTAAGTATTGGCACCTATCTCTGGTGAATACTTGGCTTCTAATCAAGAGAGGATGATGGAAGGAGTCCATGGTGACTCACGTGAAGGACAAACATGTATCGCCCACTCGGCTGTTTTGGCAGTTAATTCATTTATCTCCAGCCTACAACAGATGCAGCGCTTCAGGAGATGGGCACTCAGCTGCCATGCCTAATAATTCTCAGAATTAAACCACAAACAAAAGAAAAGATGGAGTCTTTTATTTGGAAAGATGAGTCAGTGGCAAAGGGTGACCAGAGCTCTTGCAGAGGATCCGGGCTCGACTCCTAGGACCTACATCACAGCTCACAACCACTTGTAACTCCAGTTGTGGGACATATGATGCACTCTTCTGACCTCCATATCTCAGGATGTCTGTGCATACATAGATGCAGGTTAAATAATCATATATAACATAAAATGAATAAACATAGATGGCTCAGCAGTTAAGAGCACTGACTGCTCTTTCAGAGGTCCTGAGTTCAATTCCCAACAACCACATGGTGGCTCACAACCATCCATAATGACATCTGATGCCCTCTTCTGGTGTGTCTAAAGACAGCGACAGTGTATTCACATACATGAAATAAAGAAATAAATCTTTAAAAAAAAGAATAAATATAATAAAACTGTAAATAAAAGGCAGGGTGAAATGTATGTTGTTGTCTTGAGACTAAATGGGAATGCTAACTGAATGGCTGATGTACAGGCGCACAGCCTCCCTGTGAGGCTGAATCCTGACTCAAACTTAGCTGGCTTCCACCTTTCAGCCACTTCCTCCTCTTTGTTCCCCTTTCCATCTCTTTGGTTCACCCTGAGTTGTGCTCTGTCCCCACCCACCTGTTGGCTCTTCCTCCTCTTCTTCTTTGACTGTCTTTTCATATTTCCTTAGGGAAAAGACTGTGAAATGAGGCAGTAAAAGAAATTATAAATTCTGCCAGCATAACTGATTGGCATGTCGACAGAAACCACAACAATCTGATTCCTGATGATTAAGGTGTGGGCAACATAGCTGTCTTTTCTTCAGGCAGCAATACACACATACAGATGTGCACAAACATGCACACACACACACACACACTGTAAATATCTATACTCATATATACACCACACACAAATTGTAAACACCCTATACTTACATACAGATACCATACACATACATACCATACACACATATACTGTTAACACACCATATACACACACACTATAAATACCTATACTCACTCATATACACACCACACACAAATTGTAAGCACCCTATATTTACATACATATACCACACACACACATATACTGTTAACACACCATATACACACACACACACACTGTAAATACCTATACTCACTCATATACACACCACACACAAATTGTAAGCACCCTATACTTACATACGTGCACCACACACATACACATACATACCACACACATATACTGTTAACATACCATACACACACACTGTAAATACCCTATACTTATATACATACACACCATACATACTATATATAAATTATAAGCATCCTATACTTACACACATACATACCATACCACATATACACATATACAACACATACACACACCACAAAAATTGTAAATACTCTACACATATACACCATATATACCACACACATACATATACACTACAAACATTATAGTATATACTCACACGCACAAAAATTGTAAACACACTACATTTACATGCATACACACCACAACACACCACACACACATAGATAAACCCGTGCACACAGGTACCTCTTATATAAAGCTGTTCTTTACCTTCAGACTCTTAAAAACTCAAAGACAGTTGAACAATACAGGTTTTGTCCACAGTGGGAGATGAGTGGACAAGTCCCTAAAATGGGTCTCCTATTTCTTCAGTGTTCCTGTTCTTCAGTGTCTAAAAATTTCTGCTTAAGGGCAGTCAATGCAAGTAGTGATTTACATATTATTGGTGTTAACTCTATTACTTTGACTATGTTATTAAATCACACACTTGTGTGCCTTTGTCTGCTAATTAGGGCCCATGGAATGACTCCATGTGCACCTTCACCATGGTTCTGCCATATCAGACATTGGGAGGAGAGCATTTTTTGACCTGTTTAACAGATGAGACTACTGAGTCTCAAAGAGAAGTTGTTTTAAGTTGGGGCTTCTACACACAGCAGGGCTAGGACCTGTTTGCATTTTGCCCCAGCCTGTGTCTAGGTATTTCAGGGGCATGTTGAAGGCTCGTGTTAAGTAAGTAAGTAAAGTTAAGTAAGTGTTGGAAGGATAGTTGGGAGGCCTGGCTCATCCAATAGATTAACTTTATCAGTCCCAGGGTGAGGCAGTAAAGGGATGTGTCACAGGAAGCTGCCTGGGACCCACAGATTCTCTCCCTTAACAAGTGACAGAAATTGTTGTCAGACCTCAGGGCAGCCACACCCATTAACCCTTCTCTGGCCTCAGCTCCTTGAAGGCAATGCTGTCAGGATTCCTTCAGGGAGTCCCAGCCTGACAGTGGGGCAGAAGGAGGCCAGTTATTGGCACATTGCTTGACTGAGTAGATCTGCAGTCTCCTGTGAAGAAATTCCCAGCCTTATAATGGTGCAGCCCTGCATTCCTCTCTCCCTCAAGAACCCTGTTCTAAAGATCTCAGATGTTCTCCCTTGTCATAATCTGTGTATAAAATCTTCAGACTACAGAATGGAGAAGCCAGCAGTTGAGCTCACTTCTGTCTAAAGGTTTCCTTTCTTTGCTCCATCCCCCATCCATCCTCTCTCTCTCCTTCCTCTCCCTTCCCCCCCTTAATCTCTCTCTCCCCTTGTATTAATAATAAATTGATTGGGTGACCATCAATTTATTGATGAGGAGGTTCTGAACCTTAGGCTCCAGTAGAAGCAGGTTAAAGCCCATGTCATTGTAGACTGGCAGCTCTCTACCTTCTTAATACTGTGGCCCTTTAACATAGTTCCTCAAGCCGTGGTAACTCCAACCAAACGTTATTTTAGTTGCTACTTCATAACTACAGTTATGAATCATAATGTAAATATTTTTGGAGATAGAGGTTTGCCAAAGGGGTCATGACCTACAGGTTGGGGTTGGGAAGAGCTACTCTGGGAACTTTCCACTTTGGCAGTCACACTTCCCTTTCCTCTCTCCTAAGAATATCTACTAAAACTCTCCTCTCCTAGGCCAGTTGGAACACAGCTCTCCCTGGAGTTGGGTGCTGCCCAACCCAGGAATCACCCCGCGCTTCTGTAAGCTCATTAGAATTTTCATGCACCCAAGTTTGTCTTTTAACTCCTGCATGTTTTCTTTTATTATAAGACCCATCTCTTGTATCAGACATTTGCAAGAATCTTTGCACAGAAAGTTTTCCTTTCATTGATCAGTACTTAATAAAATTGAGTATGTAAGAAAGTAAATACAGCCTCCCCCCAAAGGGATTTCTCACTTTTACTTTTTTGTTCTTTGTTTTTTATTTTGCTTGTTTTGTTGTTCTGTCTTTGTTTGCGTGGTCGTCGTCGACGTTGTCGTCATCGTCGTCGTCGTTGTCGTCCTCGTCGTGAGATGAATCTTGTGAACCCCAGGCTGGCCTGGACCTCTTGATCTTTCTCCTCTCCCTCTCTGAGGGCGTGGCCACAGGTATGCATCTCTGTGCTGGGCCCAATAACTGTCTTTTAAAAGGCTTTCTCTGGTGAGTTTAAAGAAATCTGCTACAGTCTTCTGGAGCCCAGTCCTACATCCACATTGCTGTTGAAGTTGCAGTTTTCCAGAAGCCTCTGGAGGAAAAAGTGCAACAGTTCACAGGAGTGCTGTGGCCTCCTGACAGAAGGTGCGGTGGGGTTGGGTAAGGGGAGATGGGGGTCAAAGAGAGTGAGAGTGTGCTGCTGAGACTTCTCTCAAGACCTTTTGGGGGTGTGAGAGGTAACCTCACCATACTCTGCTGGTACTTTAATATCTTAGTTCTGACAGAGCAGCTCAGGGTAGAACCAGCAGGGGGCATTGCGTTTCTTCTAGGAACAACAGCCCTAGAATGACCTATTCCACCAGGGGCTTCTTAGTCTCTTGTGCAAAGCTAGAGACTGTTCTTGGTGTGCCACAGCATAAACAATAGTGTTAAACATCACACACACACACACACACACACACACACACACATGTCTTAACGTTTGGAAGTGACCGAAGTCCTCAGTCGGTTTTGCTGGGCAGAAGTCGCGGTGTCGGTACTAGTGGCTCCTTGAGAAGCTCGGCAGGAAGAATATATTTCTTGACTTTCATGTTCCCTTTTGCGACCTCAGCTTGGGTCGCTCCAATTCTGCTGCCATTATCACATCACATCGTCTGCTCGGATTCTGGCTCTTCTGTGTCCCACTTTAAAGACCTTGTGTTGATGACATTGGGGCAAGCTGGGAAAATCTGGGCTAATCTCTCCATCCCAATTAATTTAATTACATCTGTAAAGCCCATGGAAGGCAGCGTTTGTAGGTTTCAGGGGCAGGATGTATGTCTATTTGGAAGGGCATTGTGATAGACAGTATCCATCATCAACATAGCATCTTAGTAACCTAGGAAACAAGCCTCAGTCCATGAATATGAAGGATTATCTAGACAAGGTTACGTGACGCAGAAAGGCCTTGACAGTGTGTATGCCCCTCCATGGGATATGGTCTTGAACTGAGTAAAAATAGAAGTGAAACTGAGTGCCAGCGAGCATTCATCGTCTTGTTTCCTGACAGTGGATACCATGGGACCAACGTCAAGCCCCTGCAGCATCATGGACCGTACAGTTGGACCCTGACACAGAAGAAGCCTCTTCTCCCTGAAATTGCTATTCTCAGGGTTGTTTCTCACAGGAGAAGGAAAAGTAACTAATCCTGGCAATATTCAGTCTGTCAGAAAATGTTGTCTTTGTCACCAACAGGAGGAACAGAAATAGGTGGATTGAGAGTGGAAGTAATGCCAGGATGGACTGAATAGGCTTGTGCTGGTTGGTTTTGTGTCAACTTGGCACAGGGTGGAGTTATCACAGAGAAAGGAGCTTCAGCTAGGGATGTGCCTCCATGAGATTCAGCTGTGGGGCATTTTCTCAATTAGTGATCAAGGGTGGGAGGGCCCCTTGTGGGTGGTGCCATCCGTGGGCTGGTATTCTTGGGTTCTATAAGAGAGCAGGCTGAGCAAGCCAGGGGAAGCAAGCCAGTAAGGAACATCTCTCCATGGCCTCTGCATCAGCTCCTGCTTCCTGACCTGCTTGAATTCCAGTCTTGACTTCGTTGGGTGATGAACAGCGGAAGTGTAAGCGGAATAAACCCTCTCCTCCCCAACTTGCTTCTTGGTCATGATGTCTGTGCAGAAACAGAAACCCTGACTAAGACACAGCTCAAATTGGTTTGCTGGCATCCATATGTGCCTTTGCCTTCTGTACACTTGACACAGCTAGGGTCATCTAGGAAAGGGGAATTTTCATTGAGAAAATGTCATTAATCAAACTGGCTCCTAGGCAAGTCCGAGGGGGCATTTTCTTGGTCGATGATTGGTGTGGGAGGGCCCAGACCATTGTGGGTGGGATCATCCCTGAGCAGGAGATCCTGAGGGATATAAGAAGTGTTAACTAAATGTGAGCCTAGACAGCAAGTCAGTAAATAGTATTCCTCCATGGTCTCTGCTTCAGTTCCTGCCTTGGGTTACTGTCTTGAGTTCCCACTTGTGCTTTCCTCAATGGACTGTGACTTGGGATAGATAAGCCAAATGGCCCTTTCCTCCCCAGGTTGCTTTTGGTCATGGTCTTTATCACAGCAATAGGAAGCAAAAGAAGACAGCCCATGTCCTAATGACTGATTTATTTAACTGCTAAATTTTAATAGTATTCAAAAGCTTCTTTCTTTCTTTCTTTCTTTCTTTCTTTTTTTTTTTTTTTTTGTGTGTTTTTTGGATTTTGTTTTTTTCAAGACAGGGTTTCTCTGTGTCCTGGAGCTCACTCTGTAGACCAGGCTGGCCTCGAACTCAGAAATCTGCCTGCCTCTACCTCCCAGGGTGCTGGGAATACAGGCATGCGCCACCACTGCCTGGCTAGCTTATTTCTTTTTAATGATTTGAACGTCACTTTCTTTGAAAATTCAACAAATGGACTATCAGTTATAGTTTTGAACTTGTGGAATTAAAACTTCAAATTGAATTGTGTTAGTTTAAGTCTGATGGGAATGGAACAAACTTGAGATAAGGGATAAAGTTTTCACTGGGGATTTCAGGGTTAGAAACAACTAATGAAGCTGTTTTGTTTTTTTTTAATTAAGATTTAAACCTTAAATCAAAAAGCAATAAAATGGCAGTATAACTCATACCAACCTCTAATAAGTTATGCCATTCTCAAATCCTAACAACTAAACAGAAGCAAGGATGCCCAAAAGATTTATCAGACATCTTTCTAGGACTAATGCTTCAGAACTAATGTCCACTGACTACAAATACAAAATGATCAAGACTTGGGTTTGTTGATTTTACATTAGTCTCCAAATTCTTTTAAAAAAAAAAATTCAGCAAAGTGAGTGATACTGAACAGAAACCATAGAAGCAACTATATTGCATTTAAAATTACATTCATCAAGTTATTAGTAAAGTTAGCCTGATCAAATGAATGACCAAATTGAGAAATTGGTAGAACAATAGCAAATATACTAAAATGTCAAAAAAAAAAAAAAAAGCCACAAGGCCTCAAAGGTATCTGTGTAAATTGAATTTTTTTCCCATGAGAAATGAGTGTCATTTGGGCCATGGGATTATATTTGAATTTTGAATGCCATGGAATTATATATTGAATTAAGAAGCCAGACATGCACATCCTTCATGCAAACTTGCCAGGAGAAGCACCAGAAGCAGGAACCCAACGCCTCATTGAGCTTCTCAGATGTTGGAAGTGCTCAGAGAGGTGGGAGGCTGGTGTGAAAAGGAATGGCCCTCATAGGCTCCCATATTTGGATACTTGGTCACTAGGGAGTGGGGCTACTTGACAGAGATTAGTAGGTGTGGCCCTGATGGAGTAGGTGTGGCCTTATTGGAGGAAGTGTGTCACTGGAGGGGGCAGGTTTTGTGGTTCCAGAAGCTCACACCAGGTCCAGTGTCGCTCTCTTTTCCTGCTGCCTATGGATGCAGATGTAGAACTCTCCAGCACCATGTCTGCCTGCGTGCTGCCATGCTTCTCTCCGTGATGACAATGGATGAAAGCTCTGAACTGTAAGTCACTCCCAATTAAATGCTTTCCTTTATAAGAATTGCTGTGGTCGAGGTGTCTCTTTATTACAACAGAATATTAACCAAAGCAGAGGCCATGACTACTCCTGAAACAGACAATATGAAGACAAGGGGCATTATGAAAGGAAAAAAGAAACCCAGATCCCTCTTGAAGGGGAATTAAATAAACATATAAAGGTCAGAACTCTTGGTGCTTTCCCAATGTGACATTTCAAACTCCTTTTAAACATTGTAGAAGGCTCTTCAGAAGTGGCTTCTTCCCATCTGTCTTAGCTTTTTAGTTCTGGCTGAGGTACAGCCACTTGAGCTCAATTCAATTGCTTCTTCGGGGACAGCTTCATGGCTTCCTAAGCTTACATTTTTCTTTTACTTTGTAGACAGAACAGACTTTATCTGTGGTCACTGTATTCTAGTAATTTCCTTTATTTCCAGTTAGTGTCTTCCTAAAAGCAGTGTATTAGTCAGGGTCCTTTAGAACTTACAGAACGCTGGAGAACCCTGCTATTAAAGTCACAGTCCCCCATTTTTGGGTACAGGAGTTACCCACAAACCACATGTATACCAATTGTATCACTTGTATACGTGCAGATTCTCCCATCCCTGGGTGCAGCTAGGTCCCAGAGCCAGTATTTAGTAATACAATACATAGCAAAAGACCAAACCTCAACAGTGTACACATAGGAAAACGGCATATGTTAGGAGTTGGTATTACATGAGGTCTCAGGCATCAATGGGGGGTCTTAGAATTGACCCCTAGTGGAAATAGACACTTGAACTAACAACTGTTTACTGTGTAACTTATTTGGGACAAATGCCAGACCAAGTTCATTTCATAATCTTCACCAATGTTCCAACTATCATGCTGACAGTCTTGACCTGATTGACTGATTGATTGGTGTGTCTGTGTGTGTGTGTGTGTTGATTTAGCACATGCATGTGTGGAGATCAGAAAACAGTCTTAGGAGTCAGTTTTCTCTTTCTACCTTCAGAAATCTGGGGATTAGACTCAGGTTGTCAGGCTTGGGTGTTAAGTGCCTCCAACCCTCTAACCCACCCTTCTTTAAAAAGTCTTATAGTTGAATATACTTATTGACTACATACTTTTTTTCTCTCTTAATTATTTTAGATAGGCCATTTGCACCAGGAAGCCGGGAGACTCCACAGCCTTCTGTGCAGAGCCCACCAGGAGAGCGATCTCCCAGCAGTGCTTTCACTTCTGAGCACAGAGGTGAGCTCTCCACCTTCTCTCTGGAGGGAACCAGCTAGTAGCACACAGGGCCTAAACTGGGACGGAAGTCTTCCTGCCACCATTGGCACTAGGGATCCAGGAAACTCCACAGCCTTCTGTGATCAGTGGAGCAGCTGGGACAGAAGTCTTCTGCCACCATTTGCACCAGGGAGCCAAGAGACTCCACAGCCTTCTGTGCACAGCCCACCAGGAGAGAGAGATCTCCCAGCAGTGCTTTCACTTCTGAACTCAGAGGAGTAAGGACACAGACTTATAGGCCCACAGGAGGAACAAACTCCAGCCCGAGACAACAATACCAACTAGCCCCAGAGATAACCAGATGGTGAAAGGCAAGCACAAAAACCCTACCAACAGAAACCAAGGCCACATCGCAACATCAGAACCCAGTTCTCCCACCACAGCAAGTCCCAGATACCCCAACACACTGGAAAAGCAAGAGTTGGATTGAAAATCATATCTCATGATGATGATAGAGGGCTTCAAGAAAGACTTAAATAACTCCCTTAAAGAGGGAGTTACCTGTTTTACCTGTTTTACCTGTTTTACTCAACAGGTAAAAGCCCTTAAAGAAGAAACACAAAAATCCCTTAAGGAAATACAGGAGATCATGGGTCAACAGGCAGAAGACCTTAAAGAAGAAACACAAAAATCCCTTAAAGAATTACAGGAAAACACAAACAATCAAGTAAAGGAACTAAACAAAACCATCCAGGATCTAAAAGTAGAAACAATAGATCTAGAAGTAGAAACAATAAAGAAATCACAAAGTGAGACATCTCTGGAGATAGAAAACCTTGGAAAGAATTCAGGAGTCATAGATGCAAGCATCAACAACAGAATACAAGAGATAGAAGAAAGAACCTCAGGTGCTGAAGATACCATAGGAAACATTGACTCAACAGTCAAAGAAAATGCAAAATGCATAAAGCTGCTAACCTAAAATATCCAGGAACTCCAGGACACAATAAGAATACCAAACCTAGAGCTGGGCGGTGGTGGTGCATGCCTTTAATCCCAGCACTCGGGAGGCAGAGGCAGGCGGGTTTCTGAGTTCAAGGCCAGCCTGGTTTACAGAGTGAGTTCCAGGACAGCCAGGGCTACACAGAGAAACACTGTTTTGGAAAAACCAAAAAAAAAAAAAAAAAGAATACCAAACCTAAGGATTATAGGTATAGACGAGAGTGAGGATTTACATCTAAAAGACCCAGAAAATATCTTCAACAAAATTGTAGAAAACTTCCCTAACCTAGAAAAAGAGATGCCCATGAACATACAAGAAGGCTTCAGAATTCCAAACAGACTGGACCAGAACAGAAACCCCTCCTGGCTCATAATAATCAAAACACCAAATTCACTTAACAAAGAAAACATATTAAAAGCAGTAAGGGAAAAAGGGCAAGTAACTTATAATGGCAGACCCATCAGAATCACACCAGACTTCTTACCAGAGACGATGAAAGCTAGAAGATCCTGGACAGACCTCATACAGACCCTAAGAGAACACAAATGCCAGCCCAGACTACTATACCCAGCAAAACTTTTAATCATCATAGATGAAGAAACCAAGATATTCCATGATAAAACCAAATTTACACAATATCTGTCCACAAATCCAGCCCTACAATGGATAATTGATGGAAAATGCCAACACAAGGAGGGAAACTACAAAAAAAAAGCAAGAAAGTAATCTTCCAACAAACCCAAAAGAAGATACCCACACAAACATAAAAATAACATCAAAAATAACAGGAAGCAACAATCACTATTCCCTAATATCTCTTAACAACAATGGACTCAACTCCCCAATAAAAAGACATAGACTAATGAAATATTTCTCATGTAAATCTTCAATTTTATCAGAAAATGTTTATAATTCCCCTTTTAATTAATTTAATATTTTTTATGTCTACCATTTTATCTGCATTATTTTTCTTAATAATCTTCAATTTTAATACATCTTTCTATATACTTCCTCTATTTTATCAGAAATGTTTTCAATGAAATCTGATTTTATCACAAATGTTTCTAATTCCACCTTCAATTAATTTAGAAAGAGTTTTTATATCTTCTATTTTATATGTAAAATTTTCCATAAAATAGTCAATTTTAACGTGTTTGTCTATTTATTTCTTGAATTTTACCAGAAATATTTTCCATGTAAATCTTCAATGATATCTGAAAATGTTTATAATTCTACCTTCAGTCAAGTTAGGATTATCTTTATGTCTATCATTTTATCTATATAATTTCCATGATAATCTTTAATTTTAACATTTTTTCTATATATTTCTTCAATTCTATCAGAAATATTTTCCATGTAAATCTTCAAGTTTATCAGAAAATGTTTATAATTCCACTTTCAATCAACTTAGAAATACTTTATACCTACCATTATTATATCTATATAAAATTTTCCATGATAATCTTCAACTCTTAACATGTTTTTCTATATTTTTCTACAATTTTATCAGAAATATTTTCCATGTAAATCTTCAATTCTATCATAAATGTTTCTATCCCATATTTCAATTAATTTAGCAATGTTTTACATGTATACCACTTTACTCTTTAATTTTCCATGAAAATTGTCAATTTTAATATGCTCATCTGAAATATTTTCCATGTAAATCTTTAATTTTATCATAAAGTGTTTTTATTTCCCTTTACTTCACTTTTCAATAAATAAAAGAAAATTAAAAAATTATTTTAGATGATATATAGAACATAAACAATGTATATATTTATGGGCTACCACAGGACCCTTCACAAGAGGCATCCACTGCATACAGGTATCTCCTCCTTTGCCAGTGGTGAAACTATTGGAGATGCAGAGAGGAAAACTAACATTCAAGTTAAGCAGTCATAAATCCATGTCTCTCTCTCTCTCTCTCTCTCTCTCTCTCTCACACACACACACACACACACACACACACTCACTCTTTGCTTGGATTCCTCTTGCTATGAGGAAACACCATGACCAAGACAGCTTAGGTAGGAAACAGCTTATTTGTCTTACACTTCCACATTGCTGTTCATCACTGAAGGGAGTCAGGATAGGTATTCAAGCAGGGCAGGAACCTGGAGGCAGGAACTGGCGCAGAGGCCATGGAGGAGTGCTGCTTACCGGCTTGCTCATCATGGCTTGTCTAGCCTGCTTTCTTATAGAACCTACAGACAGGGATGGCCCCACCCACATAGGTTAGGCCTTTCTTCCTCAATCACTAATTAAGAAAATGCCCTACAGCCAGAACTTATGGGGGCATTTTCTCAACTGAGGTTCCCTCCTCTCAGATAACTCTAGCTTATGTGGCAAATTGACATAAAAATAGCCATCACAACCTTTATCCAGGTGACACACAAACACATGTAAGCTGCAATCTTTCCTTTTCTGCTCTTCCCCAAGATCACACATTAATATCAATATCACAATATAGAAGTTCCAAATGTTAAGATTCCCTGAAGTTTTTAAAAATTCAAACACTTAAAAAAAATTTGCAGGGCAGTGGTGGTGCACACCTGTAATCCCAGCATTCTGGGAGGCAGAGGCAGGCAGATTTCTGAATTCAAGGCCAGTTTGGTCTACAGAGTAAGTTCCAGGACAGCCAGGGTTATACAGAGAAACCCTGTCTCAAAAAAACCCAAATAAACAAACAAATAAACAAACAAACAAATAAATAAATAAAAATAAAATAAATAAAATAAAGTTTCTTTAAAACCAGCAGTCTCTTTGAAGGTCCAAAATCTCTTAAAATTCAGTCTTTCAACGGTGAGCTCCGGTCAGATCAAGAATAAATACTTTATTTTAAGATTGAAGAACCAGGGCACAACCACAATCTGGGCAAGGCAAATGAAAATTCTCACAGTGGGTCTAACTCAGCGTGCAAGGCTGGGGTTCACTGCCATCCTCTGGGCTTGGGCTGCTTCTGTGGCTCTGCCCTCTGCAGTGCACACAGCCTGTTTCCTAAGCTGGGCTGCCTGTCCTCTACCGCTGCTGCTGCTCTTGGTGGTCACTGCATGGAGCCGGCATCTCCCAAGCTGCTGAGGTCCCTTTCTGCAACTAGGCTGCACTCTCACCAATAGCCTCTCCCAGGCTGTCTTCAGGGACGCCAGCTCCATGCCAAGCTTACCTGCTCTCCATGACCTTTAAAACCAGTTCCGCCCAGGTGATCCCTACACTCTCAAGTTCAGCAGCCAGCAGGAGGTACAACCTTGGCCACCAATAGAACACAGATCCTATGTGCAGACCCCTGAGAAACACGATGCTAGTCTCTTCTTAATCTTAGCTGATTCTTCAGCCCCATCTGACCCAGCATGCATTGTCCCAGCAAAGCAAAGGTTTCCCTTAGTGGTTCTGGTATCTTGTTAACCACATCTGAATCCTCATCCCCAAATGACCAGAGACCACAGATACTTCACACAAGAGGCCTGGTAGAGCCTTTGCTTCCCTCTGAAACGTCACGAGCCAGGCCTCCACCATCTGCACTGCTCTCAGCAGTCTGACCTTCCAAGCTCCCACAGAACAGCTCACAGAGCTCTCAACACTCAATGGCTTTTCTAGCTCCAAGTTCCAAAGTTCAAACAACATGGTGAGGGTTGTCACATCAATACCCCACTATCCTGCTATCTACTTCTGTCTTAGTTCAGGATACTATTCCTAAAAAACACCACAACCAAAGCAACTTGGGGAGGAAGGGGTTTATTTCAGCTTACTTTTTTTTTTTTTTTGGTTTTTTGAGACAGGGTTTCTCTGTGTAGTTCTGGCTGTCCTGGAATTCACTTTGAGGACCAGGCTAGCCTTGAACTCCGAAGTCTGCCTGTCTCTGCCTCCCAAGTGCTGGGATTAAAAGCGTGCAACACCACAGTCCAACGTCAGCTTACCTCTTAAGGTAACATTCCAGTACTGAGGTAAGTCAGAGCAGGAGCTCAAACAGGGACAGAACATGGAGGAAGGGGGAGGGGGACGGGGAGGGGGGACTGCTGCTTATTGGCTTACTCCTGGCTTGCTCAGCCTGATTTTTTTTTCTTTTTCTTTTTTCTTTTTTCTAGAACCTAGAACCACCTGCCCAGGGATAGCATCACCCACAATGGGCTGGGCCCTCTCCAGCCATCAACTGCTAATTAAGAAAATACCTTAGGAGAACTGGATTCTGATGATGCCAAGTAGCCTTGCTTTCTGTAGCTTTTGTTGTTGCACTTGCCTCTCACCATCTTGTTATCTGTGGTGTTAGCTGGTCTTGCTGTCTCTGACTATGGCTTGTGCTTCCTGCAAGCCTGTGTGTCAGTGCTCCTGGGAGACCAGCTTTCTCCCAGCAGAATTTGGTTATGGAGAGCTGTGGCACAGGGCCAGCTCCAGGAGCCCATGGAAACAGCTCCTTCATGCATTTTAAAGGCAATAAATAATTGAAAAAGAAAATACCTTACAGCTGGAACTTACAGAGACATCTGCTCAAGTTTCCTACTCTTAGATAATTCTAGCTTGTGCCAAGTTCACATAAAACCAGACCTCCCCCCACACACACATACACACATGCACACACACACAGGCACACACACTTTACTGTGCTAGTCTAAAAGTTCTGGGAGAGGGAGGTAAGAATATGTTCGGTTGAGATGTAGACTTTGATAAACTCTCTGACGGGCGGGGATGCTCTGCCACTAGTTTGCACGGGAGTCATTAGTTGTAATGACTGGAGCAAAGAGCAGCAGGCATCTCCGTGATGTCTCTAAGCTTTTTCACACTCTTCAGTTCCAAAGGGATTCAAAAGGTCACCTCGGCACAGCTCCCGTAATTACATTTTCCTCGCAGCAGGAACCCGTCTTAATAGCGAGGCTGAAAGCCCAGTGATGAGTTTCTTCCTCCGGGTGGACGCATCATCTTAGAGAAATGAGTTCTGGTGTGCTAACAGTTTAAACATATTTCCTAATTTAAACTCTTCGAGAGAGCATTTAAGGTAGGGCCACTTGCTAATTTCATTCTCTTCGAGATCTGCATGGTAGCACCAGTGCACAATCAGCTTTGCAATACTGGCTTTCCTTTTTTTTTCTCCTGCTTTCTCCCCCTTCACATGAACATAAGCTCATGCAAGTAGTTTCTTTTTTTATTATTTTATTTATTTTAGATTTATTTACTTTTTATATGCAAGTACACTGTAGCTGTTTTCAGACACACCAGAAAAAGGCATCCAATCTCATTACAGATGGTTGTGAGCCACCATGTGGTTGCTTGGATTTGAACTCGGGACCTTCAGAAGAGCAGTCAGTGCTCTTAACCGCCGAGCCATCTCTCCAGCCTTTATTTTTACTTTTTAAAGATTTATTTAATGTATATGAGTACACTGTCACTCCCTTCAAGCCCACAAGAAGAAGAGAGCATTGCATACCATGACAGATGGTTGTGAGCCACCATGTAGGTCACTGGGAATTGAACTCAGGACCTCTGGAAAAGCAGTTGGTACTCTTGCCCACTGAGCCATCTCTCAAGCCTGCCAAGTTTCTTCATGTCTTTGTGTTGTGGAAAGTTAGAAACAGAAGTTGTTAGAAAGACTGATCCATTCCTTCCGTTCTGTCTCCTCGAAGTGAGAGTATGCCGAGGCTGTGACTTTGGCATCCCTCTAGGTGGCTGTCCTACAAGGTGTGATGGAAGGGTCAGAACATCAGAAGGCTGTGAATCCCCTCTGGCCTGACTCTTCAGTGTGCTGGCTGCACACTTAGCACCTACTTGCACATCCCAGAGGCAGATGCACTGCCCCTGCCTCTGCCCCTCACAGGGCAGGGAGAACACACAGGAGAGGGATTTGTGAACCCAGCCTGCTTCAATAAGGGATGCGGTTGTAGTTACATAGGATCATGGGGTGGGGGGCAATGTGCATGTTGGTAATTCCTGCACATGAGAGGCAGAAATATACAGAGTTCAAGGCAATCCGACCCAATCTATCCTCAGGCAAGCTTGGACCATGCGAGACTTCATCTTAAAACAAACAAGGAAATGGCCGAAGAAAACCTGTGACTGTTTAGAGCTGGGAAAATCACTAACCTCGGGCTTCTAAGAGCAAGCTGAGCTCTGGCCTCTTCTCCGGGTCAAAAGGATTGGATTTCCATTCCCCAGGGTGGATTTATGGCCCCATGTTGGAGAACCCTGCTATTAAGGTAGCAGTCCTCTCATCTGGAGGGCCTTTCTCAGCAGGGCTTCCCTTTCTCTGCCTAACCTTAATTGTGAGTGGCCCTGGGCACACATGCCTGACCTTATCTAAAGATATGCAGGACTCAGCATACAAGGCCCGCTAGCTCTGGCTTTCCACTGGAGGTGCTGTGTTACGACCAATCAGATCCTCTCCACCCATATCCCTAGGAGCCCCTTATATACTATGGAGGTCTGGCCTTGTTGGAGGAACCCTGCTCCTGCTTCTATTCGCTCTGCCTTCACGGGCTGGTAGCCAGTGACCATCATCCTCCAGCTCTCCCTGAGCACTCCCCGCCCCACCCCTCCACCCAGGAGACCGGTAGGCACAAAGCTCTTTAGTTCTAAGAGATTTTCCCCCCTAAGCTTATGACTCACAGTGAAGGACTTGCCAAACGCAAGACCTGATTCGGTATTTTTCCCCGACAAGAATTACATCATATGTGACACATAATCCTGGTGGACTTTCAGATAGGTGCCTCAGAGCCAGACTGGTACTTCAAGAGGTCCTGGATGGTTTCCTGCATTTTTCTGGGCAGAGGAAGAGGAGAGGTGGCTTACGGGGAACACAGACACCAGTTTTGCAAAATAAAATAGCTCAGGACAACGGCCGTGTGACAGTGCGAACGTGCCACTGAAACACTATTGAGCTGCAAGCTTCCGGGATCAGAATTAAAGATTTAAGACCAAAAGTAGTTAAACTACAAATGCCAAGGGTAAGCGCCATGGTGAAAAGTATGAGCGCCCCCAGCAACTGAAGACAATAAGGTTGTACTGCTCCTTAGGGAGGAAGAGGAAATGATGTCACAAGAGGAAGTGACTTCATCTGAGCCACTTTTCTCTTTTTTTTTTGAGACAGGGTTTCTCTGTGTAGCCCTGGCTGTCCTGGGACTCACTCTGTAGACCAGGCTGGCCTTGAACTCAAATCTGCTTGCCTCTACCTCCCAAGTGCGCACACCTTTAATCCCAGCACTTGGGAGGCAGAGGCAGGCATTTCTGAGTTCGAGGCTAGCCTGGTCTACAGAGTGAGTTCCAGGACAGCCAGGGCTACACAGAGAAACCCTGTCTCGAAAAAAAACGGAAAAAAAAAAAAGACATCTGCGTATACTGAAAGGTCTTATTGTGTCCCATACAGTTACTCTGTGACAACTATCTTAAAAATCCTGGGCCTAGTGTCTGGATGCCCATAGAACACAGTGCCTTCTTTTTCTTCCTGCCCTTTGTGTAAACCCACCTTTTCTCGGGGTAATGGTTATGGACTTTCTTTGTAATTGGAGGAGAAAGCTCAGAAACTCACCTAAAATAAGCCACCGTGCAGAAACAGGCCTGCTTGACATTCTAGACAACGGTCCGCTGAGTGGGACAGGCCTGTTGATCCTTGTGGACCACTGGCTCACCATAGTGGGAATCCGGTCCCATCAAATGGCTGTCCTAGTCACAGCAAGACAGGGAGCAGGGCTGGAGAGACGGCTCAGCGGTTAAGAGCACTGGCTGCTCTTCCAGAGGTCCTGAGTTCAATCCCCAGCAACCACATCTCTCCTGCCTCCTAGGCCTGACATTGTTAAGGCAAAAACGGAGAGCCACGACTGATAAAACAGGCCTGTGGGCAAACATGCCTGTGGCAGTGGATCTCCAGAAGGCAAACACAGCAGCTTTAGTGTAAGAGGGACTCTGTTGGGTCTCAGCCCAGGACAAACAGCTGGCATGCCTAGTGCCTGTTTAGCATAGGAGAGTGGACCAGCTGGCTGCCAGATTCTCCCAGCATCCTTCAGTCTCTACCAGTTATGAGTCTTCCTGGATGGTGTAACCCCACCCCCTACCCTAAACTTCTCCAGCTCAGGGGGCTGGGCTGGGCTGGGCTTGCCCCCTCCTAGTGTTCCTTTCCTATATAGTTCAGCCAGTTTGGTTACCTGGCCTTTTTGTCTCTGGTTTCCTCTCCTGGCGCTCCCATCTCCTCACACGGTCCAGCTCAAGGTCCTTGTGTTCACTCTGATTATACCTGTTGTGTTTTATAAAGAGAAAGAAAAGGAATATGTTTGGTGGAGGTGTAGTCAGGTATGGGGGAGGGGTGCCTCCGAGGGCCCATGAGGTATCCCTTTCCCCAGAGGGACCAGCCACAAGACAGTATAATATAGAAGAATTTATTCAGGGCACAGGGAGGGGAGTTGAGAGGGTAGTAGAGACAGAAGGGCAGAGAAAGTGGGGGGGGGGGGATGGGGAGAGAGGAGAAGCAAGACAAGAGGACAGAGAGAGAGCAGGAAGGCAAGAGAGAGCTGAGGGGCCAAGCATCCCCTTTTATAGTGAGTCAGGCACAGCTGGCTGTTGCCAGGTAACCATGGGCGGAGCCTAGACGTAATGCCAACTCTACCAGAGGATCCTGCCTCTGCTGCGCTCTCTCCTTTTCATCTACAATAATCCTCCTCCACTATACCTAGAAGCACAGGCGCCCTTCCATTTGTTCCCATTTCCCATTCTGTCTTCGAGGATGGTGGAACTGGGGTTTGCAGCATTTCTGAGTCTCTTCTGCTTTTCATCTCACAACTCTTTCCTTGGCATCTGCTTCATCTTGTGGTAAGAGCTTCAAGGGCTGGCCGACACCCCTCCTTTCCCTCACCTCGTTGAAGAGAGAGACAGTAGGTGCTACCAGAGAGGCCATCCTTCCTTTCTGTCCAGCGGGTCCCTGTTAGCCCTGTGTGCACTGTGGAGCGAGACATTCGCAGTTACCATGAAAAGAAACGCAAGAATGGGTTGGTTCTGCCGGTTGGCGTCCTTTCCTGGACTTGGAGATGAATTCAGTTTCCATTGCACGTTGCTCATGGGCCGCAGGAACAGCGGGGAGAAGGGGAAGGAAAGATGCTGTGGGAGAGTTAACGGCGCCAGCAAAACCCTTTCCCTTATTTGGCACCTTTGCTGCAGGCCGGCTCGGCTCAGGTCCGGAAAGGACATGATGGGACAATATTTCATGATAATCATCATGGTACCCACCCTCCCTACTCAGCAAAAGGTGACAAAATAAGAACGTAGAAATTAGTGTCACTTTAATGCACTGCGGCAAACCCAGTGGCTCTCTTGGGTGTCTGGAGACCTGCCTCCTCCTCCTCCTCCTCCTCCTCCTCCTCCTCCTCCTCCTCCTCCTCCTCCTCCTCTCACTGTTCCCTTGAAATCCACAAAGCACCAACACTTGCTTCCCTGCATGCCCTTAATATCCTTCTCTTAAAGTTCCCCGTGGAAATAGACACCACGGGACTCAATATTTCCCCAGCATCTCCTCTGTGCACACACACTGCCTTCATCTGACCACAGCCAAGGCCCCAGCACCACTCTCAGCCCAGGGCATTAGCCAGCTCTGTCTCCAATTCTACCAGAGAGAGGGGCTTCCCAGAACCCTGAAGAAAACCATCTCCTGTCCTTCTTCCAAATGTTAATCCCCCTGGGAGAGAATGAGAGCATTACCACAATGTCTGAGCTAAATATGAAATAAGTTTTATTAAATACTAGCCGGGATGATGGACACTAACCAGGTCCAAGATTCCCAGAGAAAGGCCGTGGTTGCAACTTACATTATTCTAAGGATTACATGAGTCCAGTGCTTATAAAGGCAAAACCCCTAAGGCTCTATACTTCATGCCTTCTTGCAACTGGAATCAAGCATACGGCCTACCGTACTCCCTGCCCATGCACCCCCTGCCTACCTGGGATCCAGCCCTTCAAGCCGGTGGGGCATCCAGCCTTCTTTACAGGAGTGGGAGCTGGTGGCTGGTTATCTAACGTGAACAACAGCCTCCAGCATTACATGAGGTTATCTGTTTGGGGCAAGTGGGGCTTTCAGGTTAGAGGCATTTTTTGTTCTACCGCTTTCATAGGGACAATAATCGTTAATTTAAAACCTAACTTTGGCCTTCACGTTAACTCACTGTGTTTAAACTTTTCCCCACTGAGCTCCTGAGACCTCCGCCTGCGCTTGACCTCCCCCTCAGCCCTTCCTTCCGGTCTTACTTTCTTCCCTCAGCTTCTGCAGCACGCCCTTTCCTAGGTGGATTTCCTTTCGAGTCACTTCCTATCTTGTGGTGTCCCTTTGAGGCCGGGTCTCATTATGTAGCTTAAGGTGACCCGTCTGATCCCCTGTCTCCTACATGCTAAGCTTAAAGGCTGACCCTGCCATACCTTGTTTACACAGTGCTGGGATCCAGCCCGGAGTTTTGAGGATACTCAGCAAACCTCTCCCAACCGAGCTACATCTCCCCTCCTATTTTTGGTTTTCACTACATACGTAGCTCAGGCTGGCCTCAGCTTCCTTGGCACTGAGGTTATAAGTGTGCACCAGCACGCGGAGCTCAACGCTTGCAGTCCCTCCACCTTCGGTGCAGCCACACCTGAGCGGAGAGCTTTTCTCACGGTCTGCCTCTTCGCCTTCCCCACGCACTTCCCCTTCCTTCCTGTCTTCTCTCAGCCCACGCTTGCCGCGCCCTCCCCCCCCCCCCCATCTTCAGCAGGTGGCTGGCAGATCTGGGTCCACAAGCCCCAGGATGCAGGTGACACGGTAGCCTTTACTTCCTTCTTAAAAATCCAGAAGCGCCAGGTGGTGGAGGCGCATGCCTGGAATCCCAGCACTCTGGGAGGCAGAGGAAGGCAGATTTCTGAGTTCGAGGCCAGCCTAGTCTACAGAGTGAGTTCCAGGACAGCCAGGGCTATACAGAGAAACCTGTCTCAAAAAAAAAAAAAAAAAAAAAAAAAAAAACCAAATCCAAAAAAATAAATAAGTAAATAAACAAAACAATAAAAATAAAAATAAATCCAGAAGCACCTTCGACCTCATGGGACACAAACAGGGCTTTTAGCTCCTTTCACTCCCTCTGACCAGCTTCCTCTCCAGGCCTCCCCCGCCCAGCAACGACAGAGCTCCATCATCTGCGTCTTTTCTCCACTCTAAGTCGGACTCCTCCTGTCCCTAGCTACCGCCTTCCTCAACAAGTGAGGTCTCTTCTCCAAGGCATCGGAAACCTGCTCACCCCAGCTGTGAGCCCCATCTCACTGCACTGCTGTGATGACCCGCTGCTCCCTGTATGAAGGCCACACAGTGACCCACGTAGGTGGAGTCAGACCATCGGCTTCCCTTTAGAGAGCTTTTCAGTGGCTTCCTGTTGTGGGCAGAACAAAAATAAAGATATCTTACTGTGATCTTAGAGTCTGTACTAGATCCACTCGTCTGACCTCCTCGGAGAGGCACGGGATCCAGGCCTCTGGCCCTTCTAACTTGAAAGTGCATCTTCATCCCCACCCGAGCCTTTCATTTGGACTCCAGCCTGAGGTCACCTCCCCACAGAGGCCTCTCCCATGGCTATAGTGCTCTCTCTTGGCCTTTGTTCTCCATTGTCATTGCGGCTTTAAGTATCTTTCTGACAGCTTCTAAAACTGCAGCCAGGAGAAAGACAAAGCACTCTCGGTTTTGTTTACTATTATAAAACAAAGCATGTGGGTGGCTCTGTGCCACATCAGCCCCAGTAGAATCTGTGTGACAAGTTCCACAGACTGCAGCTTTAGACTTCAAAAGGAGGTCTCCTGGAACCGATTGTGGAACTCCTGACTGGAGCAAAAATATTGAGTCGTTGATTCTCATATCTGTTTTATCTTCTTTTATTGCTTTTGTTTTGTTTTGTTTTTCGAGACAGGGTTTCTCTGTGTAGCCCTGGCTGTCCTGGAACTCACTCTGTAGACCAGGCTGGCCTCGAACTCAGAAATCTGCCTGCCTCTGCCTCCCAAGTGCTGGGATTAAAGGCGTGTGCCACTACCGCCCGGCTTTTATTCCATTTCTTGTTTACATGTTCCTGATAGCCTAGGCCAAGATCTTAAGCAAGAATAATGGGTAAGAAACCATCCCTTGAGATGGGGTCACTAACATGACCTTATCTGTGGGGATAACCAATGCTTTACTTTATAAATAATTTATGAAAAATAATAGTATTATGATAGATAAAAACTTTCTCAACAATAAAATTTCATATGGTTGCACGTGTGTCATCGAAGGTGGACTTTGCTATATGGTAAAAAGAAAGTCTTAAATAAAAAGAATTAAAATAGTTAAAGTGTATGCATTGAAGATTTATTTAAAAATCAGGTATTAGATGTTAAACAATAATTGGCCATAAAGATTTGTTGACCTGCTCTTGGAAATCCGCCCCTAGCCTTGGACGACCGCCCCACTGAGTTGTTATGCTTGGATGACTTCTACTAATCATGATGTTACCTCTTCTGTTTGTGATCCACTGAGTACAGCTTTTCAGAGTCGTAATGCTTGGATGTTTTTTGTGTTATCCTGTGCTAAATAATAATGATGGTATTTGTGATTGCTTCACTGAACATAGTTTCTAAGAGTTGTAATATTTGTTTTTTTTTAATGTATAAAAGTCCCTGCTTGAGAGCTGCAAAATACACTCAGATTCAAACCGCCTCTGTGCTTGTTCCTGTTTGTCACCGCCAACTCCTTACCCACCTAGACATTGAGGACCCTCATCCCAGGAACCCCCGTACCCCACTGGGGTGGTCCATGGCAGTTCTGCTACAAACCAAGCTTCTGCAGAGGCCCAACAGAGCAGATAAGCATGGAGTCCCTCGAGTTTGGTATCGCATAATCATCTAAAAGTTGCAATGCCACGGTTTAAAATTAAAATCAAAAGTCAGAAGAGTCCTACCAGCCTATTAGTAGGGGGGAAAAATCAGATTTAGTTTTTCCTGCCAAACACAAGAGAGCTCATTTGTGGAATTTCTCCCCAGCAAAGAAGTCCTCTCTGCAGCAGGCACCAGCTGGGGCTGCCAATTTGTTCCTGACACTACCTGGAGATGAATCCCACAGGCTGAGGACTAACGAGTTTCCCATTCTACCCTCTTGAGATGTGAGTCAAACCTCTGGCTATTGTACTGGAGCATCTCGAAAACATACTGTAAATTGGGTTTCCTCGCCAGGCCATGGTGGCCTTTAATCCAAA
The DNA here is from genome assembly GCF_947179515.1 of Apodemus sylvaticus. Classification (NCBI taxonomy): domain Eukaryota; kingdom Metazoa; phylum Chordata; class Mammalia; order Rodentia; family Muridae; genus Apodemus; species Apodemus sylvaticus. The sequence goes on along the minus strand of NC_067488.1, from coordinate 66,126,939 downwards.
CACTTGGGAGGCAGCGGCAGGCAGATTTATGAGTTTGAGGCTAGCCTGGTCTACAGAGTGAATTCCAGGACAGGCAGGGCTACAAGAGAAACCCTGTCTTCAAAAAAAACAAAAACAAAAACAAAAACCACCCCTCCCAAAGAAATTGGGTTTCCTTAATTTAATTGAACTCAGGTCCAATTAATTTGCTCGAGGGGCTCACAGGAATCCTGAAAACACTCACGATCTCCACTAAGTGGCAAAGGACACAGATGTGATGTACCACGCAGTACTGACGGAAGGGACATGGGGCCTCCCTGGGAGGCGAGGCTCCCCCCACCCCCCTACCCCAGCCACCTTGTCCTGGTCTCTGGGTGCTCTGTGAAGACAGACAGTGCATTTGTAGAGGCCTCATCACACAAGCCTGCTTGATTAAATCATGGACAGTTTATCAGTTTACCCTTTAGCAACTCTTGACTTGCAGAGGTTGGGAGTGGGAAGCTCTGCCTTTTGTCTTCTGGTGCCCGCTACCCCTGGAGCTACAGCTCACAACGTCCTGGAGATGCCAAGGTTTTCAGGAATTGTACACCAGAAAACAATGAGAAGCAGATAGTTCACAGTACCCTAGGTCTGGCTTACCTGGGCCAGCGTAAAGAAGTAGCAGCTTCCTCTCTGATTCTGGAAGGGGAGTGACTTCAACATGGCCTGTCTACTTTGTGTTTTGGTTTCTTCAGTCCCCCCTCACCCCTTTTTTAATTTTTGCCTATAATGAAGCCAGCCTTCTTGTCTTAAAATACTTTAAAAATTATTTATTTATTATACATAAGTACACTGTAGCTGTCTTCAGACACTCCAGAAGAGGGCATCAGAGCTCATTAAGGATGGTGGTGAGCTACCATGTGGTTGCTGGGATCTGAACTCAGGACTTTGGGAAGAGTAGTCAGTGCTCTTAACTGCTGAGCCATCTCTCCAGTCCCCCAGCCTTCTCTCTCTCTCTCTCTCTCTCTCTCTCTCTCTCTCTCTCTCTCTCTCTCTCTCCCTCCCTCCCTCCCCCCCTCCCTCTCTCTCTCTTTAAACTTTTCAATGAGTTTTATTAGTAGTTGCATCATAATTCAGAGTCCCAGGGTAGGGACCATCATATACTGAGGACTCCCTTTTCTATCCAGGGAGAAAGACAAAGAACAGAGGAGAGGTGGGTGGAGCCAGGTCAGATCTTCCCAGGAAATGTGCCTTCTGCTATGCAGTCATCCCAGGCTGAGACCCATGACACCGGGCAGAGGGACTTGTACACGCACCGATACCACTCACACACGAAGACAACACCCCCCTTGGCTTTCATTGCCTTCTCACAGTGGGGGATGTCCAGGTCCTTCTGCCAGCAGTTCTCAGTCTGGCTCTGGTTTGGGAAGCGGCTGTCAAAGGAGGCAGTTTCGTAGTTCTTGATTTTAGTCTTGATGTCTTCAGCAGTCCTGACTCCTAAAGACTTCCCGGAGCAGCGTTACTTCAATGCGACCCTTGGCAAAGACGCCAGTGTCAGACAAGAAGCAGAATTCCGACTGGCCTGAAGCTTCGAGAAGTTTCTATTCTTACCTCATCAGAAAACATACTCCATGTTGTTAAGTGAGAGGCTGCCCAACTCTAGAATCGCCAAAGAAGAGCCAATTAAAGACTTATTTATGTGCATTTGTATGTGAGTTGTTATGTGTGCTATATGTATGCAGTGCCAGTGAGCACCAGAAGGGGGCGTCAGATCCCCTTGAACTGGAGTTAGAGGTAATTGCAAGCAGCCCAGTATAGGTTCTGATGTGAATGCTGGAACCAAACCCAGGACCTCTGCAAGAACAACAAGTGCTTTTTTACCATGGAGACATCTTTCCTGCCCCCAGCCAGTTAGCTTTCTAAAAATTATTTTCTATAATTTTGTCTTTTGAACTATAGCTTTCTTAGCACCTAGTATAACACGAGCAAATGACAATAATGAAGAATTTCATTTGACTAGCTTATATCCCAGCTCCCAGAAGAAGGCTCTGGGAATGGTCCTCAGAAGGCTGGGGACGTAGCCATGGGAGCTGCCCCCTCTTTGTGACTATTTAGCTAATGTAACCAATGTGTATCCTCAGGTTGCGTGCTAAGCACTGGCGAGACTTGGAGACAACACAGGCTGATGGCTCGGCAGATGAAGGACCGGCGGTGTAAGCTCCAGGACCCGCTGTGTAAGCTCCAGGACCCGCTGTGTAAGCTCCAGGACCCGCTGTGTAAGCTCCAGGACCCGCGGTGTAAGCTCCAGGACCCGCTGTGTAAGCTCCAGGACCCGCTGTGTAAGCTCCAGGACCCGCGGTGTAAGCTCCAGGACCCGCGGTGTAAGCTCCAGGACCCGCGGTGTAAGCTCCAGGACCCGCGGTGTAAGCTCCAGGACCCGCTGTGTAAGCTCCAGGGCCCGCTGTGTAAGCTCCAGGACCCGCTGTGTAAGCTCCAGGACCCGCGGTGTAAGCTCCAGGACCCGCGGTGTAAGCTCCAGGACCCGCTGTGTAAGCTCCAGGACCCGCTGTGTAAGCTCCAGGACCCAAGTTTGGATCCCCATCACCCACGTAGGAAAGCCGGGCATCATGGCACCAGCCAGTAAATCAGAGCTGGGGAAATGGAGCCCAGGGCATGCTGGGAGCTCCTGAAGGGATGAGCTCCAGTTTCAGAGAGAAACCTCATCTCAAGAAATAAGGTGGACACCTGACATTGACTGCTGGCCGTATGTGCAAATATAAATGCATACATCGGCACACATGAGAGGAAGGAAGGAAAACAGAGGCCACGTGTGGGTGGAGGCTGTCTGGGACGTTAGACGGTGGCTGCATTGCAGTTTCCTAAGGGCAGTGAAATGGAAGCAAATGGGACTGGGACAACCCCACCCCAGTGGCACTCACAGATGCCACAGCAACATCACAGATTCTGTGTGACAAGTTCCACAGACTGAGGCGTTAGACTCCAAAGGGAGGAGGTCTCCTGGAACCGGTTGTGGAACTCTCTAGGAGAATAATCTTGAGCCATGGCGGTTGGCCTGCTTTGGTTTCCCCTGTTCTTTTTCTGTATTCACGAGATGTTCCTGATAGCCTGGGCCGAGAGAATCCAAGTGAGAAAGTTGGATGAGAGTCACTGGCCATGACCTCTTTTCTGAGAATTCTAGCGCTTTGCTTCATAATCCTTTACATAACTATAACATAATACGTTGATAAAATAACCTCCCGACAACACATGAATTTGTATGGCCATGCGTGTGTAGATGAGGTTGGCTCTGACACTGGTATGGAAGGCATTGTTTAAGTATAGTTTTAAACTGAATTTTGAGAAGTTTTAATGAGACAGAAGCAAGATGTTAGATAAGGATTACACATGGAAATTCATTAACTTGATTAGGACCTAGGGTTTATAACCAAGTGTTCTTAAGGGCTTTTTAAACTCCTCCTGAAAGTTTGCTATTAACTACGGGTGACTTCATATAATTTATTCTGATCAGGGAATATCCTGTTATCTGTAAATGCCCTGAACATACCCGTTTGTTAACCGAAGCCCGAGGATAACACTGTGTGGCGTTTACTGACATTTATAGCCAGCGGGAACGTGAAGTCACTTTCCTGAGGACACACAGACCAGTCAGGGTGGAGTCAGCATGGAAAACACTGACTTTTGTCAGGCTTCCCAGTTTGGCTCTATAAGGCTTGTTTTCCCTGGGAGAACGGAACCGGCAGTGAGGGAGCATGGGGGGTTAGTGCGAATTCTCTGCCAGTGCCGGAATCCACCTTGGCTACACTCAAAGGATACCAGAGACTTCTGCTGGGGTCAGCTGGGCTTTTGTTTGCTCTGCTTGGGTTTGGTTTTAGGGTGTGGCTAGAGAAAGGCTACCTGGAGACTGTTCATGCCGTGCACCTGGACACCAGGCCTGGACTGCGGCCACGCGCTGCGGCTCCCTCCTTGACTGTGATGCTCACTCAATATTTTCCTTCAACGTGCTCTGAGAGAGTGTCTTTGTTGGGGTTCTCTTGCTGTGAACACACACACACCATGACCAAGGCAACTCTCATAAGGACAACATTTCATTGGTGCTGGCCTATAGGTTCAGAGATTCAGTCCATTGTCATCAAGGCAGGAACATGGCAGCATCCAGGCAGGCATGGTGCAGGGAGATCTGAGAGTCCTACATCTTCATCTGAAGGTCTCTGGGAGAGACTGGCTTCCAGGCAGCTAGGATGAGGGTCCTAAAGCCCACACCCACAGTGACACACTTCTACAACAAGGCCACACCCCTGGGCCAAGCACATTCAAACCACCAGAGTGACCAACTTTGGTGGTGTTCCTTTTTTTTTTTTTTTTTGTCTTCCTAAATTCTCTTTTTAGAGACAAATTGAAACATTAAAATATAAAAAACTGATACTTGCATGGAAGGATTAGTGATCTAAATCTTGAGGTTTTATTCATGAAGCAATATATTTACAAGTTTAAAACATTTCTGCAGAAGGTAGGGCTGTGTGTCTATTTCCAGCACTCGGGAGATAGAGGCAGGAGAATAGCAATTTGGAGCCTGTCTGAACGACATAAAAGTTCAGCCAGCCTTGGAATAAAAGTGAGATCCTGGCTCAAAACTAAGTAAATATCAGACCAGCAAGAGGGCTTAGTGGGTAAACAAGCTTGCTGCACAAGCCTGAAGACCTGAGTTCAGCTCCTGGGATGCATGGGACAGAGCTGGACAGTGCCGTGACACAGCTGGACGGTGCTGGGACAGAGTTTGACAGTGCCGTGACACAGCTGGACGGTGCCGGAACACAGCTGGACAGTGTCTCGGCCCAGCGTCTGTAGACACAGGAGATGCAGGGTCAGAGCCTGAGAGCATATGGTGAAGCAGAAACCAGACACACCCTGCCCCCAAACCAAGATGGAAAGCGAGAACCAACATTTGGAAGTTCTCCTCTGACTTCCAAATGTGCACCATGGCACACACATGCCTCCACTTATACCACACACACACCACACACACACACCACACACACACTAACACACACACACCAACACACATACTCACATACCACACACATACACACCAATACACATACATACACATACTACACACACACATACCAAACACACATACCACACACTACACACACACACATACCACATACACATACCAACACACATATACACACCAACACACATGCATGCTACACATACCACACACACCAACACACATACATTCCACACACACCAACACACACATACCACCACACACACACACCAACACATACACACATACACACACACACACACACACACGACACACACACCCTAACATACACACCAACACACACACACACTGACCACACACACACACACCACACACATACACACCACACATATACACACATATACTATACACACCACAACCACACACACACATACCACACACTATACACACACACCACACACATACACACACATACCACACACACATACCAACACACATACACACACCAACACACATGCATACCACACATACCACAGACACACGCCACACACACCACCATACACATACCACACACACACAGTAATAATTAATTTAAAAATTAAAAAGTATATGCACAATTAAGTAAACAATTCAAACAAGTTTAGCATCAAATGTAAAAAGCCTACTTCCTGACTTACACATCTTCGTGGAATGTAAGTACGGCTGAATGTAATCATAGGTATTGTTTGGTTTTAGTCAGACGTTTATATGTACCTATACACAAATATGTGTATAAAATATGCTTTTGGATTGTTTCTTTTTAACCATACTGTATTATGACCTATTTTTCAAATGCATTGACTCTTTACAATGGCCTGTGGCTCCCACTTACAGAGTACGATAAGTTTACTTGAACCCCTCCCGGTAGGTACTTAAGGTTTCATCTAGTTGCTGACCTGGTATTTCCCTGCAAAGACCAGGCTGGCCTTGAACTCACAGAGATCCACTCTGTCTGCCTGAGTGTTAGGTTCAAAGGCACACCACCATGCCCGCGGTCTAATTTCTCACTACCACAAATAACAGCGTGTGCTGCTTGAGTACGCTCTATATTTAGTTTCTGGTGCAAATGTTTCTAGGGAAAATTTTCCTAGAAGGGGAATTGCTGAGTCAAAGAGAGAGTGTGTACTCTACATTTTAACAGTTATTGCCAAATGCCATTAAAAGGAGCCACAGAAATCTACATTCTGTTAACAGTGCACAGTGGAGAGTTCCCATCCCCACACTCTCCAGTATGCGTGGAATTTTATGTTTGTAATTAAGAGTTGTATCTTATTCTATCTTACATTTCTTTGATTATTCAAAAGACTGAAAAGTGTTTTAGTAAATTTATTGGCTTGTATTTGTTGTAATGTTGGGGTTTTTGCCTACTTTTCTATTTAATTATTCTCTTTTTATTATCTCTGTTGCCATTCTTCAGATCTCTTTGCAGGCTAAAATAATTTAACCCTGCTGTGTAAATTGCAAACTTTTTTTTCTATTCTGCGGTTTCTTTCTTCTCTCTCTCTCTCTCTCTCTCTCTCTTCTTTTTTTCTTTTCTTTTCTTTTCTTTTTTTTTTTCTTTTTTGGTTTTTCGAGACAGGGTTTCTCTGTGTAGCCCTGGCTGTCCTGGAACTCACTCTGTAGACCAGGCTGGCCTCGAACTCAGAAATCCGAGCCTGCCTCTGCCTAAGTGCTGGATCAAAGGCTCGTACCACCCCTGCCTGGCATGCGGTTTCTTAATTTTACGATATTCTTAGCCTTGCCATAAAACGGTCCCCTCCCCTCCCCTTTTGACCGACTCTTACTATGTAGCCTAGGCTGGTCGGTGCCCCACAGCCCTCCCACCTCAGCTCCCCAAGAGCTGGAATTACTGCTACCAGAAAACGTGGGCTGTGTTGATTGCCAGGTGACACGGGGTGGGGTGGGGGGAATTAAGGCTCCCAGTCAGGGAAGGAGTCAGTCAGGGTTCTTAGTGTCAGTAAAACAAGAATTTAAGACGGGACTCAAAAAGAAGCTTGAGAATTTTATTAAAGCTTAAAAGAAAAATACTCAAGGCAGGCAGCGGCTCGGAGGAGGAGAATGGAGAGAAGGAAAGGCTCACAGCTCGAGCTAAACTGGAGTGGAGGTCAGCTATCCGGTGACGCTTGTGGTAGGAAATGTTTAATCTCAGTCCAGGGCTTCTTCCCGCCTTGATCATTCAGTTCCCAGATAAAAGACACACGGCCTTTATGTTTATAATAAACCTTAATCCGCACTAGAGCTGGGCAGCATCCACCCTCTATGCTCTCAGAATCTATTTCCCCGTCAGTAACCCCCAAGTTATAATTTGCCATCTTCCATCTGGGCCATCTTAACTCTGATGGGCCAGCCCTCGTGGCTATATTTCCATGGTTCACATATCCCAAGGAGAGCTTCCTCCTCTCTCTCCCTTCTCACTCCTTGTGGTTCTCCACTGACTCCAAACCCCGCCTATGTTTCTTCCGCTCACCTATTGGCTGTCCGCATCTTTATTTAACCAATAGGGGATAACTTGGGGCAAGGTTACTTAGCATCTTTATGTACTTGCAGATTCTCCGGTATTGTAAATGCCAGTATTTAGCATTATAATACAAGCTAAGGACCAAACTTCAACCTGGGCTGACTGGAGGTGGACAGTGAGGTTTTAAAGGAAGCCAGCCCAAAGAACTGAGAAAAGTGTACTTGGGTTCTGGCCAGCATGGGGGAGGGGAAGCAGAAGGGAGAGCGATGCAGAGAAGGAACAGGAATAGTCTTTCTGAGCCAGGACTCGAGAGGATAGATCCAACCAAACCTCCAGTCAGCTCGACTTCTAGGAACTGCACTGAGGGCAGGAATTCTGGGAAGGAAAAGTACAGATCTCACTAAAGGAATAATTATCCTGTCTTAATATTCGGCCTGGCTTAAGGTGAGCTTGCCTTCCTAGGGGTAGGCTGTCCTTCCTGAGGGCAGGTCCTTTGGCCGGACGATTGACCCACTGAACCAGAAGGTAGGTCTCCACCTAACCAGAAGTTTTCCTTCAACGTTGCTCTAGCGTTACAGCCATTGGCTGTTACACTTGGCTCAGAAGTTAGTCTTTTTAAGGACTGATGATATGTCTGGTTAATCCCAGCACTTGGGAGGCAGAGGCAGGCAGATTTCTGAGTTTGAGGCCAGCCTGGTCTACAGAGTGAGTTCCAGGACAGCTAGGGTTACACAGAGAACAGAGAAACCTTGTCTCAAAAAAAAAAAAAAAAAAAAAAAAAAAGAGGACTGATTCACTGGGTTAAGGCTGATGACCTGATGACCTCAGCTTGATCTTTTGAAATCACACGAGGGAAGAAGAGACCTACCTTCTTCTCTGAGCTCCAGGTGCACGGCTTCCTCCTACCCCACTCCCATTTTAATTTTTATATGACTAAGGGTGCCAATCTTGTCCAAGATGTCTCCCAATCTTCCCAGTTTGAAATTAAGAGGAAAAAAAGGGAATGAGACATTTTCCCCTAGCGTTGTTCTGGTTTTACATTTTGCATTTCTGCTATCGATCCAGGTAGAATTTAGCCAGACACAGGAAGTAAGGCATTTTCGTAGGTTTTTTTTTTTTTCCTCCCTGATGGCTACACCATTTCTCAACTGGTTTTATTCTGTCAGTGACAGCATACCGCTTCACATTCTAAAATCTCAAGTGTATCTGGGCCTGTTTCTGGGATCTGTGCTCTCTGTTAAAAAGCAGCCTTCTCTCCTACGACATCTCTGTGATGTTAATCTGCATTTTCTGTACTTTTTCTAGCTGGAGATTGTCTTGGTGAGTAAGTCGGGGTCCCCTCCTGATTTCGTGCACTGTCACACTGGCTGTTCTCACTCCTTTGTTAGCCCCCCATGCCCCCCACCCCATGAACTTTAGATTACTTTGTCAGCCTCCAAAGAAAGTCTGGTAGTATTTGGGTTTAAATTGTAATTGCTCTAGGATGACAAACAGTACTGTCTTATTGATTCCTGTTTTCTTACATGTTCCTATATTAATCAGGATGGCAGTGTCTATACTGTGAGACTAATTAGGCCCCCAAATCTCACTAGATTATCTCAGTACAATTTTATTCCTCCCCATGCCAATCTCAACACAGAAGTAGCTGTACTGTGCAGGTCGCTTTGATCAGACAGCCTTACTGGGCCAGTGATAGCTCAACAACCTTATGGTTCCTTCAAATGTCCAGCCCCCTCTAAGACTAACCCCAGCCAAAAGGCTTTGAGCAGCCGTGATGTATCTGCTTGGGTCACAGGCTTGAACACTGGTATCAGTTTTCTCTGTGATGGAGGATTGTTGAGATCATGGGCAGAGTTGACAGAACCTAAGACAGATACTCATAGGTCCCTTCACCACAGTCTGGCTGCCCTGAATATTCACCTGCCTCGTGTCAGCCTGGCTGGGAATATGAAGAAATTTTTTACTGTGTCAAGTACAGAGAGATTATGGGGTTAAGTTGCTATTGTAATGTTAAAAAAAGTCTCTATATTAACAAAATAATGTATGTTAGTAAATTTCTAGGGTTGGGGTGTGTGAGAATCTCAGGTAACATACACAGGGCACTGAGGAACGTAATAGCAGAACTAACCAGAGAGGAGGCTAAACATTTGAAAAGGGTTTGGCTTGCAACTGCCTTGACCTTGTAGTTCTGGGCAAGAGGTAGGAAACAGAGCCATAGTGCTATGCAGGTGGTTGCTACCACTTAGACCAGTGCTTCTCAGCCCCCTAGTGCTGGGACCCTTTAATACGGTTCCTCATGATGTGGTGACTCCCAACCATAAAATTATTTTTGTTGCTACCTCATAACTCTAATTTTGCCACGTTTATGAATTGTAATGTAAATGTCTGATGACCTTAGACCGCCCCTCCCGACTCCCCCCAACCCTCTGGGCTGTCTGGAAATCAGCAGTTCAGTTCACAGGTCAGCAGGCAGCCGCAGCTTGATCCACTCACAACACTTCACGGATACATCAGCAGTCCAGTTTGGTAGCAACAGCAGTGACATGACCTAGCAGAGACAGCCTGGCCTTAGCCTCAGCAGGAGGGACCAACAGGAACGCCAGGAGAAGTTCCCAGCTGTGCCTCCCTCAGGGAAGCAAAAATCAGCAAAGACTCGAGACCCACACTGATTGCTGGATCGGCTGTTCCAGCGAGCCGAGCTCTGTCTCCGTCACACCGTGGAGTCCTAGCTGTCCCTCCAAGCACAACTGTCCTCCACACGCCTGCCTCAGCATGTGCATCCAGTCAGCCCGAGGCTGCAGAGGCTAACAAAGGCAGCTCAATGCACACTGTAAGGCGGACCAATACATGTGTGTTGCCAGCAAAGACATCGTGTGTCTTTTCACGTGTTTGCTTTAGAAGAACATCCTTTCACCTGTGTCTGCTTCAGAGAAACATTCCTTCATGAGTCTGCCTTAACCTTTCACGCCTGTGTCCACTTTAATGAATGTTCCTTCATGTGTTTGCCCCAACAAAACATTGTCTAACAAAATCAATTCTTCAAAACAAAACCAAAAACTCTTCCGTTTCCACTTCAGGGGAAAGGTCAAGGCAAAGACGGGTATGACTGAAAGTCCGCTGGCTCTGAGCAGCAGCAGCTTTCGGGGCTTCGTGTACTGACCTTCCAGTGGCCCCCCCCCCCCGCCCCCGCTAGTCCCAGGATGTGTGTGCTACCTTTCTGACACCAAGAGTGGGTGGTCTCATCCTACATGTCTGTCTGTTGATCTGTCCTCCGTCTTGGTGTACAAGCATAGCCGTGGCTGCTGGTATCTGGGGTCTGTCACCGGCTGAGGTGGGCTCCCACGCTCTGCCCCCCCATCTGGGGTCTGTCACCGGCTGAGGTGGACTCCCAATGCTCCGCCCCCCCCCATCTGGGGTCTGTCACCGGCTGAGGTGGGCTCCCAACGCTCTGCTCCCCCCCCCATCTTTGTGGTGTAATTAGGACAAACTTGTTGCAGGCAAAGTGGAATGACTGACACCCTGCTGCTACCCCCAACCCCCTCCACAGCAGCAGGTGAGCAGCAAGCTCTCTAGAGACTCTTCTGAGCCGCAGAAGCAGGTCTACTTTTTATGTGTTTGATTGCATCGGTTTCTGTTTCTTAAAAATCAAAAGCCCCTTGAGTGAGAAAGTTTCCATATCTTACCACTACAAAACATCTCCAGGAAGCCTCCCCTGTACCCGCCCCACCCCACCCCACCCCACCCATCCCTGGCCCTGCCCAGGCTGTGGCCATGAGCCACATGACTGTGGGATTTCTCAGCATCTTCTGGTTTTACCGGGATTACTGGGGATGAGGTAGCTAGAAATTGGCTTATTCTTTTATCCCCAACCAAGGCCGGCCAAGCATAGCGTATCTTCGTCTCCTCTTCCTCCTTCTGCGTCGCTTCTGCCCAGCTTCTCCTCCTCCTCACCGAAGGAGTGAGAACGGACTCCTGAGAGTGGAGGGGCTCCACCCCACTGTTTCAAAACAGCCTTGCAAATGACAGTAGTATTAAAGTCAAATATAGTGATCCCTACTCCAAGGCTACGGGACTGCCACAGAAGAGGCAGACACAGTCACCACAGGGACACAGTGCTCTTGAGTTCCTAGCAGCTCGACCACGAAAGGGGGAGGGGCTCCCCAGCACCTACCTTTAACTGAAAAGCTATTGATAATTCACGGCTTCTAGGGGAGGAAGAGTCCGTTTTCTTTAAGGGTGTGACCCCCTGGCCCCTCTTCATTCACACCCCAATGGAGGATCCTTTACCCACAGATGGGACTCGGGATTGGGGGCCCGAGAGAGAGAGACAGAGAGAGAGAGAGACAGAGAGACGGAAGGGGAGGGGACAGAGAGAGGGAGGGGCGGTTAGGTGAGGGGTGGATCTGGAAGAATTAGGACGAGGAGTGGACATGGTCAGAGTACATTGTATTATTAATTCTTGAATAATTAATAAACCATTTTAAAAGGTAATAAAAAGAGACCCAGTGATTCCAGTTTTTGCATAATCAGGCCAAGAAAAAAGGAGTGCTTTTTTTCTCTTTTTTTAAATTAATCATTTTATTTGTCTACATTTCAAATGATATCCTCCTTCCTGGTCAACCCTCCACAACCCCCTGCCCCCGTGATTCATTCCCCTTCCCCCCTTTGCCTCTATGAGGGTGGTCCTCTACCCACTCACCCACTCCACACCTGCTTCACCACCCTAGCATCCCCTACGCTAGGGCATCGAGCCTCCACAGGACCAAGGGCCTCCCCTTCCATTGATGTCCAACAAGGCCATCCTCTGCTACATATGCAGCTGGAGCCATGGCCCCTTCCATGTGTACTCTTCTTTGGTTGGTGGTTTAGTCCCTGAGAGCTCTGAGGGGTCTGGTTGGTTCATATTGTTCTTCCTATGGGGTTGCAACCCCCTTCAGCTCCTTCCGTTCTTCCCCTAGCTCTTCCACTGGGGTCCCCGGGCTCAGTCCGATGGTTGGCTGTGAGTATCTGCATCTGTATTGGTCAGGTGCTGGTAGAACCTCTCAGGGACAGCCATACCATGCTCCCATCAGCAAGTGCTTCCTGGCAACAGCAATAGTGTCGGGGTTTGGTGTCTGCAGATGGGATGGATCCCTAGGTGGGGCGGTCTCTGGATGGCCTTCCTTCAGTCTCTGTTCCATTTCCTGTCCCTGTCTTTCCTTTGGACAGGAACATTTCTGGGTTAAAAATTTTGAGATGGGTGGATGGCCCCATCCCTCAACTGGGGTGGGGGGCCGTGTATCTACTGGAGATGGTCTCTACAGGCTCTCTCTCCCATTTCAGCTAAAGTCATCCCTGTTGGGTCCTGGGAGCCTCTTTTCTTTTCAGTGACTGCCCCAAGTTCCCATCCCCCACTGCTACATGTTTGCATGCAATTTCCCCGTCCCTCTGTATGTCTCTCCTTTCTTTTCCAGTACCTGATCCTGCCGCCCCTTTTCCCTCACCCTCCCTCCCTGCCTGGTCTCTCTCCCTCTACCTCTTGTGATTATTTTGTTCTCCCTTCTATGTAGGATTGAAGCATCCACACTTTGGTCTTTCTTCTTAAGTTCCTTATGGTTTGTGGGTTGTGAGTATTCTGAGCTTCTGGGCTAACATCCACTTATCATTGAGTGCATACCATGTGTGTTCTTTTGTGTCTGGGTTACCTCACTCAGGATGATATTTTCTAATTCCACCCATTTGCCTGTGAATTTCATCAATTTATTGTTTTTAGTAGCCAAGTAGTACTCCGTTGTGTAAATGTACCGCATTTTCTGTATCCATTCCTCTATTGAGGGACATCCAGGCGGAAAGCACTCCTGCGTTTCCTTGTGGCTTCACCAGTGACCAGTTTATTCCCCCCTTACCCATTCGCTGCCTTGCTCTCTGGGAAGTTTATCTCCTGCAATAGACTTTCTCCTCAGATTCACAACCCTTACTCTCAGCGAATGAATTTTCTATCCTCCCAAGCTGCACCCACACACCCAGCTCTGCTCCCTGCCCTGCCAGTGCCTACTAGAGCATTCTGGGACCATAGACGTGTCCTGTTTGTCTCTCTTCAGTACAAAGCCACAGAGTGGCTGCAAAGGTGGAGTCCTGAGGCATAGAGAAGACTTGAGGTTAGCTGTAAATGGACCGGAGACACGGGGTGGATAGTATAGAGGGAGGAAGTTCTCTCAGTGTCTGAGGAGGAAAGGGTGGGAATGGTACTTTTAAAAAAAAGATTTATTTATTTATTTATTATATATAAGTATGCTATAGCTGTCTTCAGACACACCAGAAGAGAGGTCAGATTTCATTAAAGATGGTTGTGAGCCACCATGTGGATGCTAGGAATTGAACTCAGGACCTTCAGAAGAACAGTCAGTGCTCTTAACCACTGAGCCATCTCTCCAGCCCAGGGAACAGTATTTTTCATGTGTTATGTAAATGCCCTCTCTGTCTGCAGCCAGTCTTCCTGAGTCATCAGGCCTGTTTGACACCTTCAGATCATATTCTGACCCTGCATAGTAGCTGTCCTGGCTAACCTCCACGAGGGGCCTCCTATCGCCGTGCCCCATGGCGAGACATCTGGTTCCTGAAGACGCTGATCCTTTTCCTGAGGTCCTTCCCCGTTTGCTCCAACAGTAGCTGTTAGAGGTAAATGTCTGAGCGTGGGGGCTCCGGGTCTAGCCTTTGCTAATGACCCTGCTTCCACCATCCTAAGTCAGTCACAAGAGCGTCATTTCTCACCGACTTCTACTTCCTGCTGCTGTTAAAGTGTCCAGAGCCCTCCTTACTGTTATTCTTCGTACATTACCTATTTTCCAGTGCCTTTGTGCCTGAGATCATGTGACTTGGTGACGTGGCGCCATATGAGTCCTGCTAGGAGCCTGGCTGACCTTTTAGTTTAGATGGGAGGAAGTTTCCTTGACTTGTTCTTCTCTTTCTTCCCTTCTGTTCCTTTAGCTCCCGTGTTCCCCATCTCCCATAATCCAGACACCAGACTTCTTGGACAGACCGCATACTTTTTCATTCTTTTCCTCCCCTCCCCCATCTCTTTTTTGTTTTACTGTTTCAACCATCCTACCTCCCAACCCTGACAGCGGAGTTTTTGTTTCAGCGACACATTTCCACTTTTTAAGAGTTCTCTTTTTGTTTTATTAATGGTCTGTTTTTCTTATAGCATCTGATTTGGGGTTTCCGGATCTAAGATCTATTTTACTAGTGTCCCCTATAAAATCTAAAACCTCCAAAGCACTTTTAATAATTTTTATCTTGCCCTTTAATGTTAGACTTTTTCTTCAAATAGTTCTTGGCTATCCACTTATGGTCAAGAATGGGGAACTAAAAGGAGATGCCCAGAATCTTAGCATATGTTCAAGGATAGTGCTTGCAGACATGACGTCATCATCAAGACAATATCAGAGACCTTTTCTCCTGGTCTCGTCATAGCTTCTGACATGCTGTGCAATCTAGAGTTCAGATGCAGAGCTGGGAGCAGGTCAGGGATAGAAGTGGCCTTATCCCACAATTCACTGTTAGATATTTATCTAATGGGGGCTCCTCTTCTCTGTGTCTTGTTCTTTTATTTTTTTAAAGATTTAGTTATTATTACATGTGAGTACACTGTAGCTGTCTTCAGACACACCAGAAGAGGGCGTCAGGTCTCATTACAGATGGTTGTGAGCCACCATGTGGTTGCTAGGATTTGAACTCAGGCCCTTTGGGAGAGCAGCCAGTGGTGCTCTTAACCACTGAGCCATCTCTCCAGCCCCGTGTCTTGCTCTTAACCATCACCCCAGTGCCCTAGTTTATTCTGTTCTTATGCTTGTATAGAAGGGTCAGGGTTCTTCTGAGGGGAGATGGCTGGTTCTGTACTTCGTAAGCAAGCTTTAAACCCACCTGCTCCTTACTTCCAGGTGAGTGTTGATTACACGTCTGACCCCTTGGGGATCTGCACCGACAAAATTGCTTTTAGGCCTCTGCCAGAGTCAGAAGCAGCTGTCACAGATCCCCAGCAGTCGCACTGTCTAGTGGCTTTCCAGCTTCTTGACTGTGTGTTGGGGTTGGACAGGTCATTCAAGAGTCTTCTAACTGTTAGAGTGTACAAAGTTGCAGAGAAAGCAGATCTAAAAGCAAAACCCAGAAGTGCCCACCCTCTCTCTACCTGAGGGTAGGTGAAAGCCTGCCTTGTGTCTCCCCAGCTAAGTCTGCTCTTACCACAGACCCACACGACCCTCTCATTGGCCAGTCTGCAGTTGTGTCTTGGTCCTGATTTCATCTGATCTTTTATTCATATTTCACATTGCAGATGGCCTGGCCTCTCTGTCCCCACAGGAGCCTCATGTCTTCTTCATTTAAGCGTCTCTCTCTCTCTCTCTCTCTCTCTCTCTCTCTCTCTCTCTTTCTCTCTCTCTCATGTTTTTTAGAAAACGCCTTTAAGAGGCATAACACAGAATGGCGTGAATGGCTCAGTGCACACCTCAGTAAGACTCGGCAGGATGCAGAACATCCCACCCTTCCCTGTTCCCTCCCACTTGGCATCCTCCTCTTCCTCCTCATCCCCACCCCCCAACTCACCAAGTGCTAAAGTTCCCATCCTGAGCTTGTCAGCTTTCTCTTCAATTCTGCGGCCACTGCTTCTCACTGAGTCCCTGGACTGAAGTTAGACCTACTCTGTCTAACACAGTGACCGACCACCAGCCACACACGCTGTTTCCCCTTAGTGCTGACGACAGGTCTGTAGCCTCAATCTTCAGTGTGAGTTGTATGTGAGATTGCAAAATTCCCCCTTGATGCTTTTGTGCTTTGACATGGTAAAATTATGAGATTATATATATATAGTTAAATCAAACACCTGATCAAAATTAACTTTGCCACTCTCTCTCTTTTGAGGATAGAACGCCCACAAGTGTGCACGGGTTGTATGGACCAGACAGTGTTAGTCTCAACATTAGCGACCTCCACATTCATCCTCACCCCAAACTCTCTGAGCACAGACTTCTTCTACAGATGCCTGATTGACAGACCCACACATGGATGTATCAGGAACATCCCAAGCTTCACAGATCCCATCCGGAATCCCAGAACCTCCCCAACCCAAACCCCTCCTCCGAGTTTGCTCCTATCACAGTGAAGGTACCACGGCTTATGAATGCTCAGCCCTGGAGGTCAGAATCACTATTGACTAGGCCTGGCTCTCACTTTATACCTCCACTTACCTCTAATGTGGGTGGAACTAGGCAGCCTCTCTCCTTAGCCCCACCTGGCCAGGGCAGCAGCTACAGACCTCTGCCTCTCCATTGGACCCAGTCTTAGTTAGGGTGTTACAGACACCATGACCAAGGCAACTCTTTTAAGGACAGCATTTAGTTGATGCTGGCTTACAAGTTCAGAGGTTCAGTCCACTATCATCAAGGTGGGAACATGGCAGCATCCAGGCAGGCATGGTGCAGGAGGAGCTGAGAGTTCTACATCTTCATCTGAAGGCTGCTAGCAGAAGACTGGCTTCCAGGCAGCTAGACTGAGGGTCTTAAAACCCATGCCACAATGCCACACCTACTCCAACAGGGCCATACCTCCTAATCCTGCCACTCCCTGGGCAGAGCATATGCAAGCCATCACAGACCCAATTCTTTCCCTTCTCAGTAACGAAATAGATTCTGTTACAAACTCTGACCATCCAGATCACTCTCCTTCTCTAACACTTAAACCACCATAAACTCCAGACCCCCACGGCGGTGTACAAGGCTCTACTGGATCAGAGCACTGGTTAGTTCTCAAAATCCTTTTCTTCCTTGGCCCCACGGCCAGTGCACATCACCACGCTGCACCCCTGCAGCCTCTCCAGAGATGTCCATCGTGGAGACATTGTCCTTTCTGTCCCTGTTGCCTAGAATGTTTAACCTACAGATTTCAAAAGTCTGTCTCTTCTGTTTGCTGACATGTCATGCTATGGAAGTAACCCCTGCCGTTCTCTGGACCTCATCTGTACTCATTACAGGTGCACAGTGCTTAACGCCTGACCTACACTGTTTATCTCTGTGGTCATTTCCAGGGTCCTTGCAAAGATGAATGACCCATGTTTCCAGTTCTCCCAGCACAGCAACATTGGCCGAACACAGCTGATGTTCCAAAGGTACAAAACAGACAGATAAGCAAGGAAGGAAGGAAGAGGAAGAAAAAGAAAGGGAAAAAGACTTTTTGTATATTTTTTAGAGATTTTATTTTGCATATCTATGTGCATCTGTGTGATGTGCACAAAAGTGCGGTACCTGTGGAGGCCAGAAGAGGGCGCTAGACTGCCTGGAACTGCAGTTAACAGGTGGTTGTGTGTCCCTAATATGGGCACTGGGAGTCAAACCAGGGTCCTCTGGAAGAGCAACGGGGACTCTTCTGAGCCATCTCGTTCCAGCTCCAAAGTTACTTTTTAAAAAAGATCTATTTATTTATTTTATATATGCAAGTACACTGTAGTTGTCTTCAGACACACTAGAAGATTAGCCACCATGTGGCTTCTGGGAATTGAACTCATGAACTCTAGAAGAGCAGTCAGTGTTCTGACCCACCGGTCATCTCTCTGGCCCCACAAAGTTACTTTTTAAATGATAAAATAAGCATATGGAGGGACTGAAGACTTTAGAGGGTTGGAAGCGTGAACCAGTTTTTCTGTTCGTGGGACAGTTGTGAGGGCCCTGCCAGGGAGGTGGTCAAAGCCTGTTGCAGAACCTATGGTCCTGCCTGCTGTTCTGGTGCTGCTCTGTGTAGATGGAGTCAAACCTCAGTTTATCATCAGCTGGGCTCCTTCCCATAAGCCCTTAACACAAAGCAACTGCTCCTTTGTTCTTTAATCTTGTTCCATTGTTATTACAGTCACAGTATCATCATCATTATTGTTTTTGTTGTTATTATTATGTTAGTCATGGATTTTTGATTCTTGCCTAAAAGTTCACCTGCTCTGCCCCTGCACTGGGTCTGTTCTGAGTGTTTTAGATGTGGCAGATTGTGTTCAACAGCCCTGCTCCTTGTTGGAAAGAAGGAATATTAGACAACATTCTGTCCCTACCTCCTAATAGACGAGAGATGATACTGACCGACATTAGCTATTACAGTAGTCTAAATAGTTCATAAAACCCCCACCAGTCTTCTATGTAGACTTAATTACCAATCGTTCTAGTTAGAAACGTGCTGACTATATTGTTCTACTCAGTGATCAATCTCTTTTGTTTTGCTTTGTTTTTTTCCCCAACAACTGATACATTCTTAGGTCCGCGTTTCTATAGCAACCTCTAGCTGATTTGAAAATGCACTTTTATTTTCAGTCCATAAGCAATATGTTTTAATTTCAGAAACCCGTGAGGACATACAGTTAAGGAAGAACACAAAAGCCTATGATTTTTGCCATGCCTTCCACATCGACGTGCACGGGCCCCAGGCTCACTTGACTTATTTATTTAATGCATATAATGTATATGTATAATTTATGTAATTATACATAAATAATGCATAAACTTTATTTATTTATTTATTTATTTAATGTACATGACACTGTAAGACCCCCAAAAACTGAGGGCGCCCCAGCACCCCACGCCTCAGAAGGCAACACCCAAATCACTTGCAAGAAACGGTCTTGATGCAATAACATGAGGATTTCTTTATTCCAGAATTCTGGGTTCCACAGCCATACACTGCGCAGGGGTAGAGGACTGTGGACCCCGAGTGCTGAATTGCAACAGCTTTTATAAGTTTACAACAAAGCCCACAAATCACAAACCAATCATTTCTTAGCATCGAGAGCCCAAGAAGTACAAGCCAATCAATTTGTACCACTCCATAGTTTTTAGGCCAATCAGTTTAAATTATTGGAGCCCGTGCTCAGTGGACCAATTAGTTTCCTATTGGAACCTACAGCTGCGTGAACTCCTGGATAGGAGTAATGGTGTAAGCAGTTTACAGAAGCAAGATAAGCTTAGCTCATTTCCAGTTACCTTATGGGGCCAGGATCACCTATTCAAGGCCTTTTTGCTAGCTCTAAACAAAGGGCGGGCTCTGGAATGTGACCTTTTACCTAGTTTCTAACAAAGAGCACAAAGAGCAGGCTCTGGAATATGAAGTGTTTGGGGCTCCTTAGAAGGCTGGAGTTAGGCTGTATTTTCTATTCTTTCATTCCCCACTTCTTATCTTGTTAGGAGTTCTAATCTTAGAACTAGGAGAATTAAAGGTTAGCCTCCTCTTGGCTCAGAAGGTTCTCTTACAGTAATCTAAGTGTTATGATCTGGACCGCACTCAGTAGTTCTCTAACAAAAGCAATAAACCTATTAATTATGCAAGGCCCAGCTGTAGGCAACAGGAGCAAAATTACTAAGGGTCTCATCAAAACAGAAAGCAGGGTGGTCAAGAGTACAAGATAAGGGCCTTTCCACCAAGTCTCAAGGATTTCTGCGCAGTGGCGTCCAACGTAGACTGAATCTCCAACTTGGAAGCAATGTGGGACTTGCAAGTCTCTTCCTCTTGAGTAGGCCTCCTGGAGCTGCTTCCACACTTGCTGCCTCACCCACTCGAGGGCCTTGAGCCTAGAGAACAAAGGCCTGCAGAGCACAAAGAGTAGGAGAGCTATCTAATAATTAACACCAGTCTCTGTGGTCAATTTGGTGAGGGTTTCTTTCATCAGGGTTTCAGCAACTGTTCCTGAAGCCTTCTTATACAGATCCAGTCACCTATCTGGAAGCAGTGAGGAGTCTCTGGCCTGCCTGGAGCGTTTAAGGAAAATCACATATTGTGGGACACCTCCTGGGAGGGCCCAGTGGACACCAAAGGAGTTGGGGTATCAAAGAGGATCTCTAGGGGGGTCAGGTTAAAATGGCAGAGGCTGTTCAGAAACAAGGGGAGAGGCACCACCCAACCTGAGCCAGTCTCCAAGGTCAATTTAGTTAAGGTCTCTCATAGGGTTTTGTTTATTCTCTCTACCTGCCTTGAGCTCTGGGGACAGTACATCCAATAATGTTTCCAATTAGTCCCCAATATCTCTGTCAATTTCTGACTTACCTTAGAAACAAAACCAGAACCATTATCTGATCCAATTACCTTGGGCACTCTAAACTCGGGAAAATTTTTTCTAACCCTGGCAACTGTTTCCTGCTTCAACCCATCTAGAGAAAAGTATCTATAAATGCTAGAAGGTATGTGTAACCATTTCTCTTGCTTTAGAATATATAAAATTTCTTAATATATTCTAGACTGTTTTCTTCTAGGTCTTTTGCCCTGTTTACTCTTTACTGCATAAGCATTTACTTGCTGGCATATCTTACATTGTTCTATTATCTCTCTAACCCTGAGTCATAAATATATATATATACACACACATGTTTGGTCCCTTAACTGCCAGGAAAAGGTTTTTCACCCTGTAAATGAGTCCATCTGTGCATTTGGCCTAGTGAGTCTTTGGCTTACTTTCTGGGGAGTATAGTTCTCCCTTCTTGTGTGCACCTTCCCTTGGTAATAGTTGGTAGGGTGGCCAGCAATCTCAGTCCTTTTTTAATTGAGGCTGTTTCTTAATTTTGTCCCATTTACCAGTGGGTGTCTCTTGCAGGCTCACAATCAGTATAGGCTCCTTTATATGCATTCCTGGAGCCACTTGCTCTGCCTGGTTATTGCCCATTGAGTCTTTTCCCTTTGGACGTCCTGGGCAGTGAATACTCACAGTGGCTGGCTCCATTAGGACATCTAAGAGGTCCAAAATTTCCTGTTGGTTTCCTCTGATGTGAGCAGTCCTCTTGGCATATATCCCTGTGGATGTGGGCTGTGGCAAAGGCATACCTGTTATCCGTGTGGATGTTGATTTTCTTGCTGGTTCCAAGTTCCAAGGTCTTGGTGAGGGCAACGAGCTCCACTTCCTGCATTGACATGCCAGGGGTAAAGATTCTTCTACCGAGATGACAGTTGTGTTGTCCACCAGAGCAGCACCTGCTTATCTCTGTCCAACATGGAGAAAACTGCTCCTGTCTGTAGCAACTTTCAGCAGGGGTCAGTCTCTCTTCTGGGGGCAGTTAGCTGCAGCCTGATGGGCAGGAAGCATATCTTCCCCCCTCCCCATTTTGGAGAGTATGTCTTACTCCAAAAGAGAGTAGGAACAGTCTGAGGTGACCCTAAATGAATGAGCTACCCATTCCATCCCTAGGTCCACTGTTTTTCGGGTAGTCAATGAATACATTTTGGTGCCAGTGGCTTCTTGGACCCAAGATCTTTTGTCTGAGGGGGTAATCTTTTTGGCTTCCTGTATTACAAATAAAACAGTCTCAAAGAGATTAATTAGTCTCTTGGGAAATATACCCTTAGTGAGAGAGCTACCATGGTATCAGGATAGGTGGTCTCAGGTCGTCTCTAAATATCATTTGAGCATAATTATTACCATTTTGTAAATTATAAACTATAAGATAGACATAACACCTAGTTTATCATCCCTGTCAATTAAACAGAACCCTTTTCATCTGTATTATCTTAAAAGATTGTCAAAATTAACACTTAATGCTGTATTCCGTAGCTGCCTGCAGCTACTACAAACTGGGTTGCTGGAACTTTAATGTCAGTCAGACCTTTTAACAGTTTGGGCAAGCCCCTCTCCCCAGACTCCAGGCTTAGTTCCAGCGAGGTTGTCTGGCTGTCCTTGGCTCTACAGCTCGGGCAGCTGGGTGGGTCACCTGCTTAATTCAGAAATTTGGAGACCTGGAGGAACAATGAGCTTAACCTTCATTCTGAGCTTCTCCACCCTAGATGGGGCAGGATCCTGACTAGCAAAGGAATCCATGCTCAACAAAGGCTGGGAGAAGTTCACCTTGACCAATGTCAAGTACACTCTTTGCGCTCCACCCTAGGATAAAAATTCCTACTGTAACCTACTTCCCTATTATGCCCTAACCTCAGATTCCTGCCCGAAGCCAGGGATTGTCCTTGGCCAATGTTAAGTTCCTACCATGTGGCATGACTCCCCCAATATGGCTTAAGAGTATGGCAATACAACTTGAGAATTAACATTGTAAGAATTGACTCATGTCCTGGCTTTAAATTTTATGTCACCTGAAAATCATTTATTTAAATCTATATCAGGTTTCTCAAGATTAAACAGCTTGGGCTGTCTATGAGACTAACAGTCTTCAATACCATCAGAAATCTAAGAGTGACCAATATTAACTGAAAATATATAGAAAGCTTAACACAGCTTTTAAGACTTAAATATCATATACCATGGATTTTTGATGTTTTTGAAAACTAACTATCTATGTAAAGTAATGTGGACTGTTGTCTGTGAAACTATCTTCAGCTATTTCTGATTAAAACCTAGAAAACACCCTAACAAGAAACTCAGAGCCTTATATTTCTATTTGGCCCTAAACTCATAGGCTTAAATATCTCAGATCAGTAATAATAACAACAAAGAATTTAACTGGGTGTAAATCCTGTATTTTCAAATTTTTAGTATTTATACCAATGAAAACCTTGATTTTTGTATCAAAATAAAACCTGTATCAAATAAGAACTTATACCTTGAACTTAATAACAATTATAAGGATTTTCATCAAATGAAATTAATTTTA
The DNA here is from genome assembly GCF_947179515.1 of Apodemus sylvaticus. Lineage (NCBI taxonomy): Eukaryota > Metazoa > Chordata > Mammalia > Rodentia > Muridae > Apodemus > Apodemus sylvaticus. The sequence continues at coordinate 66,103,862 of NC_067488.1, read as the reverse complement.
TTTTCTCCCCGTTTTAAATCTGACCATTTCTATATTCTCTAGAAAGACCGTTTCTTCAATTTGGAACATGGATGTTGAGATATGAAGGGGAGTGGTATTTTCTGTAATGTAAATCTCAAAACAAGATTTTAGTATTACAAAGACAGATTTTTCATTTAATATTTTAGAATCTAGTCTTCTGGAGGTCTTTTTTTTTTTTTTTTGACCTTTCTCCCAGAGGAACAATATAACCACAAAGTTTAACAATCACATCAATCAAAATAATTTAAACAATTTAAAATGAAAGAAATAAATCATCTGTACCAACTTAATAGACCAGAATACTCTCACCTGCCACATTGAGCGTCTTGTCAAGACCTATTTCCCCCTCTAGGGGGTGTCAGAGTCCAAGTATTTTGTCTCTCCTTTTGTTCTAAGTTGGTGCACTTGAGTCACGTGACCTGATTTTGGCGCCAGAGAGTTGCTGTAAGTCAGTCTAAAGTTCAAATAATATCAGCCATCTAAGTCCAAGAACACAAAACACGATACAAACAACACCACATAGACAGCCTGACCCTGCCACCATCAGGCCTCTAGATTCAAGAACACAGAGCAAGGAAAATCACGCATTTTGCCCCTAGAGGGGCCCAGTTTCAGATACCAGGTGTCCCTGCACACATTGCAGGGACCAGATAAATCAGATTCAGCAAAACAAAATGGCTCCCGCTGTTACTGTCTTGCTGTTTACAGATGGAGGAGAGCCTTATTCAGCTTTCTCCAGGGTCTAAAGCTTCCTCCAGACCCCCGCGGTCTCAACTCTAGCAGCTGCCAGTTGAACATACCGCAAACTGTAGACAAAGACACACAAAACTGACAAATATTCTCCTCCACTGATACAGACAGAACCAGATGAGAAAACCAGACGGCTGGGAGAGCATATAAGTTCGCCAGATCAGTAGCACTACCGTGTCCTCTCCGAAACTCAGACGGGAATCTTCCAGGGTCCCTGGAGTTCCCCCAAAACACCTGGGATGTCTCCCAGGGTCGCAGCCTGTGGTCTACTCACCACGGTCCTCTGGTCTCATGAGCCAAGAGGACAGCTGCCTACCAAAAATGTGTGTTTCCTCAGATTCAGAAAACAGTTCAGGACAGACACTCGGGTCATTTAGAACAAAGACATCACCGGCACACACACATTCCAGAGGGGTCCCCTTACCTCCAAACCTCCAAGTCGTTTCTCACGTGTGAAGGAAAGCCACACTTCCCGGCCAACGCACCAAGAAAATGTAAGACCCCCCAAAACCGAGGGCGCCCCAGCACCCCACGCCTCGGAAGGCGACACCCAAATCACTTGCAAGAAACGGTCTCGATGCAATAACATGAGGATTTCTTTATTCCAGAATTCTGGGTTCCACAGCCATACACCGCGCAGGGGCAGAGGACTGAGGACCCCGAGTGCTGAATTGCAACAGCTTTTATAAGTTTACAACAAAGCCCGGAAATCACAAACCAATCATTTCTTAGCATCGAGAGCCCAAGAAGTACAAGCCAATCAATTTGTATCACTCCATAGTTTTTAGGCCAATCAGTTTAAATTATTGGAGCCCGTGCTCAGTGGACCAATTAGTTTTCTATTTTCTTGAATGTCTATAGCTGCGTGATCTCCAGGATAGGGGTAATGGCATAAGCAGTTTACAGAAGCAAGATAAGCTTAGCTCATTTCCAGTTACCTTATGGGGCCAGGATCACCTATTCAAGGACTTTTTGCTAGCTCTAAACAAAGGGCGGGCTCTGGAATGTGACCATTTACCTAGTTTTTAACAAACAGCACTAAGAGCGAGTTCTGGAATATGAAGTATTTCGGGCTCCTAAGAAGGCTGGAGTTAGACTGTATTTTCTATTCTTTCAACACCATTGCTTTCTTTAGACACACCAGAAGAGGGCATCAGATCTCATTACAGGTGGTTGTGAGCCACCATGTGGTTGCTGGGATTTGAATTCGGTACCTTTGGAAGAGCAGTCAGTGCTTTTAACCTCTGAGCCATCTCTCCAGCCCTCCAGGCTCACTTGAAAACAGGTCTTTGATGTACTTATCACATTACGACAGAGAAGCTGGGTACTTTACGATTGAAGACTTAAAGGTTATGTGCAAGTTTCTTACCAACTGCACTCAGACCCTTGCCAGGACATTCTTTTTTTTTTTTTCATTTTTATTCTTTGTTTACATTCCAAATGATTTCCCCTTTCCCGGATCCCCCCTCCCCATATGTCCCATAAACCTTCTTCTCTCCATCCCTTCTCCAATCACCTCCCTCCTTTTTCTCTGTCCTTATATTCCCTTCCAATGCTAGATCAAGCCTTTCCAGGATCAGGACCCTCCCTATACTTCTTCATGGGAGTCATTTCTTATGCGATTTGTGCCTTGGGTATTCAGGGATTCTGGGCTAATTAATATGACTTATCAGAGATTGCATTCCATGTGTATTCTTTTGTGACTGGGTTACCTAACTTAGGATGATATTTTCCAGATCAAACCATTTGCCTAAAAATTTTGTGAATTCATTGTTTCTAATTGCTGGGTAGTATTCCATTGTGTAAATATACCACATTTTCTGTATCCATTCCTTCTTTGAGGGGCATCTGGGTTCTTTCCAGCTTCTGGCTATTATAAATAAGGCTGCTATGAACATAATGGAGCATGTATCTTTATTGCATGCCGGGGAATCCTTTGGGTATATGCCCAGGAGAGGTATAGCAGGGTCCTCCGGAAGTGTCATGTCCAGTTTTCTGAGGAACCTCCAGACTAATTTCCAAAGTGGTTGTACCATCTTACAGCCGCACCAGCAGTGGAGGAGTGTTCCTCTTTCTCCACATCCTCGCCAACACCTGCTGTCTCCTGAGTTTTTGACCTTAGCCATTCTGACTGGTGTAAGGTGAAATCTCAGGGTTGTTTTGATCTGCATTTCCCTAATGACTAATGATGTTGAGTACTTCTTAAGGTGCCTCTCGGCCATCCAAATTTCTTCAGGTGAAAATTCTTTGTTTAGATCTGTACCCCATTTTAATAGGGTTATTTGGTTCCCTGGGGTCTAACTTCTTGAGATCTTTGTATATATTGGATGTTAGCCCTCTATCAGACGTAGGGTTGGTGAATATCCTTTCCCAATTTGATGGTTGCCGTTTTGTCCTTTTAACAGTGTCCTTTGCCTTACAGAAACTTTGTAATTTTATGAGGTCCCATTTGTAAATTCTTGATCTTAGAGCATAAGCTATTGGTGATCTGTTCAGGAACTTTTACCCCGTGCCCATGTCCTCAAGGGTCTTCCCCAGTTTCTTTTCTATTAGTTTCATTGTGTCTGGTTTTACATGGAGGTCCTTGATCCACTTGGAGTGTTTAGTACATGGAGATAAGAATGGATCAATTCGTATTCTTCTGCATGCTGACCTCCAACTGATCCATGACCATTTGTTGAAAAGGCTATCTTTTTTCCACTGGATGTTTTTGGCTCCTTTGTCGAAGATCAAGTGACCATAGGTGTGTGGATTCATTTCTGGATCTTCAATTCTATTCCATTGGTCCACTTGTCTGTCACTGTGCCAATACCATGCAGTTTTTAACACTATTGCTCTGTAGTATTGCTTGAAGTCAGGGATACTGATTCCCCCAGAATTTCTTTTGTTGTTGAGAATAGTTTTAGCTATCCTGGGTTTTTTGTTATTCCAGATGAATTTGAGAATTGCTTTTTCTAACTCTGTGAAGAACTAAGTTGGGATTTTGATGGGGATTTCATTGAATCTGTAGATCGCTTTTGGCAAGATGGCCATTTTAACTATATTAATCCTGCCAATCCATGAGCATGGCAGATTTTTCCATTTTCTGAGGTCTTCTTCGATTTCCTTCTTCAGAGACCTGAAGTTCTTGTCATATAGATCCTTCACTTGTTTGGTTAGAGTCACACCAAGATACTTTATATTGTTTGTGGCTATTTTGAAGGGTGTCATTTCCCTAACTTCTTTCTCAGCCTACTTATCCTTTGAGTATAGGAAGGCAACTGATTTGCTTGAGTTGATTTTATAACCAGCCACTTTGCTGAAGTTGTTTATCAGCTGTAGGAGTTCTCTGGTGGAGGTTTTCGGGTCACTTAAGTAGACTATCATGTCATCTGCAATTAGTAATAATTTGACTTCTTCCTTTTCAATTTGTATCCCCTTGACCTCCTTATGTTGTCTAATTGCTCTAGCTAGAACTTCAAGTGCTGTATTGAAAAGATATGGAGAGAGAGGACAGCCTTGTCTAGTCCCTGATTTTAGTGGGATTGCTTCAAGTTTCTCTCCATTTAGTTTGATGTTGGCTACCGGTTTGCTGTATATTGCTTTAACGATGTTTAGGTATGGGCCTTGAATTCCTGTTCTTTCCAATACCTTTAGCATGAAAGGATGATAGATTTTGTCAAATGCTTTTTCTGCATCTAATGAGATGATCATATGGTTTTTTTTCCTTTGAGTTTGTTTATGTAGTGGATAGCATTGATGGATTTCCTTATATTGAACCATCCCTGCATCCCTGGGATGAAGCCTACTTGATCATGGTGGATGATGTGTTGATGTGTTCTTGGATTCGGTTGGCAAGAATTTTATTAAGTATTTTTGCATCAATATTCATAAGAGAAATTGGCCTGAAGTTCTCTTTCTTTGTTGGATCTTTGTGTGGTTTTGGTATCAGCGTAATTGTGGCTTCATAGAACGAGTTGGGTAGAGTTCCTTCTGTTTCTATTTTGTGGAATAGTTTGAAGAGTATTGGTGTTAGGTCTTCTATGAAGGTCTGATAGAACTCTGCACTGAAGCCATCTGGTCTTGTGCTTTTTTTGGTTGGGAGACTTTCTATGACCCTTTTTATTTCTTCAGATGTTATGGGACTGTTTAGTTGATCTATTTGATCCTGATTTAGTTTTGGTGTCGGATATCTGTCTAGGAAACTGTCCATTTCCTCCAGATTCTCCAGTTGTGTTGAGTATAGGCTTTTGTAGTAGGATCTAATGATTTTTTGAATTTCCTCAGTTTCTGTTGTTATATCTCCCTTTTCATTTCTAAGTTTGTTAATCTGGATACTGTCTCTGTGTCCTTTGGTTAGTCTGGCTAAGGGTTTATCTATCTTGTTGATTTTCTCAAAGAACCAGCTCCTGGTTTTGTTGATTCTTTGTATGGTTCTCTTTGTTTCTACTTGATTGATTTCGGCCCTGAGTTTGATGATTTCCTGCCTTCTACTCCTCCTGGGTGAAATAGCTACTTTTTGTTCCAGGGCTTTCAGGTGTGTCATCAAGCTGTTAGTGTATGCTCTCTCCATTTTCTTTTTGGAGGCACTCAGGGCTATGAGTTTTCCTCTTAGCACTGCTTTCATTGTGTCCCATACATTTGGGTATGTTGTGTCTTCATTTTCATTATGTTCTAAAAAGTCTTTAATTTCTTTCTTTATTTCTTCCTTGACCAAGATATCATTGAGGAGAATATTGTTCAGTTTCCACGTGTATGTGGATTTTCTGTTGTTTTTGTTGCTATTGAAGACCACTTTTACTCCATAGTGATCTGATAGGAGGCATGGGATTAGTTCGATCTCCTTATATTTGAGGAGGACTGTCTTGTGACCAATTATATGGTCGATTTTGGAGAAGGTACCATGAGGTGCTGAGAAAAAGGTATATTCTTTTGCTTTAGGATAGAATGTTCTATATATATCTGTTAAATCTAATTAGTCCAAAGCTTCAATTAGTTTCATTGTGTCCCTGTTTAGTTTCTGTTTTCCTGATTGGTCCATTGAGGAAAGTGCAGTGTTGAAGTAACCCACAATTATTGTGTTAGGTGCAATGTGTGCTTTGAGCTTTAATAAAGTTTCTTTTATGAATGAGGGTGCCCTTGCTTTTGGAGCATAGATGTTCAGGATTGAGAGTTCTTGTTGTATTTTTCCTTTGACCAGCAAGAAGTGTCCCTCAGAGTCTCTTTTGATGACTTTGGGTTGAAAGTCAATTTTATCTGATATTAGAATGGCTACTCCAGCTTGTTTCCTGAGACCATTTGTTTGTAAAATTGTCTTCCAGCCTTTTACTCTAAGGTAGTGTTTGTCTTTGACCCTGAGGTGTGTTTCCTGTATGCAGCAAAATGTAGGGTCCTATTTACATATGCAGTCTGTTAGTCTATGTCTTTTTATTGGGGCATTGAGTCCATTGATGTTAAGAGATATTAAGGAATAGTGATTGTTACTTCCTGTCATTTTTGACGTTATTTTTTTAAATTTGATTGGTTAACTTCTTTTGGGTTTGATGAAAGGTTACTATCTTGCTTTTTCCAGGGTGAAGATTCCCTCCTTGTATTGGTGTTTTCCTCCTATTATCCTTTGTAGGGCTGGGTTTGTGGATAGATATTGGGTAAACTTCGTTTTGTCATGGAATATCTTAGTTTCTCCATCTATGGTGATTGAGAGTTTTGCTGGGTATAGTAGTTTTGGCTGGCATTTGTGTTCTCTTAGAGTCTGCATGAGATCTGCCCAGGATCTTCTAGCCTTCATAGTCTCAGGTGAAAAGTCTGCTGTGATTCTGATAGGTATTCCTTTATATGTTACTTGGCCTTTTTCTCTTACTGCCTTTAATATTCTTTCTTTGTTTAGTACATTTGGTGTTTTGATTATTATGTGACGGGAGGTATTTCTGTTCTGGTCCAGTCTGTTTGGAGTTCTGTAGGCTTCTTGTATATTCATGGGCATCTCTCTCTTTAGGTTAGGGAAGTTTCTTCCATAACTTTATTGAAGATATTTGCTGGCCCTTTAAGTTGTAAATCTTCACTCTCATCTATGCCTATAATCCTTAGGTTTGGTCTTCTCATTGTGTCCTGGATTTCCTGGATATTTTGGGTTACAAGCTTTTTGCTTTTTGCATTTTCTTTAACTGTTGAGTCCATGGTTTCTATGGTATCTTCAGCATCTGAGATTCTTTCTTCTATCTCTTGTATTCTGTTGTTGATATTTGCATCTATATCCCCTGATTTCTTCCCAAGGCTTTCTATCTCCAAAGTTGTCTCCCTTTGAATTTTCTTAATTGTTTCTACTTCTGATTTTAGATCCTGGATGGTTTTGCTTAGCTCCTTCACTTGCTTGTTTGTGCTTTCCTGTAATTCTTTAAGAGATTTTTGTGTTTCCTCTTTCATGACCTCGGCCTGTTGACCAAAGTTCTCCTGTATTTCTTTAAGTGTTTTTTGCGTTTCCTCCTTATTGGCTTTGTATTCTCCTGAATTTCTTTCAATGATTTTTGTGTTTCCCTTGCAAGGGCTTCTAACTTTTCATCCATTTTCTCCTGAATTTCTTTAAGTATGTCCTTCATGTGTTCCTGTACCAGCATCATGACCAGTGATTTTAAATCCAAATCTTTTTTTACTGGTGTGATGGGGTATCCAGGACATGCTGTTAAAGGAGAATTGGGTTCAGATGTTGCCATATTGCCTTGATTTCTGTTAGTGATGTTCCTACGTTTGCCTTTTGCCATCTAGTTCTCACTGGTGTTGGTTGGTCTTGTCAATGCTGGACTCACCAGTGCAAGCTGCCTCTTCCCAGGTGGCCTCTGGTGCACAGCTTACCTCCTGCCCTGCCTGGGGACAAGGGTTCTGTTTCCCAGGCCGTTTAGATCCCGAAGCAGGCACCTGAAGGCTCCTGCAGGGGCCTGCTGGATTCACCAGAGCACACTGACTCCTCCCAGATGGCCTCCCGGAAGCCCCTCTTGCCTCTTGCAGGACCTGGAGATGTGGCGTTGCTGCCCAGGCTGATCTGGACCCGGAAGCGGAGAGATCTGAGGACTCCCGCCAGAGGCCTCAGGACTGGAACCTAAACTTAGTACCACTGGAGCAAGCTGTGCGCTCCCAGTCTGCTTCCTGGTCCACACCAGGTCTCCTGCACTTCCTGGAGACCGAGTGCTGTGGCCTAGGCTGTTCAGATCCTGAAGCTGACACCTGAAGGCTCACACCGGGGCCCACTGGATTCACCAGAGCACACTGACTCCTCTTGCCAGGACATTCTAACCATCCAGAGCACTGTTAGTACTCACAAGGTCCCACTGGGGCATCTATATATCCCTTTGTTCAGTCTGGATGAAAAGTGTGTGCCACACCACCAGGAAACCACCCCATTCTTCATAAAACACAGCACAAGCCAATCTCTACAGCCACATGTGAGGCTCACAGAAATATTCACAATTAGTGATGATTAGCTAGAAAGATGACTCAGCGGTTAAGAGCACTAAGTTCAATTCTCAGAAACCACATGGTGGCTCAAAACAATCTGTCATGGGATCCAATTCCCTCTTCTGGTGTGTCTGATGACAGCTACTCACATACAAAATAAATAAATCTTTAAAATATTCATATAATACAAAAGGAACTAATGTCTTGTAAGACTGATGGTTGGAATGTTTAAAATTAAAGATAATTGTGGAGAGCTTCTTGGGGTGCCCTTTGCAGCAATCTGACATTGGCAAAGGACAAGGAAATGGGTCATCAGGCAGGAATCTGACATCTGGGCATGGCAAAGAAGTAAGTCCTGGCAGGAATCTTTAAGGTGGGTTTATTTTTTCCAATCCCCTTTTATACCATTTTAGTGACATGCAGGTTTTAAGGGTGAGTAGTACAATGAGTAATCAAGCAAGACAATAGTGAAGGCACAAGCGAGACAATGAACACAGAGTTCTGTGATCGCTCCGGTGATCGACATTTCTAAGGATGATCAGGATGTCTGAGCCTACTTCCTTGTCCTAGACTAAAGTCATGATTACGACTTTTCTGCTTTGGCTAAGGAAGCACTGATGGCGCAGTCAATCCCTTTCCTCGCTATGGTTGGTTACTCCATCGTCCTGTTCATGATGTCACAGAAAACAATAAAAATGTTTCTCCAAGCAGAGGACAAATGGCTTCTTGTCATCTCCCCTTCTTTGGGTCTCCATCTTGGTCTGCCATCACTACTCGCATTCAATGACACTGGGCAAGAAATAGTTAAATATTGAATGCGAGTAGTGATGGCAGACCAAGACGCAAATATTTGGCGTATTAGGATACAGATACAAATGTGGGGGGGGGAGGAGTCAAATTTTTTTTAAATTGTTTTAATTTTTTAATTGTTTGTTTGATTATTTTTGAGATGAGGTCTCATGTAGCTCAGGCTGACCTTGAACTACGTAGCCAAGGCTAACTTCTTTTGATCTCCCTGTCTGCCAGCTCTCAGCTTTTAACAGAAGGGCATTTTCTTGGTTACATAGAATCCTTCCATCTGACAAAAGGCAGGACTGGTGTAGATGCTGCTGACCTCTCTTCTCGCCCAGACTCTGTGAAAGTTTGCCTCTACAGAAAAGGGGGAACTGCCGCGTGAGCCATTTGAGAAGGCTTACCCTGTGTGGGCGGAACACATGCTGTCAAGTTGTTAGTCTCCAGGGAAGAGATGGCCTTGTGGTGCACGCTCAGCTTCACCTGGAATTGAGACTGCTGCATGTCACTAGGCCTGCCTCTTAAGTATCAGGATCATTTCCATCGTTTCCATAGGAAGCCACCATGGCTGTCTTCTTCATATTGTTACTTTGAAACACTTAGCAGCAACCATAGTGAACATACTTACTCTGTAATCTAAACTGGATAACTAGAACCCAGGAACAGAAGCTACAATAGTAGCAATCTGGGTTGTCCGGGATCTAATGGGCTGTCTGGCAAGGTACCAGCCTCCTCCCTACCTGTACCACACAATTAGCTTCGACATCCAATCTCTGGCTAGTAGACGTTTTGAAGGGACCATCTTCTGGTGGAGGCCGAATCAGAGCAGCACAGATGTTCCTCCCCAGCTCCTATCACCTATTAGCCATTGAGTCAAAGGACAATTACATAAGCTTCCATTTTGCTTGGTTGTGTAGACCTAGACTTTGGATAACAGATGGGAAAACAGACTTTGAAACTAAAAGCCCAAGAATTAGCAGGCTATTTTTATCAGGTGGTTTTGTGTAATTCTCAGGTTTAAAAAGTTACTTGGGAAAAAAAGTTGTTTGTAGGACTCTGCTTTCTTACTGTGACTATGGTCGCAGGGAAATAGTAATCTATAAAGAGCCAGCCCCATAGACACATGTCTATGTATGCAGTCAGTAGCAGATACTTTATCAAAGTTTATTGAAGTTCTGCAAGAACAACCCCAGGGGCTTTTACTTCATTTGCTTTGTAAGGAAATACGGCAGGCATTACAGGAGCCTTCACTCTGACTTCTGAAAGAGGATGAAATTCTGAACTCAGAATTGAGGTGACCTCTGTGGAATCCTTCTCTGCTGCACTTGGAGACTTCCTGGGGCTCAGAGTCCACCCATTCCCTTCTCCTGGGCCTGTAACCAGTCCTGGTGTGCTTTGGGGCAGTGCCAGCTGCAGACACAGCCCCTCAATTTCCTGGTGAGGCAGCCTGCTCAGCCATGACGCTGCCTTGGAGACCACCTCTCCCAGGCTGACAGCCCTGAAGAGGCTCTGACAGCTCTGAGTTTGTCCCAATCCCAATCCCAATCCCAATCCCAATCCCCAGCGTTGACCTTGGAATCAGAACAGAAACCACTGGGTCAATCTGAGTATAAAGAGCTTCCTTTGTCATGATTTTTTAAAAAGTTTTATTTTTATGTTGTGGTTATGTGTACATGTATGTATCTGGGGGCGGGGAGTATGTGCACATACGTGAGTAAGGGACTTAGAGTCCAGAAGAGGCTGTCCAATGCCCTGGAGCTGGAGTTCCAGTGTGTGAGCCACCTGACACACAAGGAATCCAAACTCAGGTCCTGTGGAAGAGCTGTATCTCTTCTGTCCTCGCAAAGAGCTTATTTTAAAACTAAGAAGGCTGGCATGCTGGCAATTCGGAGTCTCCTATACAAATTCTACAGAGAAGGTCAAATGCTAGCCCTTTTAAAAGCCTTTCTCACCTCTCTTTCTCTCTTTCTACCTCCCTTTCTCTGTTACCAACAGTCACACTCACCCTTCCAATGCCCTAATACTAGGTAGAAGAGAAGGTTACAGAGGAAAGGAGTTTTAGACCTCTAAACTTCCTGCTGATTAGGGGCATTAGGTTCCTTGGGGCAAGTCCAACCTCTTCATAGTCAGAATATACAGCAACCCAGCAACCAAGTAAACCATCAAACCAGACCCAGCAACCCAGCAACCTAGCAACCCAGTAAACCATCAAACCAGACCCAGCAACCCAGCAACCCAGCAACCCAGCAACCCAGCAACCCAGCAACCCAGCAACCCAGCAACCCAGCAACCCAGCAACCCAGCAACCCAGCAACCCAGCAACCCAGCAATAGCAAATGGAGCAGCAGGATGAAGCAGCAGTAGCAGAGGGAGCAGCAGCCTCCACAGGCCCTCTCAGGGCTCTCTCCTTATACCATCTCCAGAGTCCCCATAATTTAACTATCTGCAGCTGGCAAGGATTATGCCCTTGCTAGTGCATCAGGCAAATCATAATCACCTGCTGTGAAGCAGCCTCCTAGCTCACACCTGGGATTAAAATGAAAACATAGTCACATAAAGTTAACTGGGGATTTTTAAAAAAGAAACCAGAACTCTCACTACAGAAGCCTCTGTGACATCTCCTGTTGTTCTGCTACAACCCTGAGCAGGCTGACTCTGAGGCTCAGTCCTGACTTGGATACTCTAGAATCCAAGTCACAGGGAATTTGGAGCTCTTAGAAAAAGCATCTGCTTATTTAAGGGGAAGTCAAAGTGTACAAAGCAGATGAATGATGCTAGATTCTCGAGGCTCGGAGATCTGACCTGAGGAAGGAGATGGTAAGATCAGTACTGACAGCGCCGGAAAGGCAGTGGTTGGCATCACTGAGAGAACAGACATATGAGGCCAGCCAAGAAGACCATCGGATGCCACAGTGATCACAGGAGGAAGGCAGAAGACAAGATGAGCCAACCTCTCTGCTCATAAATAAACATACGGTAAATATTCAGACAAAATACTGATGAACAACACATGGTAAATATTAAAACATGCATGGTAAATATTAACCTATGAAATCACCAATGTGATGCATGGTATAGAGGGCACCAGCTTTCCTCCTGGGGCTTTCAATGAGATGGCACTTGTGGTGTACTGAGAAACCTAGTAAATGTCTCGCAAGATCAGCACGCCAGAGCGGAGATAGCAAGAACACACTGCACTGACTTGGGATGATTTGGCCAGTGTTATGTGTGGAAAATACAATCACAGAAAGATGCTTCCCATATCTCATCCCAGCACTATCCTTGCAATATCTTCCAATATTATAAGCTTATTATAAACAAGACATGTATTCTGTTTGTTTGTTTGTTTTTGTTTTCCCCCAAGACAGGGTTTCTCTATATAGCCCTGGCTGTCCTGGAACTCACTCTGTATACCAGGCTGGCCTTGAACTCAGAAATCTGCCTGCCTCTGCCTCTCAAGTGCTGGGATTAAAGGTGGGCACCACCACTACCCGGCGAGATTTTTTCTTTTAAGATGTATTTATTTTATTTATATGGGTGCACTGTAGCTGTCTTCAGACACACCAAAAGAGGGCATCAGATCATAGCTGTTAGCCACTATATGGTTACTGGAAATTGAACTCAGGACCTTTGGAAGAGTACTTGGTGCTCTTAACCGCTGAACCATCTCTCCAGCCCAAGAGATTTATTCTCCCCCCCCCCCCATATATTTTTTATTTACATTTCAAGTGATTTCCCCTTTTCTGGCTCCCCACTCCCTGAAAGTCCCATAAGCCCTCTTCCCTCCCCCTGTTCCCCCATCTACCCCTTCCCACTTCCCTGTTCTGGTATTCCCCTATCCTGCTGCACTGAGTCCTTACAAAACTAGGGGCCACTCCTCCGTTCTTCTTGGACATCATTTAATATGTGGATTATGTCTTGGGTATTCCAGTTTTCTAGGCTAATATCCACTTATCAGTGAGTGCATACCATGATTGATCTTTTGAGACTGGGTTGCCTCACTTAGTATGATGTTCTCCAGCTCCATCCATTTGTCTAAGAATTTCATGAATTCATTGTTTCTAATGTCTGAATAGTACTCCATTGTGTAAATATACCACATTTTTTGTATCCATTCCTCTGTTGAGGGACACCTGGGTTCTTTCCAGCTTCTGGTTATTACAAATAGGGCTGTTATTAGTGGAGCATGTGTCCTTATTGCATGCCAGGGAATCCTCTGGGTATATGCCCAGGAGAGGTATAGCAGGGTCCTCCAGAAGTGTCATGCCCAGATTTCTGAGGAACCGCCAGACTGATTTCCAAGAGATTTCTTCTTAATAGACAGTCTGTCTACAGCACTCTTTCTAAATGTATTAGGGAGCCTGAACTTGGCAGCTTCTATTTCCTAGACTTACACATAGATCTGAGTGTTCTGTGAGAGTATAAGCCCAAACTTCCACCCAAACACAAACTACAATAGAAAACTAATTAGGGAAAAATTCTTGTCGATCCTCCTGCCTCCACTTCCCAAGTGCTTGTGTGGAAAGTGTAGAACAGCACACCCAGCAGAAAATCTGACTTTCTAGAAAGCTCTTTATGTGTTCTAACACACTGTGCTGCGTAGCATACCACTTTAATGTCGTATTGAAATTTCACCCTTTCCCTCAGATCCCAGGTTTGTTCTGTCCCATAGTTTGATCTATTGAGCCAGTTTGGATCTGTCTCCTACTGTCTGGATCGTGGTTAGCTTTATGCTTTATGACGGACGAAGTCCTCTCTGCCTTCATTATTCCATCCTTCTCACTTCCTTCTTCCCTCCCTCCATCCTTCCTCTTTCCGGTTCGAACACAAACCCTCCAGCCGCCTTCCTTCTCCCCAAAAGGCAACGCTCTGTGCAGCTCTTCCTCTGAGAGAAAGTTCTAGAGAAAAGCATTCTTGCAGCACCTCCCCTTGCCTGAGCTAGTGGATGTGGCCTCTGTGCCCCCTGGCAATTAGATCAAGCCAGGCTAGATCACGTGATATGAAGCTTGTCCACCCAGCACTTGGGAGGCAGAGGCAGGCAGGCAGATTTCTGGTCTACAGAGTTAGTTCCAGGACAGCCAGGGGCTACATAGAGAAACCCTGTCTCAAGAGAGAGAGAGAGAGAGAGAAGGAGAGAGGGAGAGAGGGAGAGAGAGGGAGAGGAAAGGAAAGAAAGAAAGAGATAGATAGAGAAAGAGAGAAAGAAAGAAAACCTATAACATCAGAAATTCCCTGTGTGCTCTGGATTTGAAGAGAAAGTTCCTTTTAAGGTTGTCTCTCCTGGTATATCAAGAACTGAAGGTTTTGTCTCCCTGTTCAGGCCCCACCATGCTATGCGGGTGTTTCTCTCTCTCTTCAGGGCTGCATCTCCTAACAAGTCCTCCGGAGGATGCCTCCTGTCAGTTCCTTCCCTTATGACTGCCACTATTTTCAGTTAAGCTGCCTCTCTCCTGCCCCGTCCCCTCTATGCGCTGTGTCCTGCAATACGGACTTTTTGTTTGCTTAGTATAAATGATATCATTTGGATATAAATTCTGCCCCCACTGTTATTATATAAAAACAGCTTTCCTATCTTTGGATTTTTTTTAATTTACTGTCTGTATAGCCTTTCCATAACAGAACATAAAACTCTTCCTCGCTGATGTTTCCCATTACATTTTGAGTGTAAACTTAAAAAAAAAATTACCCAGTAAAATTCATTTATTTCTAGTCAGCCTTAAAAAGATCAGGGAAGTCTAGCAGTGGTGGCGCACGCCTTTAATCCCAGCACTTGGGAGGCAGAGGCAGGTGGATTTTTAAGTTTAAAGTCAGCCTGGTCTTCAGAGTGAGTTCCAGGACAGCCAGGGCTACACAGAGAAACCCTGTCTCGAAAAACAAACAAACAAAAAAGATCAGGGAAATCTAGAAATGGGGGCAAAAGTTAGATTACAACAGGGGAGGGCAAAGACAGGAGGCAAGGCATCTGGATAGTGAGGGTTCTGGGAAGAGGAGAGTAGGGAATGTTTAATCAGAGAAATACTAGAAGAAAACTTGATGAAACCCAGGCTTATCTTCAGATGAAAGGTTGGGTAGGCTGCCTTCCTCAGGGACTAGAACCCATCTTCGTGAAGCCCTTCGCTGTTAAATCTCAAAACCCCTGACTATAAAGAGAAGTTTCTAAAAGCTTCAATTTCCTGTTTCCCAGAGGCTCACTCTGAGTCTGTCTCTGAATTCTCCCATTACCCTCCCTCTTGTTCTTCCTACTGAAGATGGAAGTCTATCACATACCCAAAACAATATCTTCTCCAACTTCTCTTTCTCTCTTTTGAAACATTCTCTCTAGATAGCCCAAGCTGATCAGGATATCATGAGGTACCCCAGGCTGGTTTTGAATTTTTTGTTGTTTTTTTGTTTTGTTTTGTTTTTTAGATTTGTTTTTTTCGAGACAGAGTTTCTCTGTATAGCCCTGGCTGTCCTGGAACTCATTCTGTTGATCAGGCTGGCCTCGAACTCAGAAATCCGCCTGCCTCTGCCTCCTAGAGTGCTGGGATTACAGGTGTGCACCACCACCACCCAGCCTGGTTTTGAATGTTTGATCCTCCTGCTTCAGACTCTCAAATGCTGGAACTATAGGCGTGTATCACCACGGTTGGATTCCTCCTCTCTGCACCATTTCTAGATCTGTCCATCTCAGGGGAGTACATATGCTTCCCAATGAGCCATCCCTGCAGTAATCACCCAGCCTGGTCAGTAGTCGCATGTGGATCCCATCTGCCCATGCCCACAGCCTGGTGAACCTCTGTTAGCAGGCTGTCTGTAGAGCCTGGCTCCTACTGGCTCTGGCTGCACTCAGACAGCAGTAGCCTCTCATTTCCTCCTGCCCATGCTGTCTGAACCCTGGGTGATGGGAGGAGGTGAGGTTAACAGGCAGGCAGCAACGGCCACAATGCACACAAGACGTTATAAGATGGTGCAAACACCATCTTGAGAATTCTCTGCGATGACTTCCTGATGGTACAGCCATCCATACCTCGATACGACAGGGTTGGGGCAGTAAAGCCACAGAGACTGACAGCAGCTGTGGTGTCTGACATCCTGTCTGATTTGATACATCTCTCTGGCCTGCCTTGTGTTGTAATGATGATTGTTGTGTTATGCTCTTCTTGGGGATCATGATACGCTCATACCTCTGGTTCCTTCTAGAATTATTTCATTAGTCCAAGTTCCTGTGTCCTTACAGATCAGAGATGCCAGAAGCTAATCCAACATTCACCTTTTGATACATAACAAATCATCCTCCAAATTAATGGCTCTAAATAATGACTTGTGGCTCTGCAGTTCCGCAGTTCTCCTATTCCAGCAAGTTCTTCTGGGATTGGTCACACGGATGACTGTCTTTTATTTATTTTTTTCATTCTTTATTTGTGTGTGTGGTTGGGTTTTTTGTTTTGTTTTGTGACTATCTTTTTCCAATGGAAGAAGACGAGAAGATGGAACCTCTCCAAGCTCAGGCTTGAATTCCTTCGTTAGCCTTTGGCCATCTTCAGTTGGTCAAAGCAGAGGGAAGGCTGTCCAGATTCAAGAGGTCCCTGACCGCTACGAGGGAAATGTAACAGTTTATTCCGGCCATTTAAACAATGCCATTGTTACAATGTTTCGTTGGAGAAAAACAACCAGGCTTAGAGGAGGAGAGAGAAGCCTTTGCTTTTCATTTGCACCCTCCTGTTTTTGTTAAGATGAAAAATTGTGTGTAGCACATACACTTCAGCAACAATAATATTAAAACAGAATTCAAAGGATGACTTGTACTACAACATAATAATAATCTAACCCATTTATATTTTAAAGAGCTAAGACACTCAGTCTGGGTTATGTTTTGGGATCCTCTAGTTATAAAGCCAAACGGATTTTATGTGGAAACCTCCAGCATGTAGCTTGGCTCCCACAGTGTCTGCTGTGAACCCTACCTGACTCTTGAGTCTGAATGAGAAGTGGGGGAGTAGGGGCACGTTGAGCAGAAAAGACAAGAGTCACAAAATCTGTTCTAACCGCTCAGTGTTTATACACAATGTTCAGCATGGCAGCCTGTCCTTTAACAGGCAGGAAAAGAGACTTTACTCCCATGTCATGTAAGGGCTGGGACTTTGAGTAACAGCGTGCCCCTTGCTGCACGGGCAGCTGGAATTATAACCTTGGGCAGAACCTCCACTGTTCTTAAGCTTTAGTCCCCAAAGTAGCCACTAGCATTGACGAACTGTGTATCTTTGCAAACGCTAGCTCGTTGCTCATCTGCGTCAAGAATCACCCAGAGGAATTGTCTTTTGTTTTGTTTTGTTCAGTTTTTTGGAACACAAAGCAGCAAGAGGCGGAGAGCGGCCTTTTTATTATGTTTGGTGTACTCCACACCCAGTCTTATCTGGTGTGCTCACCAGTCCTTCCTGGCTCTCCAGATTGAACGTTGATAACTTGAAACAATAGAATATGCCACAAAGATTCTTACAGATTCATCCTTGGCTGATTTTTCCATCCGTCCGGAATGAGCTTTCCTAACTCCTGCTTGTAAAACACTGGTAAGAATAAGCTGGCTGTTCATTTAGTGGTCATTAGAGTCCGCCCTGGCCCTTCCCAGGAAGGTCAGAGAGTAGCTGCTGTCGGATGGATGCCTAATTTAACCGAACAAAGGAAATTGCTTTTACCGTTCGCTCTGCCCTTCTAATTGAACTGAATGTCAACTTTCCACTCCACGCTCCCCAGAAAACACTCATGTCGCTAATGCATCCAGATCAAATCAATCGGCATCTGTCTAAGATGTACCCTGGGACCGCATACACTTCAGATGCATATTTATTCTGTGGATTTCATTTCCATATTAATTAGAATTCAGGTTCCCGGAATTTTCTTTCTGAGTATAATCATCGTCTGACAGTCAGTCTGACCGAGCTGGCTATGTACTGTTTACTTCGTGAGAGATGCTGTGCCTGCCTGGCTCTCATAATCACTGGATATGGACTTTCTAGATCAAAATCGTACTCCTGTTCTTCCAATAGAAGAATAATGTTCATTTTCCCGGGGCTTTCAGACTCTATTGGCTAGCTTTAGTGTTTTGAAGAAGGCATGAAGCACAACAAAAGTTATTGGTCATCAAAACATTGTGACCTTTCTCCAACAACCTCTGCTCTCTGCCCGTGTAGTCTTCTTGATAATTAGTTTTATTACCAAATCTATACATGTAAAGTACCAAGGAGCGGGAGACAGCCTAGTGATAGAACTCTTACGGAACATGCTTAAGGCCCTGTGTTCTGCCTGAGGCTGTGGCGCACACCTTTAACGCCAGCTCTTGGGAGGCAGCAAAGCAGGCAGATCTCTGAGTTCCAGCTTGGTCTATAGAGTGAGCAGGACAGCCAGGGCTACACAGAGAAATCCTGTCTCAAAAAAATAAAATAAAACAAAGACCCTGTGTTCAATCCCTACTACTGGAAACAAATGAACTGTGCATAACATGTGGAAATGATCATCACTAGTACTAACATTTTGAAGGCTTTCCTACACACACATACACAAAGAATAGTTTTTTAAAAAGATTTTCTTTTTATCTATCTATCTGTGTGTGTGTGTGTTTGTTTGTGTGTGTATGTGTCATGCACATATAAATGCCATACCCACAGAGGCCAGAAGTTGACGTTAGAGTCCCTGGAGCTGAGTCACAGGCATCAGTGAACCACCTGGTATAGGTACTGGGAAGTGAATGGAAGTTCTCCAGAAAAGCAGCGAATTCTCTTAACCACCGAACCATCTCTCCACTCCCAAGAGTAGATATATTTACTCTGGAAGCAGAGCAGGGTGAACTCTGGTCAGTTTATCATTGGTGGGGTGCTCCAGGCACGGGAGAATGAGAGGCTCTGCCTAGAATAGGGTGTCCAGGGATAGCATGTCTAGCGATGGATGTAATATTTTAGCAGCGATCTGAAGGAGCAGAGGACAGAGGGAGCCGTGCTGCTGCCTGGAGAGAGGTTGATCCCTGCAAGGAGGGCAAGGGTTAGAACTGTGCAGCAGGGGTGTGGCTGGCGTGTTCCAGGACCTTCCAGAAACCACTAGACCTGAGTGGGGGGAGTGAAGGAAGTAGGTCCTGATTGGAGAATTATATATATATAATATATACTATATACTATATACTAAATATATAATATATAATATATATAATTATGATATATTATATTATACTATATTATATTATATATTGGAATCAGAAGCTACCTCAGGAGAACACGATGGTGGAAGTCTTGGACTCCTGTTTCTATAATGTTCCCTTATGATGGGTGATACAGGCCTGGACACATGACACAGCATATCCAGTTGGAAACTCTTGCTTGGTCTTAACATTTCCCAGTTAATAGAAAACATGAAACAGCTTGCCAGTCTGGGGAATGAAGGGCTGTTGCATTAACTGCATGAAACGTGCTGATGTTTATGAAAGTATACCGTAGTCTACCAACTTCCGAGCACAATCTGTTGCGATTGCAGGAGAGAAAAACTTCCTTCTGCCCTCTGTGTCCAGGTAGCCTAAGAAATAAACTGACTTCAGACATCGGTATGAGGCATACAACTGATTACTTTGTGTGTGTATGTAGGTGTCTGCAGAAAGAAAATGAAGATCCCACAATGGCAGGGCCAAAGCTTTTTACACAAACATAAACTCTGAGGACATGACAGGACACCAGGATTTAGGCCAGAAGCTGGAAATTGTGGGGCACTGAGAGGCAACTCTTGTGCTTCTGGGGCCTGTCTGCTTTGCCATCATTTCCTAGGCGCTGATGAAGGAGAGCATTTTTTTTTTCCTCAAGGAATACTTGATGGTCTGTTTCTAGGACAGTGGTTCTCAGCCTTCCTAATGCTGCGACCCTTTGACACTCTTCCTTATGTTGTGGTGAGCCCCTGACCATAAAATTGGTTTTGAGGCTACCCCATAACTGTAATTTTGCTATTTTTATGAATCATAAGGTAAATATCTGAGCTGCAGAACACTTGATAGATGACCTCTGTGAAAGGGTTGTTGGATGACTACGGGGGTCACGACCCATAGGTTGAGAACCACTGTTCTAGGAAAAACTTGGGGAGTCAGTCTGTCCATCTGTTGCTGGTTAAGTGCCTTCAGCTGAGCATACTCACTGTGTCCATATTCTGTCATGGCTTCTCTGAGTCCCTTCACTCCTAGCGGAGGCTGTGTGTCTAGTTTCCCAAGAGCTGAGGCTGTAGCAGCAGAGATATTCTGGAACAAAGGCTCCAGATCCTGCAGGTCCTCTTCCTGTTGCTTTTGAGATTTCCATGCAACCTTTCCTGAGGAAGGCAAGGTGAAGGCAGCAGGCAGGTGTGCTTCTGTCAGTGTGACAGGACAGGTGGCACCACCCACAGAGAGAACAGCAACCAAGCTAAACAGTGTAAGATAACCTTCATTTGCAAATCTGAGGAGTCAAATTACAGGGTTCAACTCTAAGAGACAGAGAAAGCCAGGCTCAGGATCATCCTTGTGATACTCCTCATTAGTGACTGGAAAATACGATCCTGTGCACGGACAGTGTTAAAGGCTCAAGCGACCTCGCGTCAAGGGAGCAGATACCAATCTCATAGTCAAGGAAAGTAGGGACAGCCTAATAATCAGCAAAATGCTATCATGACACCATTCATTGGTGAGACTGCAGAGAAAGGTCTTTGTGGGGTGGGGGAGATCTGATAATCAAAGGAAAACATAAACTGTCTTTCTAATGTTTTTATCTTATATAGGTCAGAAGAATGTACTCTCTATGCCTGTAAGTCAAGAAGGAAAGAAAAAAGAAATATGAAGTTAGAAACTGTCCCAGGAGAAATTTCACCTTTCCCCAATATTCCCATGGATGTTGATTTCTGAATCATGGACAGCAATTCCCCGCGCGTGCTGGCTGTGTTATAAGCCTGTGTTTCATTTTTTACCGGGAGACTTGGGCCAAGTTAACAAGACTCCCAAGTTTCTGTTTACTCACACTCAATAAGAGGAGATAGCCAGAGAGACTGAGCGGCAGGACCGCACCGCACCGCACCGCACCAAGTTGGAGAAGCGCTAGCTTTGTATTGCTACTGGGAGGAAATGATACAAAGAAGGCTTGTTTTAAGAGGCATTAGAATCAGGAAAGGGAACAGACCTTACAAATCATATACATACACATGAATGCATATCTTAAAATAACATTTTCGGATTTCTATGACTTACCCTGCATGAATCTACTGTAAGGTTTGGTGTGCATAAACTTTATTTTCTTAATGGTCATTTTCCCTAGAAACATTAGGAATATAGGAACAACATGAAAGGCTACAGATCTCAATTAAAACCATGGGTGCCCAAAAAAAGTGGCCTATTCAAAAAAAAAAATTAATAGGAAACCTATACTTCTGTATGCAGAAAAAGAAACCCCAAATAATAAAATAAAGATATTTTCAGATTAAAGACAACCAAGACTATACTACTGGAGGCCCCTATGAAACACAGGGAGGAAGGTGACAAAGAGACCCAGATCGTGGGAGCTGAAGAAAGAACGATAAGAAGACAAATATCTTGGTAAATATAATTTGGAGTTGAATTCTTTTTTAAAATGTTGGGCAACTGAACTAGATGGTGATGCATTCCTGTAACACCAGCCCTCGCCAGCTACTAGGAACACTGTATGTTCAGTTTAGCCTAGGCTGCATAATAGCAAAATTGTCTCAAGAAGGGAAAACCTTTTATAATTGAAAGTAGAGATCATTATATGATAGGTTCTTTGAATGTATATGTGCTGATACATAAGATAGACTGCAGTATTAAGGATGTGGTAAGCAGAGCTATAGAGTGGTAAGATTACTATATTTCACATTAACCAATACAGTACTGAATTGAATAATTTGGAATATTGATAGTTTGTATGTATGCTGTCAAGAAAAATATAATGTGTCAATTTAAGTGGGGTGCAGGGGTCTGGCTAAATGGCATGACACACATGAGGCCATGAGTTCAGTTACCACTATTACCAAAAGAAAGAAAGAAAGAAAGAAAGAAAGAAAGAAAGAAAGAAAGAAAGAGAGAAAGAGAGAGAGAGAGAGAGAGAGAGAGAGAGAGAGAGAGAGAAAGAAAGAAAGAAAGAAAGAAAGAAAGAAAGAAAGAAAGAAAGAAAAAAGGAACGCAGCAAAACGTTCAAACATCCCCCAAAGAATGTGAAAGGGGCAGGCACAGAGACCAGATAAAAAGGGAATAAAGAGAAAATGATGTTGAAACAGCAGCATTAACCCAAACCAACCAATAGTTACTAACCATTTAACAAGACGTTAAGGTTTTCGTTTTCTATAAAGGGCCCAGCGATAAATCTTCTAGGCTTTGAAGCTGTGCGCGTTGTCACAACCACTGAATTCTCCCATTGAAGAATGAAGAAACAGGTGCCAGGTGCTCTCACAGAAACTCACCAGAACAGAGGTGGGCTGGACACAGCCTGCAACTATCACCTGCTGCTTGGTCTAAACCCAGCTAAAAAGGCGGGGCTGTTGGGCTAGCAGGCCAAGCATAAACTATGTGCGATCTAAAAAGTGACTTCAAAAAGTATGTCAAGTATAAGCTAGGTAAAAATACAAGGATAGACTGTGTTTGGCATAAAGAAAAGAGTGGAAGTCATAAAGGGGCTCGCCTGGAAACACTTTCCCAGACATGGCAAGGAGCAGTGTTTATCGTGGGCACCCCGTAGGATGCTCAAGTCGACAGGGACAATTTATAATCAAAATGACCAAATGGAGCTCACACCAGGAATGAAAAATTGGTTCAGTATTTAAATCAGTCATTCAAGTACATCCGTCATATTAACAGACTGGGATGGTTAATTTTCCTTGTCAGAGTAACTGGACATAGTTACCATGGAAACATTCCTCCAGGCACGTCTACAAAGTGGTTGCAGGAGGGCCGAATGGAGGAGGGGAGACCTGCCTTGAACATGGATGACACCAACACCAAGCAGGCAGCAACTGAATGAGAAAGAAACTGAGCCGAGCCCCAGCCTTCCATTGGCGTCTCTGCTTCCTGGCTGCGTGTTGTGTGAGCTGCTGCCTCAATCTCCCGACACCACCTCTGTGCATGCAGGCTGAGCCAAAATCACCCTCTCCTTCCTAAAGCTGCCTTACCCAGGCATCTCATCACAGCGGTGGAAACACACATGGCCCCAGGAAGCGAGCGACCTCCCATGGATTAGCAGAAGAAGATCGGAAATAAACACAGATGCACAAATTTCTAACAAGCTAGGGAGAGCTGTGAAGCAATCTCAAAGTATCTACACTGATAAGAAACTTTGTATCTCTTTCATAATAGGAGTAAGAGAAATATAGTCAGACCTCTGTATCTGAGGGGGTTCAGTTCCAGGAATCCCTGCTGATACCCCAATCCACAGGTGTTGTAGCTGAGTGCATAAAAGGGTGTATATGTGCGTGTGATTTATGTGTGTTCTTATGTGCACATGTGACATGTGTGTATTCATATGTGTGCATGTGACTTGTGTGTATTCTTATGTAGGTATGTGTCATGCATATTCATATGTGTGCATGTGACTCATGAGTGTTCTTATGTATGCGTGTAACTTGTGTGTATTCTTATGTAGGTATGTGACCTGTGCATATTCTTATGTGCACATGTGACTTGTGCATATTCTTATGTGAGCATGTGACTCATGTGTATTCATATGTGTGCATGTGACTTGTGTGTATTCTTATTTGGGTATGTGACATGCATATTCTTATGCATGCAAGAGACTCATGAGTATTCTTATGTGCGCATGTGACTTGTGCCATAGCCTTATGTGGGTATGTGACCTGTGCATATTCTTATGTGCACATGTGACATGTGCATATTCTTACATGTGCATGTGACTTGTGCATATTCTTACATGTGCTCATGTACTTGTACATATTTTTATGTGCACATGTGACTTGTGCATATTCTTACATGTGCATGTGACTTGTGCATATTCTTACATGTGCTCATGTACTTGTACATATTTTTATGTGCACATGTGGCTCATACATATTCTCTTGAACACTCTAAATCATCTCTAGGTGTCTCCCAGTATCAGACACTTGGAGACACTCTTACATTATCTTCTTAGGGAGCAGTAACAGGGAAAGCCTGAGGAGCATGCTCAGTACATAAGCAGCTTTTATTTTACTTTTATCAAATGCAGTCTATATAGGGTCTATCTGAGGGTGCAGAAGTCTGACTGTGTGTTCTTTAGGGGTGCGTATTCAGAGGGTGAAGCTCTAATACAAAGCAGAGGATTGTACTGGTGATTATCTATGTAAGGATAAGAAAGGAATTATATAGTCTTGAAGAGGTAAATGGAGCATGGGGCAAGGGTCACCACTTATTTCTTATCCTAAAACTTGTAATTTCTTGGATAGTGTTTCAGTCAGGGTTACCATTGCGGTGATAAAACACCATGACCGAAAGCAAATTGTGGGGAAAGGGCTTAGGCTTTCACATCATTGGTCCTCATCAAAGCTTGTCAAGGCAGGAACTCAAACAGGGCAGGAACCTGGAGGCAGGAGCTGATGCAGAGGCCACGGAGGCCTGCTGCTTACTGGCTTGCTCCCTACATCTTGTTCAGTCTGCTTCCTTTTAAAACCCAGAACCACCAGCCCAGGGATGGCACCACCCACAGTGGGCTTGGCCTTTTCAATCACTAATTGAGAGAATGTCTCACAGGTTTGCCTGAAGTCTGATCTTACAGAGACATTTACTTCATAGAGGTTTCCTCCTCTCAAGTGACTTTAGCTTGTGTCGAGTTGACATAAAACTATCCGTCACAGATAGGCACACCACAATGACTTGTTAAGTTGCATATTATAATGGTTTATGTATTTCCCTACATTTCAGTTACATTTCCCATTAAAAAACTGAAGAAAAAAAAAGTTTTGTTTTGTTTTGTTTTTTTTTATCTCCGTGGTGTTGGGTACCAAATCCAGTGATCTGTGAATGGTAGAAGGTACTCTACTAAACTGTGCCCCAATCCATATTTAAAGATGTTTAAAGTTAGTTTTATTAGAAAGGATAATTTAGGGCTATAGAGATGGCTCATCAGTTAACAGCGCAGGCTGCTCTTCCAGAGGACCTGGGCTCAGCTCCCACCTGGTGGCTCACAACCATCCATAACGCCAGTCCTGGAAGGTGCGTCACCCCTTTTAGAGCACTGTAGGTGGGGTATATTCATAAATGTAGTACACAGATATACATGCAGACAAAACACCCACCCATGTAAAAAATAAATAAATAGCTTTTTAAAAATGGTTTGGGAGCTGGGCGGTGGTGGCACACGCCTTTAATCCCAGCACTCAGAAGGCAGAGGCAGGTGGATTTCTGAGTTTGAGGCCAGCCTGGTCTACAGAGTGAGTTCCAGGACAGCCAGGGCTACACAGAGAAATCCTGTCTTGAAAAAACAAAAACAAAAACGAAAAACAAAAACAAAAAATGGTTTGGGAACCTAGAGAGATGACTCAACGGTTAAGAGCATTGACTGCTCTTCCAGAGGTCCTGAGTTCAAATCCCAGCAATCAGGTGGTGCTCACAACCATCCATAATGGGATCTGATGCCTTGTTCTGTCATGCAGGCATATAGAGCACTCAGATACATACATACATACATACATACATACATACATACATACTTCATCTTTTAAAAAAAGAAACAGCTTGGCCTCTTCTCATAATTTCTCATATTTCAATATTAAACTCTAAGTACTACACAGAGTGATGAATTGCTCTCAAGGGATTTTATTCTAGTGGAACTAAGACCATGGTCCAGCTGCTCTCTGGTGGCTCCTAGGTTTTAGCTTTCTCATCTGTGTGGTGAGAAACAGGCTAGCAAATGGGCCTCCCTGTCTGTGTAAGGCAACTGTCAGTTACTATAACAAGATTTGAAATAATTAACTCTCAAGAGAAGATGTTTACCTTGGCTTAAAGTTCTGGGCACTGTTAGTTTCTGTCAACTTGACACAAACTAGAGTCAGCTGGGAGGAGGGACTGCCAGTTGATAAATTACCTCCTCCATTCAGCTTGCCTGTGGGCATGTCTGTGGGGAATTTTCTTGATTGATGGTTGATATGGGAGGGCCATACCACCCAGTGCACTATGGGTGATACCATCCCTAGTAGTCTTGGTCTGTATAAGAAAACAGGCTGAACAAGACTCAGAAGGTAAGCCAGCAAGCAATGGTCCCTCCAGGTTCCGGCCTTGATTTCCCGTCTTGGATTCTGTCAGTGATATATTATCTGTGATACATCATCTCTGAAGTGGAAACTTCTGGTTTCCTTGGAAAGTCAATTATTTCAAATGATGTTTTGCTGGGGTTCACAGGTAAAAAGATGTCTTTCTAAAGCATACACAGCAAAGAATGACTTCCCGAAGCAGACACAGGTGAAAAGATGTTTTGCTATAGCAACATGTGAAAGGGCCCAGGATAAAGGAAGTATAAATATGACCCCACAGACAATGGGAGACAAGCACTGAGCTTGGTTTGGTGTGCTCTGCCTCACTATTCTTTGCTAATGACATTCATGCATTGGTTCGCCATACATATCATTGTTGAGCTCAACTTGTGGAAACACCAACATTGCTGCTTCCTAGACTTGCCTCAAGACAATTGGCGAACGTTGTAATTTCTTCAGAATTGAACTACAGTTGCTGTTTCGTGCCTGGTGTCTACCTGCCAAGAGGACTAGGTTGCAGCCACTGGTTCATGTGTGGTGTCCTGCCTAGAGGACTGGTCTGTAGCTGCTGAATCATATTTGGTGTTTGCTATGGTACTAAACTACTGCCAAAGAAGATTGACCTCACCTGCAAAGAACTACTGCTGAACACGTCCACTTCCCCCAGATCCTAATAATGTTCCTCTTCCACTACCTCAGCTGGCTGGTGGGCTAGAGGAGAGGTTGAACCCTTATTAAAATTTATGCCATAAAAAAATTTATGCCTAAAAAAATCTAAGACAAATATACCCTGTCTTCTCCAAGCTGATTTTGGCCATGATGTTTGTCACAGCAACAAAAATCAAATCAATGTAAGAGTTCTTGGTTGATTGGCTTCATTGCTTTTTGTCTTCTGGTGAGGCAGAAGGCCTTGTTCCAAGATGGCAGAAGTTCATGGCAGAGCAAGGTCTCTGACATCATGAGTCAAGGGGCAAAAGGGAAAAGGAAGGGTTCAGAATCACATGACTTCCTTCTGGACGTGATCTTAATAATCTAAAGGCCATGGGCTGGAGAGATGGCTCAGTGGTTAAAAACACTGACTGGTCTTCCAGAGGTCCTGAGTTCAATTCCCAGCAAGCACATGGTGGCTCACAACCATCAGTTATGGGATCCGATTCCCTCTTCTGGTGTATCTGAAGACAGCTACAGCATACTCATCACATAGATAAGACAAATAAATAAAATCTTTAAAAACTAGGTAATCAAAAGGCCTCTAATGAGATACCATCCTGTAAATGCTAGGAGTGTCATGTGAGGACCAACCCTTTACCACATGGGTCACCAGGGACAAACAACATCTACAAAGTAGCAAGGACTCTGGGTTGGGCCTGCAGCACATCAGCAATCAGGGAAGCACCAGCTAGCAACCTCTTCAGTCTGTTCTCAGCCTCAGCCAAAAATCTTCCCTGATTGAAAAACAATGTTGAAAATTGGCCTTAATTACCTAAAAGCTTTTCAATATAAATCCCTTTTGAAGATTATTTATAGCAGAACCATTTTGTATCATTAAGATAATTCTATCTACATTTAAAGAAAACTTGTGTTAAGATCTGGTAATGGCTCAAAATTCTTTTCCTAATTTTTTTTAGATTTTTGTTAACTTAAAATAGTGCTTAGAAATAAAAAATGGATGTAGGAGCTAACGAGAATTTTGAAAATAAGCATAGATAGCATATTAAAGGTGGTGGGGAAACCTCCAAATTAATACCAACTCATACAGCACTATGTGGAAAATATAGAAGTATGTAGGCAGACTCAAGCAATTGTGCTCTTAACAAAGTCTGTTACCAGAGATGGGACAATGGCTTAGAGCTTGTGATTTTTATTGGGAGTTTTATTCACTCCAAAATTCACAAAGGCCTCACTTTGTGGAGGAAGAGTGGAAGCTTTTCTAGAATATTTACTCTAGAAGCCTTTGTGTTTTCTTGTTCTTGCTGAAGTTTTCGATTTATAAGTTGGAAAACCTAGAATTCCCTTCCTCAGGATTGATTTTGTTTTTTGTTTTTCAAGACAGGGTTTCTCTGTGTAGCCCTGGGTGTCCTGGAACTCACTCTGTAGACCAGGCTGACCTCGAGCTCAGAAATCCACCTGCCTCTGCCTCCCAAGTGCTGGGATTACAGGCGTGCACCACCACTGCCCGGCTCAGGATTGATTTTTAATAAATCTTTATGTAGGTGGCTGGAGAGATGGCTCACAGGTTAACTAGATACTACTCTTGTAAAAAGCCTGAGTCTTGTCGTCAGCAGTCATACTGGATAGCTCACATCTGTTTGTAACTCAGCTAGCTCTGAGAGATCTGACTGACACCCTCTTCTGGATTCTATTGAATGCATACATAACCCCCAGCATGTAAGAAAATAATCAAATAACTCTTTAAAAATCTTTATCCTTAGAAAGTATTACTCCACCTGCACCTCTCATCTAATATAATAAATTAACTTAAATAGAGAGCAGATACCATACACAGACACCATTCTAGGTATACCTATAGCTGAAAAAAATTCCTGCTCTTGTAAAATGCATTTATAGAAGTAAGAGACAAAAAAGTAACACATTGTATGTCGAATTAGATGGTACTAAAGGACACTGGAAAAAAACTAATTAACATTGAATTGAGAATAGTAACAACAGAAGGTGGAAGATTGATGCAATCAGAAAGAAAACAGTAAGACTGATTGTTGGAAGACTATTTAAAAGACATGAGAGGATGAGTGGTATAGACACTTGGGGAAGAACGTTATATGCAAACAGAACAGTATTGCAAAGACTCTGGTGACAACACATGCCTGGGATGCTCATGAAAGTGTGTGGAGTACACTATGACAAATGGACATGAGGTCCATGGTTGGAGTGGCCAATGTGGTCTTTCGAATGTTGCAGGGACTCTGCTGCTCCCTACATAATTGAGAGGCATTGGAGAGTCCCTGGTCTCAGCTGGGTATTGACAGGAGGATTCTGGCTCTGCAGATGGAATGGATTATAGAGAGATAAGAACATGGAGACATGTGAAGAGGATATTACAATATCCAGGTGAGAGAACATCATTTATGCTGGAGACAACTGTGTGACAGTGCATGTGGTGTTATATTAAATATAATAAAAGCATAACAGCAAAGGCTTGTTTTAATTCCCTTCAGACATGAGGTTTGTTAGAAAGAAGACCTCAAGGCCATGTTCAAGGTGGGAAGGAGCACATTAGACAGAAACAGTATAATGCATGAGGAATCTGAGCGTGGGCAGGACTTAAAGAGAAGAAAAGGCTTCTATAGGCTTACATAAAACCTACTTTAATAATGGTTCTTAAATGCTTCAACCTCCCTCTTAGCCTACCAACCAAAAGTGTGGGTGGAAGATGGCTAATAGAGATGTAGACCTGTTTATGAACTAACTTTACCTTCATAGTTTGGGATTAAAGATGGACGCTAAGGCTGAGCCATACCACAAGTAGAAACAGGTTTTTCCAGTGTGATCAAACATCCTGTAACAAGTGATTTTTTTTTTACAGCTGTCAGGAGAGAGTAACTAAAGGACTTGTGTTGGTTTGAATGAGAATGCCCATTCCCAGGGTTTGTTTCCCAGTTGCTGGATAGTTGAGGAAGGATTAGGAGGTATGGCCTTGTTGGAGGAATGTGCTGGCTGGTCTTAAGTGTCATCTTGACACAAGCTAGAGTCATCAGAGAGGAAGGAGCCTCAGTTAAGGAAATGACTCCTGAGATCCAGCATTTTCCAAATTAGAGATCAATTTGCAACAGCTCAACTTACTAAGGGGTGGTGGTCCTGGATTATATTGAGAGAGAGAGAGAGAGAGAGAGAGAGAGAGAGAGAGAGAGAGAGAGAGAGAGAGGAGGAGAGAAGAAGAAGAAGAAGAAGAAGAAGAAGAAGAAGAAGAAGAAGAAGAAGAAGAAGAAGAAGAAGAAGAAGAAGAAGAAGAAGGGAAGGAAGGAAGGAAGGAAGGAAGGAAGGAAGGAAGGAAGGAAGGAAGGAAGGAAGGAAGGAAGGAAGGAAGGAAGGAAGGAAGAAAAAAGAAAAGCAAGCCAGTAGCATCACCCCTCATGCCTCTGCATCAGCTCCTGCCTCTAGGTTCCAGCCCTGCTTGAGTGCCTGTCCTGACTTTTTCCAGTGACTGACAATAATCTGGAAATGTGAGCCAAATAAACCCTTTCCTCTCCAACTTGCTTTTTGGTCAGGTGTTTTTGTTGCAGCAACAGAAATCCCAACTAAGACAAGGAGGGGACATAGCCTTGTTGGAGAAGGTAAGGCTTTACTAGAGGAAGTGTGTTACTAGGGATGAGCTTTGAGGTTTCAATAGCTCAGGTAGAGCCAGTCTTGTGCCCCCTGTTCCCGTGCCCCATCGTGTGTGTGTGTGTGTGTGTGTGTGTGTGTGTGTGTGATATTTATATGTGGTACCTATACATGACAATATACACAGAGATACAGCCCAGAACACTCTCTGAGCCTCAGTGGTCAGGCATCAGGGCTCCACTCCATAACATGACTGGCTGATCTCTGACTTCAGGTTACTGATACTGATGACCCAAAGCCCCCACTCAAAGTCCCATGGCGGGACTTTCTGGTGAGCCCATCCTTGTCCATTAGGCTGTCTTGGAGTGGTCAGTCCCCATCTGGAGTTGCATTTTCTATCTACTATGACTTGAGACACTCTGGCAAAGAAAAGCCTCTTTTGGAGATTAATGATTCACTACAGAATAACTGTAACTGGCCTTCCCTTGCTTCCTGTGTAGGGAGGGAGGGAACTCACAGCTTCATTAGCCATTCAGCTTTTTGAAAACTGTTCTATAAAATGTCTCCTCTTCATTCTCAAACTGAAAATGGACCCCACCCTGCAGATGGGAAAACAGCCCTTAACCAACCAGCACCACACACAGAATATTCCAGCAGACCCAGTTAATCAGAGATAGTGCTGAGGAGATCACTTTAATATTTCATCTAAATTTCACACAGAACCAAATGTTTTATTTAAGTGTAAAACAAAGATAACACAGTGTGTTTTAGTAAAAATGTGCCTTTCTTCTAATCGAGATGTTCTTTTCCAAGCAGTCAGAATCCTCATCCTGCTGACAAGTTACCCTAAATCACCTTCCCAGAATGCAACTCTCCCGTCAGAGAAGGTTAAGCGTGTTTCAAATGTTTCTTCAGTGCATTCAGAGACAAGTCAGCCAGTGCGTCAATGACCAATACTGGAAGGTACAGAGTCTATTAGTAGTGGATCTTGCTCTTGGGGTCTTGGGGTCCAAGGGTAGAGAGGAAAGAGAAGGCCTCACAGGGACTTACACATAGAGGAAATGAGAGGTTACTGTTAGAGCATGGGGCTCAGGTCTCCGTACTTTGTCTTCTGCATGGTGGAGAGGACATCACATTACCCAGAACATTCCTTTTTCTTTGGACACAGTTTCTTTTCAGAAGTTCTGGCCTCTGAACCCAGCATGGGCCATTTCTACTCACTGGACTGTCTTTCTACCAGATGTCATGTTTTCTTTTCCATTGTTTCCTCTGCTCCTCTTGGGGATCAACTGTGCCAGAAGAGCACGGCCAGATTCAGTCCCACTACAAGCCTGGGGTTTGACCCAAGCCCTGGTGCTTTCTCTGGGAGCTTCAAGGAACTGTGAGATAGGAAGCATTCATATTCTCAGAAAAAACAGAGTTGCTTGCTAAGATGGTCCCAACTGTGCTATCTCGTGGGTGGCGAGATTCACTTCAAGGATTCAGAGTAAATTGTTTTACTTATGAGCGCCCTTGTTATAAATCTTATGCTAGGTGGTGGTTTTAAGCCACTAAATGATTTCATCTATTTGGTAGTATATCATAAGGAAAACAAAAGTCTTTCTCTTGTTGGAATGTGGCTTGCTGGTAAAGCACTGTATAGTGTGTTCAAAGCCCTGGGCTCAATCCCCAGGACCACCACCACCATATATATACATATATGTGTATACGTATAAGTATACACATGTACACTTATATAAGTATACATATACATATGTGTATAAGTATATGTATACACATATATGTATATGTACATGTATATAGAAACAAATACACACACACACACACACACATACACACCACCTTAAAACTGGAGCAAGACCATGGTGGCTAAGGTGGGAGTGAGATGTGATGTAGCTACCACACCAAAAATAAGAGATCAGAAGCCCTGTCCTGACCCATGGACAAATTTTTAACATCACTAAATTATTTTTTCCCTCTGTGAAAAACAAGTGATAACTCCTTCCATTCCTCCCTTGTCCACGTCAGCCACACACTGTCAGATGAAGCTTCCCAGAAAGGACAGTACATTTCACATACGAAGACAGCCACTCCGTTCTGGCTAGTCCGTGCTGCTAAGTGGAAGGCAACACATTCTATTTCCATGGCCTCAGACTAGCTCACAAGAGTGAGCCTGCCTCCACACTCCCGCCACTTCACACTCTGTTCCTACCACGTGAAACGTTAACGGTTTCTCTACTCTGCAACAGGACAGATTCTCATCTACCACCGCGCCCTCCAGCCCAAGAAACCCCTGTATGTGCTGAGTTCATTACAGCAGAAAAGAATCGTGCACTGGGGGACCCTGGAGAGGCTTAGCCCAGAGCATCTCAGTAGGAGGGTACTCAGAGGCTCGCAGGATACGTGCTACCCAGGAGGCGGGCACACAGGCGGATGCTGGGATGCTGACACTTCGCTTGGTAGCTGTCACTCATCAGTAGCTTGTGGAGAAGATGATTGGTACTCTGCATTTTGTCCTTGCTTAGACAATTGCTGAGCGAGCGACCTTGGTTCTACCTTCTGCATGGAGACGGCAGAGTCGCTGTATCTGACAGGATGGCCGTGACTCTGTCTTTCTTAGATACAACAACGGAGCTAGCTACCATTCCAGATCAGCCCACAGAGACACTAAGGCCAACTCATATTAGCACACCAACTCTGGGTGTCAGGATGTCCTCTTCCTTCTCTGACCACGCTGCTCCATGGTGCTCCTTGGAGCTGGGGCCATTGAGGCAAGTGGAAGCAAACTCCAGGAAGAGCTCATGCTCAGGCTCCAGCCCTGTCCTGGAACGTCTCCTCAAACCATGTGCCTTAGGCCCTTCATGTGGGCCACTGTCCTGTGCCACAGAGTCCTTGCGTGTTGTCGCTGGCCCTCCTTCCCATCCTCCCTTCCCTACCTGCACCTCACTGTCACCATCTTGCTGCGCGCTCACTAACGATTCTCCAGTCGCCTCACATGGGTTTGTCTGGCTTCTCATTTGCACTGTTGATCATGGGCTGGATGGCTTTCTTAAAGAAAAAAAAAAAGATTTATTTATTATTCTATGTAAGTACAGTTTAGCTATCTTCAGACACCAGAAGAGGGAGTCAGATCTCATTACAGATGGTTGTGAGCCACCATGTGGTTGCTGGGATTTGAACTCAGGACCTTAGGGAGAGCAGTCAGTGCTTTTACCCGCTGAGCCATCTTACCAGTCCCTGGATGGAATTCTTAACATTCATATCTCCTTTCAAGTGGGACCCTTTCAAATCCCCTGCAGAGGCATTTCCTGTCTCTCTTTACCTTGTTTTATCTCTTTATCCGTTTGTTAGTGTTTGAGCTTTTTTTAATGATTACATGTCATGTTCTATCTTCACCGGTGTCTGGCTGCTCGTTACATAACACAGGCCATGTTTGTCTGCCTTGTTCAGTCCTTCATGTCTGGGGCTCGACATGATTATGTTCTCAAAGGTCATTACACATTTATCGTGATCTTATAAAAAACAAGTAAACAAGACGTGTGTGTGTGTGTGTGTGTGTCCTCAAAGCATGCATTGGCAACAAGCGAATGACACTAACCCAGAATAGCAGAATGCGGGCCCTCAAGCATAGACTATAACCAAGTGTAAAAACTGCTTATTTGATTTGGCCCAGATTAAAAACCCAGATTCACATATTTGTGTGTATCTATGTATATGTGAATGTATACACACATACACATACATATGAAATATATGTGCATATACATTGCTAATGGATGCCCTGATTGCCAATTATTTTAAAAGTTTAGCCTAATAGTTTAATTCAAGTAATACAGTTAAATACTCATAGTATATTTTAAAGGGGTAATTTTGACA
This sequence comes from Apodemus sylvaticus, assembly GCF_947179515.1. NCBI lineage: Eukaryota > Metazoa > Chordata > Mammalia > Rodentia > Muridae > Apodemus > Apodemus sylvaticus. The sequence goes on along the minus strand of NC_067488.1, from coordinate 66,069,497 downwards.
TTCAGATTTTTTTCCCTGATTATTTCAAATCCATGAGATTTTAAAAATTAGAAATCAGCAAGGGTTCTATGCAGGGTTGAATTCCTGACTCAGCTGGCCCTGAACCATTTTAGGAATGAGGCTGCCATAGCTAATAATTGGTAGAGGGGGCCCTGACAAGTGACAATCTGCCATCCCTCTCTCCCCTTGAAATCATCCTCTCAGTCCCAGCCTCACTCTGCCCCCTGAGCTAGATCACCAGCAGTGGTGGTTTGACAATGGCCCCCATAGGCTCACAGGGAATGCACTGTTAGGACTTGTGACCTTGTGGGAGGGGTTGTGGCATTGTTAGAGGAAGTGTGTCACTGGGGAAGGCTCTGAGGTCTGAAGATGGCCAGTCCAGGGCGGCATTCTCTTCCTGCTGTCCACAACCCAGATGTAGGACTCTCAGCTCCTTCTCTAGCGCCATGTCTGCTTGTGTCTGACATGCTGCCAACATGATGGTAATGGACTGAACCTCTAACACTGTAAGCCGGCCCCAATGAGACATTTTTCTTTGTAAAAGTTGCCGTGGCCACGGTGTCTGTTTGGAGCAATAGAAACCCTAAGTAAGACACTAGCTCAACAGTTAATATGATTTAAAAGTAAGGGCTGAGGGACTGGAGTGACATCTCGGGAGTAAGAGTGCCCACTGCCTTGGAAATGACCCGGGGTCAATTCCCAGCATCACATGGTGGTTCACAACCATCTGTAGCTTCAGTTCCAGATGACCCAGTGCCTCTGGGATCACCAAGTATGGCTATGATACACATACATACCTGCAGGCATAAAGGGGTTAGCAAGATGGCTCAGTGGCTTGAGGTGCTTGCCGCCAAGCCTGATAACTTGAGTTCAATTCTTTGGACCCGCTCAACAGAAGTAGGACTGGTTCCCACAAGTTTTTGTGATGGCTACTCTTTGTTGTCAACTTGACTGTCTGGAAATAACTAGAACCCAAGTTGCTGAACATACCAGGGAAGGACTTTTTCTTAATGAAATCATTTGAAATTGGAAGACCTGCTTTTAATCCAGTTCTTTTAAAGTGGAAGATGCATGTTTAATCTAGACCACAGTTTGTTCTGGCAGCCTATAAAAAGGACATGGAAGGAGGAAGCTTGCTCTCTTTACTCTCTCTCTCTCTCTCTCTCTCTCTCTCTCTCTCTCTCTCTCACTGCAAGTCCATTCCTTCACTGGCATTAGAGCATACTTTTTGGGATTCCAGCATATACTGAAGACCAGTTGGGACATCCATCATCCTTGTGGACTGAACAACTACTGGATTCTTGGAACTTCTGTTGGTAGACAACCATTGTTGGAATAGCTGGGCCACAGCTTGTAAGTCATTCTAATAAATCATATATACATATATTAATAAATATATTATGAACAATATATGCTATTGGTTATGTATGTTGGGGTTTAGGAGTTGCCCACAAACCATATGAATACCTATCTCAGTCAGTCATGCAGGGATAGTTTATTGAACATACACGCATCAAGACTGATTCCGATCCATCAGGGCCACAGCTCACAGGCTCAGGAGCTGGAAGCTGAAACCTTGAACATTTCTCAGGGCCAGTTTATAAAGGGTAAAACTGCAAAAACCACAATGAGTTCACATGCAGGTGCAGGAAGTACTGCCCGGTGATCAGCCCTGCCTCAAACTACTTTAGACATAACAGTTCATATTGTCCTTTAATTTGATGGGCCCTAAGTGAAGCTTACAGTTGTGGAGTGTCTTAAAATTAACAAACCTCCTAACATACAGAACATAACAGGGTATGTTGTCAACATGACCCTGACTTGAGTCAAGTTATTTTTCTGCATCAATGACTGGCAGGCATATTATAGCAACAATATGAAATATCATGGAACAAAATGGCTACAACTATGCTAAGGGGCAACAATGTTTCTCTAGAGAACTCAAAATGATACAGTTATCCTTTGATTTCCATATCGTACTGTGGCACATATACAGGAGTAAATAAGTTAGTCAGTCAGTCAGTCAATAAGTAAATAAAAAGTATGGAAAGCAAGATGGCTTAATGGATAAAGATGTTTGCTACTGGATACTATAAGCCCAGTGACCTGAGACCTATCCCTGGAAACCCACGTGTAATGATTAGCTTTAATTGTCACCTTGATACGACCTAGAATCAACTGGGAAGATTGTCTCAATGAGGGAATATCTACATTGGGCTGGCCCTTGGCCTTGTCCGTGGGATAGCGTCTTGATTAAATTAACAGATGTAGGGAAGCCTGGCCTACTGTGGGTAGCACTATTCCCTAGGCAAGGAGTGGAGAGAGTTGGCTGAGCACAGGCTGTCTCAATTTCCTGACACTGTGACTTAGCTGGAAGAGTAGACTAGATCTTGGAATCAGAAGTCAAAGAATCCCTTTCTCCCTAAGTGGCTTTTTATCAGAGTATCTTATTACAGGAACACAAGTTAGATCACCACATAAAGGTAGAAGGAGAGAGACAATCTACAAAGTTGTCTTCTGACCTCTATGTGGCACTATAGCTCATGAAACCCTACACACATCTTATACACATGCACAACACACACACACACACACACACACACGTGTACATAGACACACAAACACAAGCCAATAATAATACATAAAATAATTTTAAACGCAACTCAATAAAGAGAATAATTAGGCCGAGCGGGAGCTCATGTCTCTCAGCTTCCTGAGGGAAGATAGGTTGTGTCTGGCTGTCTCATGCTCCTGCCACCACGCCTTCCCCCCTCAAAAGAGGAGCCACAAGAAATCCTTTTCCCCTGAGACGGTTTTTATGGGGGCACTGTGTCACAGCAGTGAGAAAGTAACACATGAGACAGTTGCCTAAGATAGAATCGTGTCTGTAATGAACCATCCTGAGAGTTGGTTTGTAGGAGTAATATGGAATTCTGGGCTAGAAATGCCCTGACGTTCCATAAGAAGGCCTGAAATGGTCCACTCTATTGGGAGAGAGAAATGCAGAACGTGGAAGCCCGGGTATGAGGTTCAGAGAGGGAGAGGGACTATCCTGGGGGTTGGAGGCATTATTTACAGCATTCTGGTGGAAAATCTGGTGGCATCCCAGCCTTTCCCTAAGACTCTAGTGGGGCTCCACATGGGGCATTAGGCTGTGCTATAGCTGCTGCGTACCTCGCTAATCCAGGTCTACGGTTAGAGAGCGCAGAAAGTTGATCAGAAAGGATGGAGAATGTACAGTTTGGTGAGAGAGAGAGAGAGAGAGAGAGAGAGAGAGAGAGAGAGAGAGAGAGAGAGAGAGAGAGAGAGCTGGGAATTGAACCTGGGTTCTTTGGGAAAGCTCCCAGTGCTCTTAACTGCTGAGCCTCTCTCCAGTCCCAACACGGAGCCTGAGTTCTAATCCCCAGCACCCATGTGTGGTGGTTTGGGTGGGAAATTTCCTCCATATCCTGTAGGATTTGAACACTCGGTCCACAGTTGGTGGCACTGTCTGGGAAGGATCAGGAGGCGTGATTTTGCTGAAGGAAGTACGTCACTGGGGGTGGAGTGGACTTTAAAGCCCAGTTGCATTTTCCGTTTGCGCTCTGCTTTGGACTTCCGGTTGAGGATGTAAGCTCTCGGCTTCCTGCAGTCGCCTCTCCTGCAGCTTGCCACCCTGTTTCCCTGCAGGGGTGAGCTCTTATCCTTCTGGAACCATAAGACAAAATAAAGTCCCTTCTACAAATCGCCTATTTTAACACAGCAGCAAAAAGGAACTAATACAGCAGATAAAAAGTCGGAGAGGACCACGTGTATGTGTAATCCCAGGGTTGCCACAGCAACATATGCAACAGAGAACATGTGTCCCCATCTCAAAGAGGGTAAAAGGTGAGCATCTGACATCCAAGGTTGCCCTCTGACCTCCACACATGAGTCATGGCACGTGCAGACTCTTACTCACACACATAAACCCACAGACATCATACACACAACAATTTTAAAAATGTTGAAAGAGAATGACTAGAACATTGTCTTTAGGACTTGTCTCCTTGTACACCGTGCATCAAGTCTTTGTGATGTGCACATTAACGAGTCCAGTTATTTCTCCTGATTAAATGATCTGAGACAGGGATCAAACCAAACCACTTTCTTCAGCTTCCCATTATTATTCAGACACACTGTACTCCATCCTCCTCCCTCTCCTCCTCCTTCCCTTTCCCCTCCCCCTCCTCCCCCTCTTCTTCCTCCTACCCCTCCTCTTCCTTCTCTCCTCCCCCTCTTCCTTTTCCTCCCCCTCTTCCTCCCCCTCCTCTTCCTTCTCCTCCTAGTCCTTTTCCACCTCCCACTCCTCCTCCTCCTTCTCCTCCTCCTCCCTTCCCCCTCCTCCTCCTCCTCTTTATCATCACACACTTAAGAAATGATATGCTAGGGTGGTGGTATATTCTGGAAATTCCAGACTAGGGAAGCCCAGATAGGATTGTGAGATCATGGCCAGCTTGGGCTAATTGGGGTAGGAGTCAGGGAAAGAAAAATCCAAAAGAAGACACCATGTGAGTTTCCTGAGACTAAATATACACAACAAGGCTCTCGCCACACCTTAGCTCCCAGCCTCCCTTTTCTCAAGGCAAGAAGCTACTCTGTTCTGGGGATGAAGGTCCCACCTGGGGTTCTGCAAACTTTTGGTGACTGTCATACCTGAGGCAATTCCATCCGGCAGAAGTCATTCTGTAACTTGACCTTCTCTGCTTCTCGAGAACAGCCCTGAGTACATCCTATTCTTTTGAATAGGAGAGAGAGAAGCAAGAGTAGTCAAACTGGCCCAGGCCCCCAGGTTCTCCTCTCATAGTTAGGGGTACTTCTCTCCCAGAATCCTCTGCTGTCCCATGACCACCAAGAAGCCATACTTGAACCACTTGCTCTGGACCTGAACTTGGTCTGCTGTAGACACTATAGTGCAGTGGTTCTCAACCTCCCTAATGCTGCGGCCCTTTAGCACAGTTCTTCATGCTGGGCTGACCTCCAACCATAAAATTATTTCATTGCTACTTCATAATTGTAATTTTGCTATCTGACACGTGACCCCTGTGAAAGGGTCGGTCTGCCCACCTAGGTTGAGAACCACTGACAGAGCGTCTACACTTCCCCTACTTGGAGAATTCTAGATTCTTTCGTTCATTCCTCTCAACCTGGGGCTGCTAAGAAATTATTTACTAATTAATTAATTAGTGCAATGATTTGTTGATATATCTAACATCTGTCCCCCACCCCAACGGGCAGAAAACAGAAAACTCCCAACTAGCCCTGGGGCTTCAGTTCAGCTCGGTCCCCTGCTGATTCATCCTACTCAAATTGTCTCATATCTGTCCATCTGTCCATCTAGATCCAGTCAGTGCCTTGCTCTACAGCTCAGCTCAAGCCAAGGCCCAGCTCAGTCCAGAGGCGCTGGCTCTGCACCTCTGGAAGCTCTCAGTGGGCTGCTTAATGCCTAACTGCTAACAAGCAGGGCACCAGCTTCCCTCCTCTGTCTCTAATGAAGCTAATGTGAACTCCTTGAGCTCACAGACACACACACACACACACACACACACACATACACACAATTACCGTGTGCTGTGCAATATGTGATCAGAGAGTTCATATTGGGAACCAAGGCCGGAAAGGGGAACTTGGCACTGCTTGTCAGACTGCAGCCTATGACACTGACATAGCTCACGGATTTATTATCCAAAATTCTGACATCGTGGAAAGATACAAACTGTCTAGGTTGCTGGCATTTGTGTTCAAAACAGTCCCTCCCCCATTCCAACTAGGCACCTGCTGGTTCTCTCTGGGTAGGAACCAATGCTGGAGAGGCTGTTTCCACAAAACGCTGTGGCTGTACTGGCTGGTTTGGTGTGCCAACTTGACACAGGCTGGAGTTGTCACAGAGAAAGGAGCCTCCTTTGAGGAAATGCCTCCATGAGATCCAGCTGTAAGGCATTTTCTCAATTAGTGATCAAGGGTGGAGGGCCCATTGTGGGTGGTACCATCCCTGGGCTGGTGCTCTTGGATTCTATAAGGGAGCAGGCTGAGCAAGCCAGGGGAAGCAAGCCAGTAAGCAGCATCCCTCCATGGCCTCTGCATCAGCTCCTGCTTCCTGACCTGCTTGAGTTCCAGTCCTGACTTCCTTGGGTGATGAACAGCAGTGTGGAAGTGTAAGCTGAATAAACCCTTTCCTCCCCAACTTGTTTCTTGGTTATGATGTTTGTGCAGGAATAGAAACTCTGACTAAGACAGTGGCTGACTCTTCTTGGCCTTTTCCATTTGTTTTCTCTGAGTTCCAAATTTCTCCTGCCTGAGGCCTGACTACTGTATACATGTGTTCGCATTCTGGCTTGCTTCAAGAAAATGGCCCCTCATTTTCCCAGGTTCTCTTTCTGAACAACAAACAACAGCTCTGTGGGTGAATGTGATCACCACTCCCTCTAAGAGAGGCCCTTCTAGAACGTGCTGGAGTTCCTGGAGACTCTCTGCTGCCTCCTTACGCCCAGCTGCTGTTTACATTTCCTGAATTGAATGTTGGCAATTACAGCAGAAGGATTTCTTTCCCCCTAGCATATGCTGAACGTGATAAAATATTTAGCACATCTTACTCTGGACTCATAATTATACTCCATTCTTTCAGCTCATTTATGACTAAATTAGAATATTCAGTAGTGTTTGGTGACAACTCCCACACTTTGTAAGCACCAAGGGGGGTAAAAATAGAATTTATTTAATTGGCTTTCACTTAGAAGGGAAATAACCCCACTTGAAAAATTGCTGTACAGTATTGCAGATACTGTATTGCCCACAAAACTCACAGATGCTCCTAACTTTGGGGAAGTAACATATACCTTCCACAGGTAACCTTGCAAAGGACATTCCGAGTCTCAGCCAGCCCTTCCCTGCTTAGCTGTGCAGGTCCACAGCTGTCCCCTCCTCTGTCCCTCACATATTTGTTATAGAAGCCCCAGGCTTCAGGCAAAAGGAAGCAAGCTACTGTTGGCTTCTAGGCCACAAAGACAGACGATATGACATCCGTCATTCTGAAGGTCCTTAAGGGGCACCTGCTCCATGACAGGCCTGCTATGAGCACTTGATTCTGAGATGAACTGTGTTCCTTTCATTAAAGAGATCATGGTCTAAGGGCAGGGGCCAAAAGGAAAAGCCACGGCTCATCCTTTTAGAGATGGGCACTCGGGACTGCTTAGCCAAGCCAGTAAGAGGAAGAAGGTGAGCAGGAATTATAAGAAATATTGGGAAGAGCCTGGGGGTGTGGGTGCGGAAACGATGCTGCCATTTTAAAACAGAGGTGGGAGAATGTGGAAAGGGGGGGGGAGGGATCCAGTGTGACGGGAGAGGGATCCAGAGTGGGGGAGAGGGATCTAGAGTGAGTGGGTGCAGTAATCATAGTGCTGAGCTTTGAACTTGCATTTCATTCTGAAGGCAGTAGCTAGCAACTCTGTATGTTCTCTAGGATGCAACCCAGGAGAGCGGGCGCGAACTGGATCAAGGCTGGTGAACCTGGTCACGACAGACGTGGGAGAGTTTGAGGAGATGAGATACGTTCTAAGTGTATACAACCTTATTTCTAAGAGAGTCCAGGCAGGAAAACTGGGCTCCAACCCTGTAAAGTATCAGGCATTCTGCTCCAATAACAGGTAATTGTCGCTGTGGACAAATCTGGCGTAAGGAGATCAGAACACACAGTCTTCAGCAGATATGTCACTTTGGCATAAGGGCTATTTTGAGCTAAAGACAAATGACAGCAAACATCAGAAGAGATGTTTGCTTTTCTTCCATCTGCTCTAAACGGCAGATGTAGTAGACGTACACTTTCTTCAGTGAAAGCGTTTTCCTGAGGCTAAGAAGCAAAGAACAGGCCGGGCAGTGGTGGTGCAAGCCTGTAATCCCAGCACTTGGGAGGTAGAGGCAGGCGGATTTCTGAGTTCGAGGCCAGCCTGGTCTACAGAGTCAGTTCCAGGGCAGCCAGGACTACACAGAGAAACCCTGTCTCAAAAAAACAAACAAACAAAGAAGAAGAAGAAGAAGAAGAAGAAGAAGAAGAAGAAGAAGAAGAAGAGAACAAAGAATCACCCAGAGTTCATATAAAGACAGCTTTATTAAAACTTCTCTTATTATCTTATTGGTCACTCTTCTGTTGCTGTGATAGAACACCAGGACCAAATCAACTTAAAGAAGAGACTTTATTTTGGCTTACAGTTCCAACAGGCTAAGTGTCCATCACTGCGGGGGCGGGGGTGGGGGGTGGGGTGGCTTACAGTTCCAACAGGATAAGTGTCCATTTCTGAGGGGGGTGAGGAGGCATGGCAATAAACAGCAGGCATGGTGGACGAAACAGGAAGCCAAGAGTTCACATCTTGTACCACAAGCTTGAAGCAGACACAACAAACTGGAAATGGCTGTAGTATTTTAACCCTCACACCCCACCTCCAGTGACGGACTTCCTCTAACAAGGCAGAAGCTCCTAGGCCTCCTCAAACAGCATCAGCATCTGGGGACCATGTGTTCAAATACTTGAGCCTATGGGGGCACTCTCTTATATTTTGGGTTGTGAGTTTAGCCTTTAAAGGCTGAGCCATCTCTCCAGCCCGGAACATTCTCATTCAAACTGTCACTCATACCCTAAGTTCCTGGTCACTTGCCCATGTATATGGCCCCATGATGCCTCTTTCCTGTCTGAACTGGTATATGATATGAGCTTCTAATGACTTTATCAGGCTGGGGGGGGGCTCCCTTTCTATGTATTAAGTATTATTACTTTTTCTCCATTTAGTCTGTCTTTTGTTTGTTTCATCTGCAGCTCCTGGGAACGAAACTGGAAAGGGCAGGGGAAAGTTCTTCTTCCTCAATACACATCACCACCTCACTGAATCCTCATGTAGCTGAGGACCGATGCTCTTGTCTTACTCCACACTTGAGTCTCAGAAACTAAACCAAGAGATGTTAAGAAACTGATTCAAGACCACAGAGCCAAGCTAGGATGTGGACCCATGCCTTCAAAACCACACAGCCTAAGTATGTACCAACTATGCTGTAATTCTAGCACATCAAAAAAAATTTCCCAGCATTCCAAGAAACAAATATTGCCGTCCTACAATCAGGTAGACATTTTCCATGTTCTTTGGTAGTTCAGAAAATTAGATAATTGGAGAACCATATAATCTTTTTTTCTCTTCTTTCTTTAGAGACAAGGTCTCCTGTATTCCAGGCTGGTCTCAGACTCAAGATGAAACCCAGGCTGACCTTGAACTTCTGTTCTTCCGGCCTCTCCCTCCTGGATGCTGGGATTGTAAGTATGCACCATTATGTCCAGTTTCTGCAGCACTGGGAATCAAACCAAGGGCTCCACACATGCTAGGAAGTACTGTTCCAATTGAGGGAGGCATGTCTTCCACCCAAACCCTGTTTAATTTGAAGCTTATATTCTTTATCTTACATCTACTTTGGAATAGATATGCCCTTTTTAGTGAACCCACAAACCCACAGACAGTATTCTGCTAGCAGCCTTCAGATGAAGATGTAGAACTTTCAGCTCTGACTGCACCATGCCTACCTGGATGCTGCCATGTTCCCGCCTTGATGATAGTGGACTGAACCTCTGAACCTGTAAGTTAGCCCCAATGACCAGCATCCTTTTTAGTGAACCCAAAACCAAACAATAGATACTCCAGTTCTGGTGGTCTCCAAGAAAATAAAACAGAAGGTCTTTCTTTGAGTTCAGTTAAGTGCAAAATAAAAACCTATGCAGGCCAGCTGGTGATTGCAGGGGATACAACTGTCAGCTGGGTTTTAAGCAGGGTAACTCAGGGATTCCAGGAGGCAAGAGAATTCCTGTACATGATGATATTTTAAGGGCTGGGATACTGAATATTTGTTGGGGGAGGGGCATGTGTCACTTGATGAAACTGCAAGTCTCCAGTTGCTTGTACAAATGCTGTTCAATTGAGAGCCTGCAGGGTTCACTGTGATGGTTTGTATATGCTTGACCCAAGGAGTGGCATGATCAGAAGGTGTGGCCCTATTGGAGTAGGTGTGTCACTGTGAGTGTGGGCTTTAAGACCCTCATCCTAACTGCCTGGAAGGCAGTATTCTGCTAGCAGCCTTCAGATGAAGATGTAGAACTCTCAGCTCCTGCACCAGGCTTGCCTGGATGCTGCCATGTTCCCGCCTTGATGATACTGGACTGAACCCCTGAACCTGTAAGCCAGCCCCAAAGAAATGTTGTCCTTCATAAGAGTTGCCTTGGTCATGGTGTCTGTTCACAGCAGTAAAACCCTAAGACAGTCTCTAAGGGAACCCTGAAGATTGTCATTGTTGGGGAGAGTCAGAAGGGAATGAACTGAAGTCTCTGAAGATTTCACACAAGGCTTTTGCTGAGAGGGAGGGGGATTCCAAGAGGGGATACAGGAAAGGAGAAAACAAGAGTCAGTGGCACCCAGACAGAGCTGAGGGGACAGGAGGACGGAGCAAGATAGCAGCAGACAAAGGGGGAAAACTGAAGGGTGAATGACTGGAAATGCTGGAGCCGAGACAGGTCATATGAGCCACACTATGAAAATGAGTGGCAGCTCCCCTGTCAAAAGTTATCCTGACTATCACCCCCCCCCCGCCCCCTCCCACCGCCCACCTCGAACTCTCCCCCCCTTCTCAGATCTGCTCTCATCTCTGAGTCTTCCTAAAGACAACCACATTAGCCACTCTTTGCCAGGACATTTCCTGCCTCTCTTCTCTTCCCGTCAGCCACAACTCTTTTGTGGTGCAAGCCAGTTCTTGCCCAAATAGGTCCCTTGAGATGACAATGTCTGGGGATGGAGGACACCAGTTCCTTCCTCTCTTAGGCCCTGAAAAGAGGATAATGGTTTACCAGTTGCTAATCTTTGAGATGCCATTATTAGCTACTTTTCTATTGTTGTGACAAAACCCCATGACCAAGGCAACACATAAAAGAAAGAACCTAGGTTCATAGTTCCAGAGGTTCAAGTCTATGATAGTGGAGTCAAGGTTTGGCAACACATGGCTGGGACAACAGCTAAGAGCTTACATCTTGATCCAAAAGTTGGAGGCAGAGAGGGAACACTGGGAACCTTGAAGCCCATCCCCAGGACACACCTCCTCCAACAAGGTCATACCTCCTAATCCTTCCCAAACTGTTCCACCAACTGGGACCAAGTATCCAAACACTAGTTCCATTTAAACCACCACAGTGTCTCAGCTATTCCTAGTAACTATCTGTGATAGTGTGTATATGTCCTGCCCAGGGAGTGGCATGATTAGGAGGTGTAGCCTTGTCACAGTGGGTGTGGCCTAGTCACAGTGGGTGTGGCCTTGTTGGAGTGGGTGTGGCCTTGTTGGAGTAGGTATGGCCTTGTTGGAGCAGGCTGTCACTGTGGGTGTGGGCTATAAGCCCAGGGGGACCAGTCCCATTTAAACCACCCATCCTAGCTGCCTGGAAGACAGTATTCAGCTAGCAGTCTTCAGATGAACTTCAGATGTAGAACTCTCAGCTCCTCCTGCACCATGACTGCATGGATGCTGCCATGTTGATGGTACCTTGTTGATGGTACCTTGATGATACTGGACTGAACCTCGAACCTGTAAGCCAGACCCAATGAAATGCTGCCCTTATAAGAGTTGCCTTGGTCATGGAGTCTGTTCACAGTAGTAAAACCCTAACCAAGACACCATCTTGACTCTTTTAAAGCCTTTGTAATTAACTTCCTACTTAATGCCTGTTTTAAATGCTAGCATTCATTTTGTTTTCCTGGAGGAACTGTGACTGTCTGGACAGAAATGAAGCTATTCTAACAAGGTATTTGTGCCCCGCCCCCTCAGCTATTAGACTATTGAAACAATAGACTCCCACACAAGAAATTGGAAGTTTGCCATGCCGGGGAAGGGAAAGGGTAGGAACCCCAATGTCAGTCAAGTCAGGGACAGGGGACGGTGGTGGTTGGGGGTGTTGTCTCCTGGGAAACCTTCACAGTTTTGACAGTTGTTTAAATCACCAATCACTGGAGCTGAGACGATGACGTCAGTGCCGAATGGGACCACACCTAATGCTCAGTTACCTTAATCTTTTTGCCCTATTTACAGCTGAATACCACTACTCCTAAAGGCAAGCTTGGAATGGAGTGAACACTTGGCATGCTGGAGGCCATCTCTGTGCAAGGTTTTGTCCTTTACATGGACAAAAACCAAAACCAAACCAAACCTGCCCATTCAGGAAATACAGGAAAGGAAGAGTGACAGCTGCAACCACATTGCTTCTTTATTTATGCAGATCTCACAAAGCGAAGACTGGGGATTTTCCTAGAGATACACATCATATCATTTTGTCCCTGGACACGTGTTTGACTTTTTTCATTGCACGTCCGGGGTCGCGGGTTCAATTACAGTTAGCAAGTACAGATAGAACATTTTGTTTCCATAATCAGCCCCATAACCCCGTTTCAAAGACTCTACAGGATATTTCTGCTAAAGCAAGCATGCTTAATATAGGGCAGCCCGTTCTCAGGCTGGTAGCATTTGTGATTTCAAAGCACTAGACAAACAGAAAATATCCGAGTCGGTCCAGGTGAATCACCATACTCCAGGCAAGGTATTATTAACCCCTGGTGTTCAAAATGCTACCTGCAGGTCAGCCTGGACCTGAGAACATCCGCAGGCATAAAAGCTGTGTAGCTGTTATTCGGTCTGTGGTATCAAGACAATATTTGCATTCATGATCTCTATAAAAATCTATTTGTTTAAGAAAATACATTTGTTCCCAGTTAAATAATGTCACTGTAGCCTGGTGTGAATCAGTCTTTTTATGAATGGCAAATCCTGATACCCAACTCTTTTTTTTTCTTATACCCTTACATCATGTATTCGTTCTATTATGCAGAGAAAGGGCATATAATCTGTGTGACCCTCTGTCCTGTAACTTCCCTCTTCAGGAAGCTCTGAGTGTACTGTGGGATGAAACCTCTGATCTGATGCCAGTTCTGGCCAGTTGGAGCTTGTCAGCGTCTACGTTTATACTGTTCTGATTAGCCTGTTTCTGAGTTTGCTTAGGGATAGATATACCAAGGAGATCCTGGAGCCCTGGCACCATAAATAAATTTCTAGGGTCTCGGTGCTTATCACAACCCCCAGGACATAAGGAAGACTTCCAAATATAGCCAGGTGAGGTTATTTCCCTGAAAACAGAAGGGATAATATGGTTAGGACTTTCCTAAAGAGACCCAGACACGATTTTCTTGGGAAAAGACATAAAGCTGGGCAGCTGTGGCGCACGCCTTTAGTCCTAGCACTTGGGAGGCAGAGGCAGGTGGATTTCTGAGTTCAAGGCCAGCCTGGTCTACAGAGTGAGTTCCAGGAAAGTCAGGGCTACACAGAGAAACCTGTCTCAGAAAACCAAAAAGAGGGAAGGGGACTGGAGGGAAGAGAGGGGAGGGGAGAGGAGAGGAGGGGAAGGTGGAGGGAAGGGAGGGAAGGGCATAAAATGAATCATAATACAGAAAGCCTCCCCAAAATTTGACAGGCAGAGACAAAATCCGAAAGTGAGAGAGGTGTGACAGCCAATTGCAGCTCCGGTTGGGCCGTGCTGGCCGGGCGGGCTCCATGCCTCTCCTTGTTTCCAGTGGCCGTGGACGTGGCCACTCAGGTAATTTACTGCAACCAGGCCCGGGGCCTCAGCTTTCCCCGATCTGTCCTGTCAGACACTCCTCCCCCTGCCTTCCCTGCATTTCCCTTCACAACATCTTCTGAGAACAAGAAGTCTCCATCTCAGCGATCGATCCAGTTACCCCTTTCTTTGTCTGCCTGTGTCCCTCTAACTTTCCTTCCAGTTGGTACTGACTGACCCCTCGGCCAGCGTTGCTGCAGACCACCGAGAGCCGGCTGACCTAGGTCTGTCCGCTGGCAGCCCTCTGGACTCTGAGGTGTAAATTATGCATTCCCAGCCTGCTGTCCAGCGGTAGCAAAGGCGGCACCTCTGCTACTTTGCTTTCTCTCTTCAACATCTTGGACACCAGGCCGGGATGAGGGCCGCTTTACACGAACCATCTGCCTTCCAAGATTTTAGCAGTGCTCGTGAGGTCCCGTGGAGCCGAGTGCCGCTGTTTCTACAGAAGGAACAGAAAAGGCTGGAAGACAGGCGGAACTAGTCTCTACTGACTAGACTATACGCTCTTCCTTGGTAACTTCCGGGTGGTTTTTTTGTTTTGTTTTTTGTTTTTGTTTTTGTTTTGTTTTTTGCTTTTTTGGATTTGTTTTTTTTTCGAGACAGGGTTTCTCTGTGTAGCCCTGGCTATCCTGGAACTCACTCTGTAGACCAGGCTGCAGGCTGGCCTCGAACTCAGAAATCCGCCTGCCTCTGCCTCTGAAGTGCTGGGATTGAAGGCTTGAGTCACCCCCACTCGGCTCCTTGGTAACTTCGGGAACACCACTGTCCCCAGGCTGGGCTCACGTGTGTCCGTGGATCCACCCCGCCATTGTTTTTGCTTCCTTCCCAGCTTCAGTCTCTCACCTGACTGGTATACAATGCTGTCTTATTCCTAACGTCACAGCTACTGTGACCAAAATTAATGTCTGCCAGTACCGAATCCCTTCCCCTCCTCCCAGTTCCTGAGGCTCACACCTGCTCCCCTGGTGGGACTCGTCATGAGCCGTCCCCACTCCTAGGTGGTCTGGCTGCTTGGGGACACCTGGACCATCTGGATGATACCTAATCTGCTTGACTGTATGTGGTTTAGGTCTTTTCTCCAGGAGCCCCTAAGCAAGTGGAGGACTCCATATGTATGCCAAAGGTTTTCCCTGAAGCACAGCCTCCAGAAGCAGCTGAGCCTTAGTCACGACCTATTTCAACACGCATTCTAAAAGCTGTGCCTCTGGCAGAATCCTGCCTTCTGGACGCCACCCAGACCCTTCAGTCCCCAAGCACTGTCGTCAGCCGCTGTGGCTCTGTCTCTTGGAATGAAGTCTGACAAGAAATCCTTACAAAGAGCACATTTCTTCCTGGCTCTGCTGGAATTCCCCCAAGGAGGCCAGGATTCTGGGAAGTAGGTGGACTCTGCTGTGGGGGAGGATTTGAACTGGCCTGCAGCCTGGTGGACAGGTGGTCAAATGAAGGTTGGCAATAAGTTCCACACAGCACTACATAGGTGTCCTGAGAGTCTATGTGTCTCTACCAAAATTTCAGTGACAGAGCAGTTCAGCCACGTGTTCCTCCTTCTGTCTGGATCCAGGGCCTGGGGCCCAGAAGAGGGGCAGCCCGGGCCCGGTGCACAGCACAAGGTCAGCCAGTAATGAGCTCATGAAGACTAAAATGATGGATCTTTTTTTTTTTTTTTTTTTTTTTGGTTTTTTGGATTTGTTTTTTTTTTGGAGACAGGGTTTCTCTGTGTTGCCCTGGCTGTCCTGGAACTCACTCTGTAGACCAGGTTGGCCTCGAACTCAGAAATCCACCTGCCTCTGCCTCCCAGAGTGCTGGGATTACAGGCGTGCGCCACCACCGCCCGGCTGAATGGATCATTTTTAAAATTGTTTATTATTCTCTTATACAATGAATCCTGACCACGGCTTCTCTTCCCCCCATTCCTCCCAATCTCCCCACCTCCCTTCCCCCCTCCACTCCTCCTAGTCCCCACCTACCTTCCCCCACACCTCCCTTCCCCCCATCCCTCCAGCCCCCTCACCTACTTCCCCCTCCTCCCAGTCCCCCTCCTCCCTTCCCCCCACTCCTCCCAGTCCCCCACCTCCCTTCTCCCCACTCCTCCAAGTCCCTCACCTCTCTTCTCCCACTCTTCCCAGTCCCCCAAACATTTCCTCTCAGATTCACCCCCTTATTTCCCACCTGACAAAAAAGCAAATTATATATATATATATATATATATATATATATATATATATATATATAATTTTAATATGATTGTTTTTGCCTGAATACATGTCTGTGTAACTCATGTGTGTAGCGGAGTCCAGAAGACGGCAGCAGATCCCCTGGAACTGAATTTATGAATGGTTGCGGACTGCTATATGGGTACTGGGACCCTGGGTCCTCTGGAAGACCACCCAGTACACTTAATCTCTGTAGTTTCTCTCCAGGCCATGAGCGATGCTGTTTGAATCTCCTGAAGCGGCAAGATGCTCTGGTGCAGCAGACACCCAGTCTTGTGGGGATGCAACCTCCTCTTTCAACCTCCTCAAGCTGCTGAGGATGCTGGGAGACATTCGTCTCCAGAAGAGGAATCAGGAAAAGATGGAGAGACCAAAACGTGTCCAGTCCCTGGGAATGTAGGGAAGGAATATTCTTCCGTTATCATGTCTCTGTTCCTTGGTCAGTAAGCCCAGTAAGCCTTTGTGGCGTGACTGAGTGTAGGATTAAATACAGCGTCCCAGACACTTTTCTGAGGGTAGAGAAGAGAAGATAACTTCCAATCTACTTTTTCCCAGGCCTCCCACATCTTGAGATATAAGGAAAGCATTTTGGCCCAGGGAGGTAAGATTCAGAGCGGTCATTGGGGAGCTACAGCAGAACAGTTAGCGAGGGTGAGGGGGGCTGGGATGATCTGGAAGCTCCTTTCTCCATGCGTCTAAGAATTCGTCCATTTTTTCTGAATTCTGTTCACTCGGGCAAAGGACCACTGAGTGTCTTGATCATGTCACATGACCTGGTATCCTCATTGTCATATTTCTTATTAGCAACTTACTATATTCTTGGTGTTTTATAAGATGATGTGGAGAATTGTGATATCACTTTAGCTGGTAGGGAAGCTGAATAGGAGTCAAGTCAGGTCTGCTCTGAATGCAATCTTCCACGGAAATACCGCTCAATAGTAGAATGCTTCTCTCCAGTGTAAAATATCCTGGGTTGGTTTTTATTTTGTTTTGTAACAGGGTCTCATTACAGAGCATAAGATGGCCTGGAATTCACACTCCTCCTCGCTTCACCCTCTGCGTGCTGGGAACCCCGGCATGGTGGTAAGAACCCATTCCATTGATATAACTATAATACAATTACCACGCCAAGAGTAGATATAAAATTATATCAATAACATTAAATACCCAATCAGTATTCAATTTTCTCCAAGTTGTGTTCTTTTCAAGACATTTTGTCAAATCAGTCTCAGTAAGATGCATACATATGTACAGTTACTTTTTCAATTTTTAAGTTAACATAGAAATCACTATGACATTTTCACACATGTGTGTTACTACACTTTGCTCTAGTTTACCTGCCAACCCCGTTACCTCCCACCATCCCTCCAGACTCCTCGCTGGTTCCCACACTTCTGATTTCACGTCACAGGAGTACCGTTACCCTTTCTACCTACCTTATGCTTTCTACACACACACACACACACACACACACACACACACCTCTAAGTCCCAAATATGAGAGAAAACAGTCTTTTTTGGGGGGAGTTGTATCTGTAAGTTCTCCTCTTGGTAGAGAAACAAATTGCAAAAGGTCAGACAGAACCCTGTTCAGTACAACATTGTTGGCCAGGCTCATTCAAACTTCTGGAGTCTGACCCCAGTCGATTCAATTTGACATATTTAAATACAGTACAACTTTGGGAAAGGTTTCTTTGTGACAATTATCACAACAAAGCTTAGGGCGTGGCTGCACTGAAACTCCTTTGCAAAGTACAGGTCTTTTGCAAAGTACCATGACTTCTTCCACAAGAATGGTTTCTCTTGACTGAGAAACCGTGCTCAGGATAAGGGCCAAGGAGGAAGGGTTTGTAATAAGCACAAGAGCAAAAGTCTTTTACAAAGTGCAAAGCACCTCTCCCACAAGGGTGGGTTCCATTGACAGAGAGTTAATGCTCAGGCTAAGGGAGATCCAGAAAAGATTCTGCCTCCCTAGAAGAGCAAAGACCACCAGGTTATTAAAGAACATCCACTTCAGCCTAGGTGAACAGTTATCAGTGTCTTCCCTTGAAGAAAAAAGCCTGCATGCTTAACAAGTCTGGTTTCTCCAGTGCTACCTGTAAGCACACGGACCGCATATCCTCTGTAGCCTTTGTCCTTCCGAGTCTGGCTTATTTTGATGAAATAAGTATTTCCAGTTCCATCCATTTTCTTGTGAGTGTTATAATTTCATTTCCCTCTGTCTAAAATAGTCCCATTGTGTCTATGAGCCATATTTTCTTTATCCATTTGTCTGTCAATAAATCTCCAAGCTGGTTCTATTTCCTGGCTATTGTAACTAGTACCACAGTAGATATGGATGTGTGGATGTGTAAGTACCTTACCCTTAAGGGTCATCCAAGTGTGCCCTAGTGTTATAAAGCTAGGCCAAACAGCAGTTCTATGTTAGTATTATTTTATGAACCCCTCCTGATATCCATGATGACTCTATAAGCTTACACCCCACCAGCATTGAATAGGGGTTCCTATTTCCCTACAGCTTTTCACACACACACACACACACACACACACACACACACACACGCTATTCTGACTAGGATGAGATGGAATCTCAAAAGTTTTAGTTTGTATTTCTCTTATTGCTAAAGATGTTGAACACTCTCCTAAGTATTATTGACTAGTTTTATTTCTTACTCAAGAATTGTCTATTCAGCTCCTTAGCTGTTTGTTGACTGATTTGTGTGGGTTTTGTATTTAGCTTTTGAAGTTACTGATATATTTTAGATATTCATCCCCTGTCTGGTGTGTGGACAACAGTGATTTTTTTTCCCATCTAATAGACTGCAATTAATTCATAAGAATCTTTTGATCTCTCATTCTTTCCTGTCACCATCCTCATCCCCATTCCCAGAGAAATTAGAAAATACAATCTTCAGTTGGTCTGGATTTTTACCAGTCACACCTCTAATGTATAGGCATAAATTCTTCTCAACCTGCTTTAATATGGGTTCAACCTCTAGCCCACCACCCACCAGAGGTAGTGGGAAAGAAAAGTTAGGACACAGGGGAAGTAGACCTGTTTAGAAATCATTCTTTGGGGTGAGTCCAATCTTGTTCTCAGTCCAGTCCATTAGCAAACACCAAACACCAAACATGGTGATCAGTCTGCTGGGTAGACACCACATACGAATCAGCAAGGGCAGTTCAATCCAGAAGAAGCCTGAGGAAGCAAGAAGGCAAAGGAACCTCACAAGTTCTTTGGTGAATTCCTCGCTGAGGCGCCACCACTAGCAGAGCTCAGCAAAGGCAATGTAAGGTGAACCAAGGCACGTGTGTGTGTGTGTGTGTGTGTGTGTGTGTGTGTGCGCGTGCGCGTGCGCGCACGCGCGCACGCACGCGTCACTAGTGAAGAATAGTGAGGTGAAGCAAAGCAAACCAATGCCTGAGCTCCCACTGTCAGTGGGGTCGTTCGTCATGCGTCCTTCCATGTGGCTGTGCTGGCAAAACATCCTTTCACCCGTGTGCGCCAGAGACACATCGTTTGACATAACTGACTTTCTACAGAAACCGGAAGTTTCTGTATCACTAATGTGTTATGGAATAATAAAACTCTCTTGTTTCATTTGAGAAGGGCATTTAATTCTAGAAATATGAATATATTTCTTTAGCAGGATTTTTAAAAATTATTTTTAGCAAGAATACCTCATGAGAGATATTGTGTGCTTCTCCTAGGAAGGGCAGAGTCTAGCTATCTCTTGTTGAGTTTGTTTCCAGTGAGGATCATGATCTAGAGGCGTTCTTATTAGCTGGAATCCTCCAAATAGGCCCCTCCTCCTCCCCCCTTCTCCCTTTCCTCTCCCTTCCTCCCCCTCCCCTCCCCTTCATCCCTCCTCTCCCCTTTATCCCTCCTCTCCCCTCCTCCTCCTCCTCTCCCCTCCTTCCCCTCCTCCCTCATTTCCCCTCCTCCCCCTCCTCCTTCCTCTTCTTCCCTCCTCCTCCCCTTCCTCCTCCCCCTCCCTTCAATACAGTACACATGGGGAAAGACAGCACAAAGCTGCTAGCCATTGGACAGGAGTGGGATGCTCTAGCATCCTCCATGGCTTCCAGCCGTGGGTTCAGTTGTGGAGGTCCTCCAATTATTTAGTCATTTGATGTCTGTTTTCTGAGTGAAGATACCAAAGTCAGCTTGACAGGGACCAAATCCTGGTTGTACTGGTCATGTGACTTTCATCCAGGCCTTGAGCATTCCAGAGTCTCGCCATGCTCATTGGGAAGTCAGTACCTTTAAGGGCTCTTTTATCCAGCAGCTCTTCTGAAGATTAAGTGAAACTGTGTGTGTTTGAGAAGAGCTTGGTATATGGTAAGGGTAAGGTTGGTGAGGAGAAGGACAAGGGGAAGGGTGACTACCACAGGCTTGGCTCAGGAGAAACCCTGTGGACAGAAACTGTAGTGTAAGGACCAGGGCACCTTACCTGCTTATTGGATGGGGAAGTTATGAGGCAGAAGGAGGGAGAGAAAAGGGAGCAAAGTTTTTGTTTGTTTGTTTGTTTGTTTGTTTTGGCCTCTATTCAGCCACTGACAAGGGTAACTAGGAAAGCAGGGTGTGTAGCAAGTTAAAGAATGGCTGGGCTGGGCAGTGGTGGCACATACCTTTAATCCCAGTACTTGGGAGGCAGAGGCTGAAGGATTTCTGAGTTCAAGGTCAGCCTGGTCTACAGAGTGAGTTCCAGGACAGCCTGGGCTACACAGAGAAACCCTGTCTCGAAGAAATAAACAAACAAGCAGGCATAGCTCTGTGAGTTCAAGGCCAACCTGGTCTACATGGGGAGCTCCAAGCCAATCAGAGTTGCATAGTGAGAGTGAGGAGAGTGAGACCTTGTCTCAGAGAGAGAGAGAGAGAGAGAGAGAGAGAGAGAGAGAGAGAGAGAGAGAACAAAAAGAAGAATAAGAAAGAGTAGGAAAGCTAGAGGGAGGGACAATGGGAGGAAGGAAGGAAGAGAGGGAGGGAGGGAGGGAGGGAGGAAGGAAGGAAGGAAGGAAGGAAGGAAGGAAGGAAGGAAGGAAGGAAGGAAGGAAGGAAGAAACTAGACAACTGGTAGTTACTGGGGGTTTGATGGGATGGAAATAAGAATGTCTACAAGTTAGAACCTAAACACTTTAGTTCTTGAAACCATCATGGTATAATCAAACTGGAGGAGTTTTACAAAATGGTGTGACTGATGCTAACAATAAACCCAATGTGTTTGCCATCATTAGTGATGTCATGTTTAAAAGTGGACTTGAGTGGACGATGGATGATGGCATAGTGTAAAACATCTCCAAGGAACTCTAATGTGGACCTGGGACAGGGAAGCGCAAGGTTTGAAGAGAGGATGCTTAGGACTGCATTATGCTTTCACGAGATGGACTGAGGGTGCAGCGCTGTTGGGAGGGAGGCTGCTTGCTGGCTTACAGGTGGCCAGAGCACCACAGAGACTGAACACTGCCGAGCAAGTCTGCAACATCGGCTCTGAGAAAGTGGAGGCGGGATGGATACAAGCTCAAGCTTGTGAGGCTAGCCTGGGCTATATGGGAGCCTGTCTTAAAAGAAAGAAGGAAGATGGCCCAGGGACTGAACCTTTTCATTTGTTCATCAAGAATACCCTGAGCTTCGTTCTGTTAATACATCAGCTGATTAGCGCTTAGTTTCTCCATCAGAGCTAAGACTGATGATGGTAGCGCACACTTACCAGGTCACTGTCCGGCACAATGCCTGGCACACAGTAGGCAGTCAAATTTTAGTTATACTGAAAATTACAGCTCAGGTCAGAGTCTCATAAGCCCAACTGATAATCTTCTCTTCCTAAATTTTTCTCTTCCTACAAAAAGAACTGTAAACACAGAAATCTGAGGAAACTGTGTTTCATACAAACATTTGTATAAAAGAGTTATCTGTCTGTTTAGAGTGATAAACAACTGTACAGAGGCATGTCCCAGTAGCCCACAATATATTTAAATGATATCTGGTGATCAAATAAACAAAGACCATTTGAAGACCTGTGCTCATGTCTAGATGGGTTTTCTGGCCTCTTGCTTGAGTTTGCTGCCGCCTCGGGTGCACCTTCTGTTCCACAGAGCTTAGGTTTTTTGTTTTCTTATCTACACATTATAAATTGGGGGCATTTCATTCTGATATTCTGTGTACTTTAAAGAGGCAGTATTTTGTCTTCCAGACGTCCTGATTTGTCATCCATAAAGACTACAGACAAGATAGTCTTTAAGAGACAGATGCTATAGAGTGAATTATTGATCAAAAACCATGAACAAGTTAGAAGATGAAATATGTTTACTAAATCTTTTAAAATATATATATTTCTTACCTCCAACTCCAGAGAACTGTCAAAGGTAGAGAAAAATGTATAAAAGCAAACTAGTAGGACCAATGGGAATATGCAAGGGCCTTGAATCTTAGACAGTGGTTCCCAATCTTTCTAATACTGAGATCTCATTATATGATTTCCAAACAGGCTGAACAGAACAGCTGTGTGTGGTGTCCTGCTAGGAGAGAAGACATTCTCCAGCACTTCTGCTCCTCCTCCCTTTGGCTATCAGACTTTTGAAACAATGATCCCCAAGGAATTGAAATCTTCCCCAGGAATCTCATCTTGGGAGAATGCTGTGCAGCTGTTTCTTCTGAGGGCAAAACCTACCATCTTGGGAGGAAACTTAAGACATAGGATGTGAAAAGAGAAGTGAGGAAGAGCAGTTTTTAAGCAGGGTGTTTACAGGGGGTGGAACAGTATGGTCTAAGGAGAGGTGAAACCCTCCCTTCCTGCAGAGAAGCTCATTAAGACCAGAAATGACCAATTCAAACAGCTTCAGGAAGTCCCTGAAACTGACCAGATTCACTAGGCTTCTCTCCTCCAGAGTATATAAGCAGTAAGGATTCCTCCAGTCACTCTCTAACAAGCTAAATTGCCTTTAAGATCTTCAGGCAAGCAGAACTGCCTAGAAGATATGCAGAGAACTGAACTCCTGTTCAGCACACCTCCATCCTGTTGATCTGCCTGCAGGCTATG
Organism: Apodemus sylvaticus; assembly: GCF_947179515.1. Taxonomy (NCBI): domain Eukaryota; kingdom Metazoa; phylum Chordata; class Mammalia; order Rodentia; family Muridae; genus Apodemus; species Apodemus sylvaticus. The sequence continues at coordinate 66,046,554 of NC_067488.1, read as the reverse complement.
CAATGCCCTCCAGATTGTCAACTTTCATGAGCTGTTGCCCATGCAAGGCTGGGCTTTGGTGATGGCAGCTGTCTGAGTCATTCCTGCTTTTGTAGGTATCTTGGTGTTCTATTGCTGTGAATGACCAACACAATGCTTATAGAGGAAAGCATTTAATTGGGGCGAGGTTACAGTTTCAGAGGCTTAGTCCATTATCATCATGGCACAGAGGCAGGCATGGTGCTGGAGAAGTAACTGCAAGTTTTACATATTGATCCTCAGGCAGCAGATAGAGACACTGGGCCTGGTGTGCGTATCTGAAACCTCAAAGTCCATCCCTAGCAATGCACTTCTTCCAACATGGCCATCCTTTCTAACCCTTCCAAACAGTTCCTTGGTCAAGTATGCAAATATATGAGAGTTCAAACTACTATGGTAATCTTCATAAACTCACTAGCTTCCCAGATATCCACTCACGTCTAACAGAGAGCCAACAGCTACTCAAAGTGAGGATACCACCAAAGTCCAACCTGGGAAGCTAGTGATATCTGTTTAGCCGCCCCATCAACAATGTCACACAACATATACTAGGAAAAGGCTGAAGCCTGTTGTCAGCCAGAGGATGAATTTGCTTCCCAGGAAGAGATTTAACACAGTTGACAACTTCTCAGACCACTGGGTGAGAGAGACAGTGGTAGGCTGGACCACACCTTGGCCAGTTATTGCTTAGTTATTAAGGTCTCTTGTTCTTTAATTCAAATCTTCAAGAAGGATTGAGGGCAGAGCACCTGTCAGGAGTTCCCCTGGAACCTACAGACTCCTGAAGGTTGTCCTCCGACCTCTCTGCCACCCTTCCCACCCTCTCCCTGCCCCCATGCACCAAATAATAAGTAAAAACCTATCTCAGGTCAGGTCAGTGCTTTAGTGGTAACCGTGGGTTTGGGAGGGTGGCCTAGATCTGATTTGTTCCCCCTCCTAACATGACAACATTGGGGACATCTCATGTCTCTCTGTTGACTGGCAATTACGTCTTTAATTGGCCTATTGAGGACAAGCGGCAGAGCCTAGCTTGTCAGGGCTGCCAGGATCCAGGCTTCAACACTGGTCTGGTACAGCAGGAGACAGAATTACTCCCTGATGTATTCGAATTCCAGCTAAAACATAATTTGAGTTCAAGAGTGTTTTCTTCGATGAAACTGTCTTTAATTAGCAAAGATACGGTTTTCCCTAGTGATGGGAAGGTTGGGGTCTTATGTGTGTGGCTCAGTGATAATGATGACCAACCATTTGTGAGAATCTGGGCTCAACCGGTAGCATCAAAATTAACTGAGAGTGACGATTCTGACATTCCTTAGTTTAAAGCCCCGCTTGGCCGAATAATGGCTTTTCAAAGATGCCCCCCTCCCTGCTCTCTCTCACTACCAGCAAGAAGGTTAGCCTCACATGCGGTCCCTTCTGCTTAGGTTGAAATCGTGAGCCAGGATAAGCCATTTGCCCTTGTATGTTTCTAAGTACTTGGTTACTCTGTAACATGCGTTTCTTTTCTGTCCTGCTTCTGAATTCTTGTTTATGTTCACCTTCATTAGGATGAGGCCACCCGTGGCAGGAGAGGCTAGCTTTGTCTGGTTTTTACAAGGCAGAGCCACAACCTGTACTGTCCCTGCTCCTGTCCTTACATGTCCGCATCCCCTCTCTTATATCCAGGTACTGCTGTAGATATTTCTCTAACCCAGGGGCATTCACTGTGTAGTCTGGATTAAAGGCAGTGTAAGTAGGCTGAATTTCCTCTTCCTCCTCCTCCTCCTCCCTCCCTCTCTCACTCTTCTGTCACCTGGATTAGAGGCAGTTGTATGCTGATTTTCTTCTCTCTCTTTCTCTCTCTCTATGTGCACACAACTAGACTCAAGGTCTCACACATGTTAAGCACGTACTCTACCAGTGAGCCATATCCCAAGACCTTTATCATATTTTAAACCCCTGACAAGAACCATCTTAGACCGGTCTCTAAATCTATAGGACTTGAGATAGTTTATTTCCTATGAACTTAACAAAGTCTTTTGTATATGTGTGCATATCCATGTGTATATGTTTATATGTGTGCATATCCATGTGTATATGTGTATATGTGTGCATATCCATGTATATATGTGTATATGTGTGCATATCCATGTGTATATGTGTATATGTGTATATGTGTGCATATCCATGTGTATATGTATACGTAGATTATCCAGGATACCCATGTGCCTTCTTGGGGAGGGATAAGAGCGAGAATCCTGGCATTGTTCTGCGGCTCATCGTCTCGGAGGACTGGGCAGTGGAGCAGCGGCTGAGGCGCCTGGGGAGGTGCGTGTGAACTGTGGAGAGCTGAGCTCGAGCTGGGTGGAGCGCAGCATCTCTCCGAGCCCATCAAGGAGAACCGTGGGACACGAGCCACGGAAGCCGTGCCCGGTTTTTCCTTTTGTCTGAGACCTAGTCACAAAACATGGATGCAGTGTTCTTTCTACCTAGGCTCTTGTTAGACAATATCTTCCTGGAAAGAAACCAAGAGGGAAGCAACAGGCCAGGCCATCCAAGGGCTGCGTGTATGCCGCCTTATGTTTTTCAGTTCAAGGCCATCGTTTTCAAAAGGCAATGGAATGTTTTGTCTTCGGGGTAAGAAGTTTTTGTAGCTCTGTTCTTTCTAGGCCTGTGGGATTAGAAAGCAGCCATTAATGCCGCTTGCTAAGGCAACTGCCCTGGCTGTCCTTTAGCCTTGGTCTTTCTAAAGCAAACATCTGACCTTAAAAGAAATGTCGGGGTTCTAGCAGCCCTGAGCCCGGCAAGCACGGCTCTGGCAGATCTCCCTCCGTCTCTTTCCTTTGCTAAGTTGTACATCTCATCCCTAAAGCTCGCCACCAAGCCAGCTTTCCCTTGTTTGGCCACTAACCTGTCCAATCAAAATGAACCGACTCATCCTAGCAGGCTTCCCCCTTCCCTTCATCAATCGCCTTTGCCTATGGGCCAGGGCTGGGGCCTCTCTATCCAGAGGCAGCCCTTTGTTCCGCCAGGGCAAGAACCCTCTCGCTCCTTTTCCCTTCTCCCTAGTCCTCTGTCTTGGTCCCTTATTCCTGCCGCCCGGGACAATTAAATCTCCTTAGTGCTGAGACCTTGGTTTTGGAGTGTCTGCTCTATTCACTAAACAGCCTTTTTTTTTTTTTTTTTTTTTTTTTTACTTTTCAAGGAGAGCAGGACTGTATAAAACTGCATCTTATTTATTTTGCATACTTTTAATTTCAGAACAAAATAAAACAAACAAACAAAAAACCCACACTACACAACACCCAACCCTGCTGTTCTTTAGGAGGGATCTTCCTGCCTTAAGGCACAAGGATAGGATAGAAGAGATTCTTGTAGATTTGAGCAGAGAGCCAGGTGGGTCAGGCCAGTCAGAGCTGCTGAGGGGCCACAGGGATACAGAGGGCAGGGCTTCCCGGAGTCTTTAATCCACTTCCTCCTTGCGAGAGGCACTGAGAGGCACCCTCATCACCGTCCAGTGGGGGGTCTATCTCATCAGGAGCAGCACCGGCTCTTCAGCAGTGACCTCATCCTCAGCGATGCCCAGGCCCTAGTTTAATCATGTGGTAGATGTGGTGGGAGTGAGTTTGGGGATCCTCAAGTGAGAAGCCAGAGGAGAGCAGAGCAGCTCCAGGAACTGGCTGGGAAGAGCCTGGAGCTACCGAGGATGAGGAAGACAAGAAGAAAATGGAGGAGAGCAAGGCAAAGTTTGAGAGTCTCTGCAGGCTCCTGAAGGAGACCCTGGACAAGAAGGTGACAATCTCCAAGAGGCTTGTGTCTTCACCCTGCTGCACTGTGACAAGCACCTATGGCTGGACAGCGGACATGGAACGGATCATGAAGGCCCAGGCACTGTGAGACAAATCTACAGTGGGCTACCTACATGATGGCCAAAACCACCAAGTGATCAACCCCGACCACCTGGAGACCTTGCGGCAGAAGGCTGAGGGCAGACAAAAACGGCACGGCTGTCAAGGACCTGGTGCTGCTCTCTCTCTCTCTCTCTCTCTCTCTGTCTCTCTCTCTCTCTCTCTCTCTCTGTCTCTGTCTCTCTCTGATTTCCTTGAGACAGGGTTTCTCTGTATAGCCCTGGCTGTCCTGGAACTTACTCTGTAGGTGAGGCTGGCCTCGAACTCAGAAATCTGCCTGCCTCTACCTCTCAAGTGCTGGATTTAAGGCACGTACCACCAATGCCCGGCAGAAACAGCCTTTTAAAGATGCTTCCTGGGAGCTGGAGAGATGGCTCAGCAGTTAAGAGCACCGACTACTCTTCCCAAGGTCCTGAGTTCAAACCCTAGCAACCACATGGTGGCTCACAACCATCCATAACAAGATCTGATGTCCTCTTCTAGAGTTGTCTGAAGACAGCTACCGTATATGTACATATAATAAACAAATAACTAACAAACAAACAAATAAGATGCTTCCTAATTTAGAACACTTTTGGTTGACCTTCTCTCATTTGAATCTAGAAAAGACAAACTAGGAACACTTTTTAAACTGATTCTATATTAGTTGAATGATCTAGTTACTGTATGCTCAGACATTATACTAACTGCTTTCCAGCTATTATGCCACATACAAGGAACAACCCCAGGCTGCAGGAACTTAAACGAGATCTTTTATTAGTTTTAAAATTGTATGTCTTTGAGTACGGTCCCAAGAGTGCAGGTCTCTGGAGAATCCAGAAGAGGACACAGGATCCCTGGAACTGGAGTTAAAGGCAGTTTGAGGCTCCTGGTGTAGGTGCTGGGAAGCCGACTTGAGTCTTCTGCAAGATCAATACTTGTTCTTAATGGCTGAGCCCTGGTATTATCATGTTAAAGTTTAGGTGTCTGTGCTGGGAAATTTTTATGTCAATATGACACAAGCTAGAGACATCTGAGGGGAGGGAACCCCATTTGAGAAAATACCTCTGTAAGATCAGACGGTAGGGAAGCCTGCAGGGCATTTTCTTAATTAGTAATTGGTGTGTGAGGACAGAGACCATTGCGGGTGGTGCTGTCCCTGGGCTGACGGTCCTGGGTTCTATAGGAATGAATGCATGTTAGGCTATGTCGTCAAGGTTGGCTCTGAGTTCCTGATTCTCATGTGTCTCTTGAGTGCTAAGATTTTGTTTATTTCTTTTATGACTTCTTAGTTAGGGTTTTACGCTGTGAACAGACACCAGGACCAAGGCAAGTCTTCTAAGGACAATGTTTAATTGGGGCTGGCTTACAGGTTCAGAGGCTCAGCCCATAATCATTGAGGCAGGAGCACGGCAGTGTCCAGGAAGAACAGTCAGAGTCCTCCTCAACTAGAGGTTGAGCCTGACGCCTGTTACCTGAACTCCTGTCTCAAAAACCCAAACCCAACCCAACCCAAAAGAAATCAAAGGAAAAATAAAATGTTTTAATAAAGTAGACTCTTCCTCCTTCCTTCCTTCAATACTCTTGTATAATGTAGGTTTCTGATTTAGACTTTACATATATGTATATCTTTATATGTGTAGCTGTGAGAATTAAATGTCTTTCTGGATACAAAATAATATTTTTTAAAATTGAGTCAACAAATATGCATTTGCCAATAAACTAATAGGAAACTAGTGCACTAGGATATCATGTGTTAACTCACATAGTCATTCAAACAAACACCTTCAGTTGACTATGAAGGTCATTTGCTGGCTGGTTAGGAAAGATGAAGTCCTACAATGTAGATGAGGTCCCATGCAAAGGATTTCTCCCCACCCCCACTCTCACCATACATAATAAGGGATGATCTCTATACAGTCTTATCTAACGGCCACCCATTGGCTCCTTCTGACCCTCAAAACCAAGAGTACTTACCCTCTATCAGTCTTCTCATTTCTGGGGGGCCAATTTCTCTGTCGCCAATCCAGTTAGTGTTGAGCTTACTTCAACCATGTCTACGTTAACACTGGGACTCCTGGGTTGTTTCAAAGCTCTAGATTCTATTGAGAACTTCATTTCACACGATCAGGGTCAAGATGTTCAGGGCTTGGCTCTTGTTGGTTGAGGTCAAGGTAACTGGAATGAGGAGTCTGGCCTGACTCATTGTTGTACGTCATGGTATGACATGCAAGGTTACCAGATAGCTCTGGTTAACGGAGGGAAAAATATAAACCACCATTTGTCTACCATAATGAAATCATTGTATGACACATGAATCACACTTGGCTAAATACACTGTACAAAAACAGGAGTTTTTACGGGGATCAGAGCATCACCTCACAGGATCCTTGCTGCCTGTAGGTCTGGAGTCGAAATTTTAAGAGAGGCTTGCAGCTAGCCTGGAGTATGTGATGACTGGTGTTATCACCTACTGCTGAGAGGACGTCCTTGAACCAATCTACCAAAATATGTCACTCGACTCTATCCCAGCCTTCTGCTTGGTAGGAGACAGGTAGGTGTGAAAGTGAATCGATAGAAAGAAGAAACCACAAGACAAACTAAGAGTGGGGCCTCCTGCAGGACACATGACTTCAGTGCATCATGGCATTGAGAGAGACACGGTCTTGGGCTTTCTTCTAGGAGTACAAGATGTCAACAGCTATGATAGCCACTAATCATAGGATCCTTTACTGGATCCCACTTTGAAAAGTGGCAGAAACCATTTTTGAGGGATGTCTTAGTTAGGATTTTACTGCTGTGAATAGACACCATGACCAAAGCAACTCTTCTAAGGACAACATTTAATTGGGGCTGGCTTACAGGTTCAGAGGTTCAGTTCATTATCATCAAAGGGGAGCACGGCAGCATCCAGGCAGGCATGGTGCAGGAGGAGCTGGTAATTGTACATCTTCATATGAAGGCCGCTAGCAGAATACTAGCTTCCAGGCAGCTAGGGTGAAGGTCTTAAAGCCCAAGCCCACAGTGACACCCCTACTCCAAGGCCACGCCTTCTAATAGTGCCACTCCCTGGGCCAAGCAAATACACACCATCACAAGGAGAGCGGGCTGGATTTCAGATGTTGCCGGCATCGATGCTGTGGGCCACAGTATTAAACTTGTGCTTATGTAAAAAAAAAAGCCCTTATTTACACACACATTTATATAACATATTAAAGTTGATAAAGAAATGAAGTACCTGTTAACAATGGCTAAACCTGCATTATATCACACAAATCAGAGAACATGCCATGATAACCCAGACCTAAGTGTCTTATACTTGTTTTATATATTTATATATTTATATATTTTATATTTTAGGAGGAGAAAGAAACGTAAAGAGGAGTGGTTTTGAGCATACCCCCTTCTGTGAACTGCATACTTATCAAAATTCTAGGGTTCCACTCTGGACACATGGAATTGAAGCTTGGAGTCTTAGGAAGGCCTTATAACACACCAAATAACCTTGAGAACACTGGTATCAAAGGTGGTACAGATCGCTGACAGGGGAAGGTCACTCTGGTGGTGGGACCTCATTGCAGAGATAGAATACATGACTAAAATTTTCTTGGCAAGGGGCTAGAAAGCTGGCTCTAGCTAAGAGCACTTGTTGCCCTTGCAGAGAGCCTAGGTTTGATTCCCAGAAGCCACATGGTGGTTCACAACTATTAATAACTTCTCTTCCAGGGAGTCCAGTGACCTCTGACCTCTGCCAGTACTAAGCACACATGGGGTGTACATATATACAGGCAAGCAAAATACTCATACTAGTAAGATAAATAAATCTAAAATCTAAACAACAAACCACTTGCTCAAACTAGCCCTTTCTATTTAGACCCAGTAGTAGGAAGTGACCGTACCACCATCTTTGCTAATATACCATGATTCCAAGATAAAAATTCTTACTGCATCCTACACTGTCCAAACATGACTAAGTTTGTGCCAGTCTCTTCTAGAACAGCCTACAGGTGTAAGAAATAGAGATATATACTAAGACGGATGGAGAGATGGCTCCCGGGTTCAATTCCCATCAACCACGTGGTGGTTCACAACCATCTGTAATGAGATCTGATGCCTTCTTCTGGTGTGTCTGAAGAGAGCAATGGCGTACTCATATACATAAAATAAACTTTTTAAAAAAGACATATAAAGATACATACCAAGGTCAAGAAGTCCTGTACCAGCAGAGGCAGAGGCTGATGGCGGCATGATGGCGCCTACCTACCCCAGAGCCCAGGCATGGCAGTCCAACCATATGGCTCTTCCAGAGAAGCTCTGGGGTGCTCTTGGCTTTTTAAAGATGGACCTTGGCTTAGGACTGGAGTCCTGCTCCTAAAACATGGTGTCCCGTGCTTAAAGAGAACATTTTTCTGATGACTGCTCCGCTTCCGAACACTGCTCATTCTCACTCCCCAATACCATGTTCCATTGTGATGCATCTTGGGATATTCTGTACCCTGATACCAGCATCAAATGCCTGGGATACTGCCATGGTTTGTATGTGTTTGGACCAGGGAGTGGCACTATTAGCAGGTGTGGCCTTGTTGGAGTAGGTGTGGCCTTGTGGGCGTGGTCTTAAGACCCTCATCCTAGCTGCCTAGTTAGTCTTCCACTAGCAGCCTAAAGTTTCCAGTAGGCTTTAGTAACTTGAGAGGCTTCAGTAGCTGCAGGGGTTGGCAAATTGGAAAGCCTAGGCTTAATACACTTTAAATAGTCATCCGTATGCTCTATAATGACTTCCGGTACCAAAATCTGTATTCGGGTTCTTTGGAGGAACAGAACCAATAGAATGAATGTGTGTGTGTGTGTGTGAAGATGTGTATATATTCATTTACATGTACATTACATTTATGTGTATATTTTCATGTTTATATGTGTATATTTACACACATATGCAAATATGAAAAATGGATTTATTAGAATGGCTTACAGCCCATGGTCCAACTAGTCCAACAAGGTCTCTACCCAGCTGACTAGGCTTTGGTTAATTTCAGACATGGTTGAGCTGACAACTAAGACTAACCGGCATACACGGGTTTTACATCTGTGACCTGCCAAGCTGTTAAGAGAGCACGGCTGTGAAGGAAAACACTACCGTGGAGAATCAACTGTCAGTGCCAGTCATGACAATCCAACTCCTAACCCAGGAGAGTCATCCCCTGTTCAGCGTCTGGCTCTCAGCAATGTATCCAGGAACCTGGTTCACCGGCATGATGAGAGGAACGGGGATCAATACTTACACATCTAGCTCAGCAGAGAGATACTGGAATGCCAGTTTATTGGCTTACCCCTGAAAATACGAAGGCTCAGCATGACTCAGATTGGAAGTTCCATGCCCTTTGGGAAATAACCCCAGAGAATTAAGGTACCTAGGCATTGTGAGGGTTGATGGCATCAACCCAGGGCCAGCCATGACCCACCCCCACCCCGAATCTCAGACATTCTGATCAATTATGATTTTTTCCACATCCCTAGGGCCTTCAAAGGGCATCACTGTGCTGTTTCAGAGAGACTCCATCAGATGTGCTACACTGATGTTAACAGTTTGCAGGCTCTCTAGAAACTTGGGTATAGCCACACCCACACCTTTGTAAAGCATACCCCATATTCATGGGGAGACATTCATCATGGGAGTGCTTGCCACTCCCAGGACCTGAGATACTGGGACCTTTCTCCAGGGATATGTTCTCTGGGGGACAGAGTGCTACTGTGTATTTATGAAACCATCTGGTCTTCATTTCTGGTGTTGTCATGAATTCCATTTGTTGTTGTTTTGTTTTTTTTCAAGACAGGGTTTCTCTTGTATATCCTGGCTGTCCTGGAACTCACTCTGTAGACCAGGCTGGCCTCGAACTCAGAAATCCGCTTGCCTCTGCCTCCCAAGTGCTGGGATTAAAGGCGTGCGCCACCTGTGACTGGCTGAATTCCACTCTTGAGGAATAACATTATTATCTTTAGAGATGAGGGGACCAGGGACCCACAAACCAGTCCAATACCCCAGGAAAAAATTCCCATCACTCAGATTTCACTCAGTGAAATCTTAGTTGAGTATTTTATCTGAGAAGGGGCCTAGCACTTAAACACTTAGTGATTCACACCTAGTCTGACATGTAGAATTCTAGACGCGGCCATTTCTCGAAGCTGACCCCAAAGGGGCTCATTTACGACTGGGAGGGACTCCCTTACGATTTGCAGCTTCATCACCAGTAAGTGTGGCTAATCTTTCTCCAATTTCCTCACATCCAAAACCAGGACCAGTCAAGGGGTCACGGAGCAGAGGGTAAGCCTCCCTTGGAACATACATGGCTTGTTCATCAAAGGACTTGTAGTGTCTGCCTCTGCTCTTCCCTTCTGGGGATGACACAGCTGTGGTGAACTCAGCCCTGAGCTAGGGAGTTAATGGAGGCTGGGGACATAGTTTATAAAGCAGACACAGCAGAGCCTGTGTAATTGCTGCATACAGGAAGCAGAAGTCACGGTCATAGTTTGAGACTGGTCTTACATGCCTGTGACATCCTGCCCTCTGTCTCTATGTGTCTCAGACAGACACACACACTCAATGTAAATGGTTACAAGTACAGAGGCGGAAAGACTCGTAGAGTCATTTGCTTTGACTGTTTTCTTTCTCTTTTTTTGGATAAACCATCCTAATACATTTCATATAAATATCTAATTTTCCATTTATGTGAATGTGACCATTTTGTGTTATTACAGCATGGCTTGCAAGGGAAAGGAATCCTTCCTGCGACTTTGCGAAAGCTCCGCCTCCTACCAAACCCCGCCCTCCAAAGGTCCCGCCTCCTAAAGCTGGTATTTTGGGGTAAACTCTTCTTCACGGATTGATGCTGGAGTCGTTCTGGCTTTTCCACTTCAGGTTCTCCTGATGATGTCAAGTCCACCCTGCCTGCCTACATCTTTTCTGTTCTTAGTCGGCTTTGTCTTAGCAGTGCTCCTAATCTACCCACAGCCTGTCATGGCAGCGCCTGGGCAAGCACTTCCTAAAGCACCTAAGGCTTTACCTAGGCGCTTCCTATTCCTGAGGCCACTCACGGTGGCGCTCAGGCCCCACCAGAACCGGAAGCCTTGACTCTGTTTTCTTGTCTTGCAAATATTTAACTTTTACATCTAGCATTTCTGTTCCAAATTGGAAGGACTGTGAAAACAGAATCCTTCATGCTGAATAGTTTACTAAGCAGCTCTCGGACCCAGCCATTTGCCGGGAGGGCGGGCGGGTGGTGGCGCTCGCCTTTAATCCCAGCACTTGGGAGGCAGAGGCAGGCGGATTTCAGAGAGGCCAGCCGGGTCTACAGAGTGAGTTCCAGGACAGCCAGGGCCACACAGAGAAACCCTGTCTTGAAAAATAATAAAACAAAACCACCCACTTGATCCGTACAGCCCTTGCTGGGAGCGAATGGTTTTAATGGCGAGGACAGCTGCTGCCATTAAACACAAACACGCACACACGTGCAGGGTCCATACACACCACATGCATACACACAACAGGCAGAACCACTTTTGGAAACAATTTCTGTATTTCAATTTTATTTTTACAAAAGGCAACAATAGCGAGGGGAGGTAGTAAGAAGCTTGCTTGGTCACTCAGGGGGAAGAGACGGCCTCGGGCAGCAGGAGTGGGCCAGTCTGCTCTTCCCTGCCTCTGTTTCTAACAGCAATAAACAAAGAGAAGTCCCAGACAGGACTAGCTGGGTTTAGGGTAGCAAGGTCACTGTATTAGACCAACAACGAGACAAGAAGACAGACGTCACTGGTAAGGCTTAGTCAGCTACTACTGCGGCCTTGACTGGGGGGCATGTTTTTGTGGTCGCCTGGGCCGATCTCTCCAAGACATATAGGGGCCACGAGCAAAATGTCTTGGGAAGCCCCTATGTACTACAGGGGCCTGACGCTGATGACAGGGTGGGCGGAAGTTGGGCACAGGTGGCTGGGGATAAAAGCTAAAGTCGCCCTCAAAGGCATATCCAGTGTGGGTGGGTGAGGGGCCTTCTGAATGAATATAGAATTCATCTGAGGGGAAAACAGGGTCTGAGGAAAAATAGGAAACTTGAGGATAGAGTGGAAATGGGGGCATCGGCTGGGGCTGGGGCCGGGGACAACCTAGTAGGGGCCGGGGAGGCCTTATGGGCAAGCCAGGGGATGGGAGTAGGGGAGGTGGCCTGGGAAAAGGACAAGGTGGAGACGGGGCAAACACCTGAGGACCCTGGGGCTCCCTTTCCTCTACCTGGCCTGAACCTTCCCATGCCTCAAAACCAGGCTCCCAGGCGTCTCGGTGTGGCAATTCCACACCCCATGCATCGGCCATGTGGGCCAGCAGCAGGTAGGAGAGCTTGCGGTGCGCATGCTCATTCCAGTGCACGCCATCCCCCTGCAGGTGCTTTCTGGCTTGACGGAAGTGGAAATTTAAGTCCAGCACATCGAAATAGTGCTTCGTTGCTTCCGCATGGCTATAGAAATTGGCTTGGGTCACTTTCTTTTTCAGGGTGGCTACCGAGATCCGGGGGTACTGGCCCTTACACTTCTGTGGGAGGAAGGCCGCCTTGATCTTGTCACCCAAAGGCATAGCGGTGTTCCACACTAGCAGGCACGACTTGGGCAGCACCTGGTCCATGCGCCCGAACAAGTTCTCCAGGTTCTGCCTGTAGCTATTCAAGGAATTCCGCCCGTACCTGGAGACGTCCCAGAGGCAAGAGTTCATAATGATCACATCTGGGGCGTGATTGCCAGACTGCAGCTCCTCTAGGACGCTCTCCATGTACTCGGAGTAGACGCGCGTTAGGAAGTAGAAGCGCACAAGATGGTGGTCAGAGCAGAACTCGCGCACCTCGCGGTAGTCCGTGCGGTTGTGCAGGGTGTCCAGCTCGCCTCCCATCATCAGCTGGTCCTTTTCAAAGCTCCGCTCCCCCTTGGTTCTGAGCTGCTTGTTAGTGAGCAGGCAATCCTTCTGCAGCAGGAGCACCAGGTCCTTGTACACCGCCCTATGCACAGAGTCCCCAAGGACGACCACAAACTTGTTGTGGAGTAGCTGCTGTACTTCGGAGGCCAACAGGCGGACCATGGTGCCTGCGGTGTGCCTCTTAGCTCCCTCTTTTGCACAAGCTGGGTCTGGGAACTGCTAGAACAGAAGAGAGAGCGCTGGGAGGGACTCGGCCTTAGGCAGAGCAGCAAGCAAGAAGGAAGCCGGGAAGTACAGTAGGGAGCTGCAGCCTGAGGGTGCCGCCCCGCCCCACCCCACCCCACCCCACGGGGAGGAGGGAGGGACACTGCAGGCTCCAGAAGGCCGAGCCTGAGGGCAGGAAGGAGGAGGTAGGAGGAAGGAAGAGGGCAGGAGGAGAGGGAAGCCCTCCTAGATCTGCAGTTTCATTTAACTGTTGGGCAGCTCTGGGAAGCCCAGGCTCCAGCCAGCCAGGAAGCAGGCACCACGGCAACCACGTAAGACAAATCAACATGGAGATGCTGTGGCTTAGGTCTAGATTCTGTCTTCTCTGATGGGCCATATATTTTCCTGTCACCTCCAAAATGACCATTTCCTGAAGCTCAAACCATCTTTAATATGTTTAAAAGATTCAAGCACTTGGCTGGGGAGATGGTTCCCTGAATAAAATCAAGAACTCAAATTTCCGCACAGCCGAGCGGATCCCACCTTACCTGTCAGCTTGCCTTGCCAAAATGACAGGCTTCAGGTTCAGTAAGAGAACCCGGCTCAAAAAATAAGGCAGCCGGCTGTGCCTGATGGCGGCCGCCTCTAATCCTAGCATCTGGGAGGCTGAGGCAGGCAGAACCCTCAAAGACTAGCCATGTCTAGTGAGTTCCAGTCGGGCCAGTGCTACTATTTCCCTATTTCCCAATAGGGAAAAGCTTATCTCAATAAACAAATGAATGGGAAGAAAGAGTGGAGACCCAAAGAGGAAGACAGGCTCCTGGCACAGAAAGACAAATATCACATCTAAATAAATAACTAGGAAGATCCACATGAGTGCACACGTGTGTGCACACACCACCCTGCAATGCCACCCACACACCTACAATTAATTAAAAGGCCCTTGAGATGTAGGCAACACATAGAGAGAGAGAGAGAGAGCTGAGTCCTCTTTGTGTACAACCAAAGGGAAAACTAATGAAGTACACTGTCTCACCTTTCTCCCAAGTGTGGTGTTTTTTGGGGTTGGGGCACATGGAAATACCAGACTTAATTTTCCTTTTCTCCGGTCAATCTGGCTAACCTGCATGTCCCCAGGGGCTAAGTACAGAAAAGGTTTTGACCTATGCAGACAGATCAGATAGACATGGGACTCAGCTTCCAAATCTCAACATTAAAGTGTGTTGGTGCATGCCTTTAATCCCAGGGCAGCAGAGGCAGAGGCAGGAGGATTTCTGTGAGTTAAAGGCCAGCCTCGCTTACATAGCCAGTTCCAGGTCAGCCATGGCTCCAAACTCACAAAAAACTGCAAGTTACCGTCATTCACCTTGCCACGTAGGATCCCTGTGGAATCGTAGAACTAGGCATGTTACGCAGGCACGGGTGGAGAGTTGGCATGGCATTGTAAATCTGAGAAAGGTTTTGCTTTATATTCTAGGCTGGCCTTGAACTCTCAATCTTCCCATCTTGGCCTCTGGGTACTGGAAGTATGCACCTCTCCATCTGAAACTTTTTTTAAACTGGGTCTTACTAGGTAGCCCCTACTATCTTGGAATTCACTATGTAGACCAGGCTGGCCTTAAAGAACTCAAAAGAGATCAGCTGCCTCTGCCTCCCAAGTGTCGGCGTTGAAGGAAAGGAACAACTGGACCCAACTAACAAATTAAAATGATAAGGCTAGGCAGCTTGAGGTTTTAAGTGGTCACAAGTATAAATTGGGAAATAAGGAGAAAAGTGAGTTGCATAGAACAGGTACAAGCGCTGTCTTGTCTACCCATTTTCACTTAAATAATGTAATGAGAAAAAAGTTTTGCAGGGAGGGTGGTACACCTTTATTCCCAGCACTTGGGAGAGACAGGCAGGTATCTGTGAGTTAGAGGCCAGCCTGGTCTACTTAGTGAGCTCTGGGGGCAGCCAGGGCTACACAATGAGACCCTATCTCAAAAAAATCCAAAAGGAACGCTCAACAACAAGGCGCATGCATCATTGCGATGCAGCAAATGATGCGTTGGATGAGGTAAGGCCCACGGGGGGGGGGGGGGGGGGGGGGGGGCTGCAGCGGCCGCTCAGCTGACAGTGCTCACGGAGAACACACTGAGCCCGTTACCACACAGTCAGGCGTGGTGGCAGAAGCTGCACTCTCAGCACTTGGGAGGTAGAGAGGTAGGAAGATCAGAAGTTCAGGGTCATCTGGGGTCACAGAGTGAGTCTGAGGCCAGCCTGGTGAACTCGAGACACTGCCTCAAAAGACACAAACAAGCAAGTAAACAAATAAAAAACCCAAAAAACAAGAACAACAACAACAAAGAGAAAGAAAAGAAAAAAGGGAAAAGAAAAAAACCCGAGTTAAACATTATTTGTCCTCTGAGCTCACAAGTACTGATAAACTGAGCGTGGCATTACATTATAGGACTATGTAATGCTAGCTCCTGGAGGCGTGAGGATAACCCCAAGCTCTTAGGTCAGCCAGGTCTACATAGTAAGACCTTGTCTCAAAATACCGAAATGGAAAAGGAGGTAGGGGAAGGAGCCTCACTGATAACGGCAATATAAGCCGGGGGCAGTGGTGCAAACAAGCCTGTAATACCAATCAGGAGGTTCAGGGGTTCAAGGCCAGCCTCGGACAAAACCACACTCACACACTCACACACACACACATACACACACACACACACACTAGAGGACACTCCTTTGGAGCAAAGATACCATTAGGGGTGGGACACTCTGCTTACTTCAACTAAGTTCCTTAGCCTCTCTGTGAATAGGACTACAGGACTCACATCAACTTGATGTGGGGATTGCGTGTTGGGTACTCTTTATTCTCCTAAGTCTTCAGGTCCTGACAGAGACCAGTGTCACATCCCCTGGAACTGGAGTTCCAGGCAGTTGTGAGCAGCCTGATGTGGGTGGGTGCTGGGATCGGAACAGCAGGGCTCTCAACCTGAGCAAACTCTCCAGTCAGGATGTACTTCAAACAATGCTGGTGAAGCCCCTCAGTATGAGTTAGTGATTGATCCTCAGTGAGCAAAGCCACAGAGCACCAGCTTAGCCATCTGCAGAGAGAGGGGAAACGTCGTCATCTGCCGCCCAAAGGAGAACACGGCAGGCGAGGTTTTGAATATAATGCTGAATGCTCGCAGAATGGCTCTCGGGTGACCTGCTGAAAACACCATTCTCTCTGTCCCTATTCTATAGAAAAGGTTATAGAGAGGACAGAACTAAGATTTACTCATTTTGTTCATAAACAACTAACTACCCAGGGTAGGCAGCTGTGTGTACCTGGGGATGGGGCTGGAAAGAATGAATATAATTTCATCATTCATTCTCAAGCTTGAGACAAATATTAAACCAGGTATTAGCATACCCCAGGAAGACAGCACGCCGTGGGTTGTGACTTCCCATGGCGTGCTGTGGGAAAGTGTGGCTCCTGGTATCTTAACCAGGGAACCTTGGACCACAGGCTGCTCCCAAGGCTCAGGGCCAAGTCAAGCAGAACTGTCTACAAGAATTCTCCATTGTCCTGGGGGGAAGAAGGTGCTGATAGTGAGGAGGAGAAAAAGGGAGGAGAGAAAAAAGCATTCCAGCGAGCAACTGAAACCAAAACTCAGAGGAGGAGGCAACAACCAGACGGGAAGTCCGACACCCTCGGCCCCTAAGAGAAAGAGCAGGCTGCCCTGGCGGCACTCAATACACCACAGAACCCAACCGCTGCTTTGAGTGGACGGACAGACAGAACAGTCAGAAAGGGCGAATCATCTGGGCAGTTAATGAAGACCCGTAGCTTCCAGTTCCAGGTTCTTACTTATAATAACTGAAACAAAAAAGGGATTTGCATACAGGCAGGTTAGAAGTCGCTGAACTCCCTTATTAGCTTTTGGAAGCTATTTTCCCGACTCACTTAGGGAGACACACAGTGGGTCAGCTGCTGTCTCAGCCGGTGTGGCGGTCAAATGCCTGTAATTCCCGCACAAGGCGCCAAGGATGGACTGTGCCAAAAAGAAAAACTAAAAAGAGTTGGCGTCTCCCCTCCAGGGGAGAGAGAGATAAGAAAAGGCTGCCAAGGACAGATAAGGTGGGAGCTGGGCCTGCAGAGGGCCCAGCGCACAAGGGCCCAAGGCTGTCTGAGGTAAGGGCGGGGTCGGAGGAGAGGGGTAGGAGGACAGTTGAGTCTGCCTATAGCTCCACTCTCAAAATGTGTCACGCTTCCCCAAATCCTAATTACTTTCTGTTCTGCTGCAAGATCTGGGGCTGTAACATTGTGGGAGGAATATGCATTAAGGATGGGCACTGCTATAAAAAAAATGACTTTCAAGGAATTTGCTTGTATTTCTCAATTTGGGGATAATTAATTTTTCAGTAGCTTCCTAAGGCATGAATTATAAATCTTTGACTGTTACTTTATAGCTATCCCAAGCCAAACCCAGAGCATTTATTTTTCATTAATCAATGTTCTGTAGTAATTAGGTTAGTTTGGGAAGACTGACAAGGAACTAGGCCAATTGCCCAGGAGATGGGACAGAGGTCTTACATCAGACAGACATACCTAACAAAGGGATGCAGCCTGCCTGGGCTTCCTGCAGGAAAAACATGTAACTAGTCTAATAATTTCATGCATCTGACTAAATACATACTGTAACAATATACTAGGATTAAAAATAGCTCCTTTCTGTTTAAAGGCATTTGGGAGAATCACATTTATTATCCATCCATCCACCCATTCATCCATTCATCCATTCATCCATCCATCCATCCATCTACCCACCCACCCACCCACCCACCCATCCATCCATCCATCCATCCTCTGTAGCCTGGAACTCGATGTTTAGATCAGGTTGGCCTCGACCATGGGAGACCTGCCTGCCTCTGCATCCTGAATGCTGAGATCTAAACATGCCCATCTCAAATCAATACTTTTGACTTTTCTAAGATCTCCTTCAATTTGAAGGTACTGCATGCATAGACAAGAAAATAGTTACTTCTAAGAGACTCCTGTACCAGACTTTCCTATGTTCTGGTATTAGCTTAAAGTTGAACTAAATTTGTGAAAATTTACATGGCCTGTAATGGGCTTACATTAGATTGGAGCAGGCCTACTAAGATAATTATGGATCCTAGGGTGGCCCACAGAGCCTGCCTTCCAAGTGCGGATACTCTGGGGGAGGGGCAGTCATGGACTCTGAACTGGGAATTCATGATAGACATTTGGGGTAAGTTGCTATCCACCAAAAGTGGTAGAAGTAATATTTTAAAAGTGGTTTTAGGGTCACATCAAATACATAAAAGTCCTGTGAAGAATGTGGTTACAAAGAAGGTGGACCTACCCAGTGACCAGGCCTCAGCCCTTTGGCTTAATTAGTTCAGTAAAAAATGTAGTTTCCACCGTGTGTCAAGGTCTTGACAGCTGTCACTCTGCACATTTAACTTGTGACATAAAAGGAAATTTGAACCGAAAAGATGCCTGCCCTTCAAAGTGGCTTCCAGGTGATCTCAAGCCCTGCTTAGGCAGGAGCTGAGATGAACCCAGGCCTGTGGCCTTACGATCCCTCCACACTAACGCCCAACACAGCGATTCTTTTGGAAAAATAACAATCATGCTTACAAATTATTAAAGCAGCTCAAGGCATGTCCCTCTACAGAGTGAGCTCCGGGATAGCCCAAGCTACACAGTGAAGTCCCATCTCGAAAATCAAAAGCAACAAAAAAAACCAAAACAAAAACGACCTTTTATATGGGCTATATAAAACAATGTGCGCGATAAATTTAAGAATGAAATGGAAAACCCCTACCACTTGCTATGCAGACACTTTTTAGAGAAAAAGATAATCTCTGGATAATCTGGAGTTTCTCTCTTTTTGTTTTTTTTTTCGAGGCAGGGTTTCTCTGTGTAGCTCTGGCTGGTCTAATTCGCTCTGTAGACCAGGCTGGCCTGGAACTCGGGGAGAATTCCTGCCTCTGCCTCCCGAGGGCTGAGATTTACTGTGTGTACACCGCCGTCCGGCTCCCATCGGCTCTTTTAAACAATTCGTGAGAATTTCATTTCAATCGCATACAGCGATGCGAATTTTAACCTCACCGTCTCCGTTACTTCAACTTCCCTATAATCTGTCTAACAGGGGAAGGAAAATGCTCCAAGAAACCCCAGTGCCATAATGGTCTCAGCTTGGAAACTCATCTTTCCGAGCCTCGGTTTTCCCTCCGGTAACAGAGGGATGAGAGGAGACCCGGTGTGTCAAAGGCCTAGTCATGCCTGCGGGACACCGGGCCCTCTCTCAACTCCAGCACAGCAAGCTGGCCCCACTCGGGCTCTAGAGAAAGCCCGAGGACCCGAAGCCCCCACCCCCACCTCGGGGTCCCCCTGCCCACCGAGCGCAATGGTAGACACGTACCTCCTGGGTTGGGTCAGCAGCCAAGTCTCGCCGGGAGCCTCCACATCTCAAGCTACCTCCCTCGGGCTGACCCTGCGCTCTGCATTCTAGTCACTAGTCCTAAGGTTAGCTCCCACCCTTCTAACTTCTCGCTGCTCGGAAAAAGAAAGGTAACTTCGCTGGCTCCACCTCCAGGCCTGTCCTACCGCCTGGCCTTCAAAGCCACAGTTTTAAAGGGCTGCTTGCACAGCCAGTGTCCGGCGCTCTTCCTCCTACTCACTCCTCCTTTGACTTTAATTTGGCTCCCAATCGCATCAAACCCGAAGACGTTTGTCAGTAAATCACCACTGGCTTCTTGGCTTCCTTTCAAAGGCCGATGCTCGTCCTTCCCAGCTGCTGTGGACCGCACTTCTGCAACGCCCTCCTGCGTCCGTGTCACCGGCCCCGCTGGGTCCGGTCGTCCCCTGGAGCCCTAGCCGTGCCTCTCTTCTCTCCCTGGGGACTCCCTCAAAGTTGCTCGTTCTCAAGGCCCTCTCAACTGTTCTCCAGCCCTCTTCCACCTTGGTCTCAATCACCCTCAAGACTTACAGCAGTCCCCACTTCACCCCAATTAAGTTCTGGCTTTGGCCTCAGCCAGATTGTAAATGGCTTCTCTTCCCTAGACCCGGGAGGAGGAAGACAAAGGACCACCCCTCACCTTATCAATACTATTTGTATGCAGATAACTCAGAGTTAGGCAATAAAGCCATGAGGCTGAGAGGGAGGGTCCGGGATTCCGCCCTGGGGTTTGGTCCAGCTGGAGTTCCGGGCCAGATCTGCTCTCCGCCGGCTTTAGGCCTCCAGGCCTGGAGGGGAGCGCAGTCTACTAAATTACCAGCGATTTCTTAACAGTTGATGGCCAGCGAGAGGCTGCCACATTTTAAACCACCCTTTTCTCTACCCGGGAGTTCGGAGCTCCAGCCATTCAGGTGTGTAAAGTTCTTTAGTGGGGGGGAAGGGAGGAATAACAATAGCTTTCCAGATTCTCTGGGTTTCTTTATCCTCTCGCCAAACTAACAGTTCCTAAGACAATTCCCTCCTGACCTTTGGACAGTCTTCCTCAAGGTAAATATTGGTTGTGGCCTGGAAAGATGACAGCCTGCCTGCCTTTGGTGTTCAGAACTTCACTTCTGGATGGAAATATGACTGGGTGGGAGTCACCCCATCCCAAAGGCTGGCTCGAGTCATTTTTGTTTCATAAATGGCTGTTTCCATTATTCCTGAAACATCCGAATTCTTACAATGATAGCTCAACTCAACTATTTCTATTTATTTCTACTTTTGGGAACTTGCTAGGGACCCAACACAGGGTCTGACTATGGCTGGACAAGACCTGTGCATCTACATTATATACTATGTAACGGATTGCATGTTAATATATTACATAAAATTGTTATTCTATACATTCTATTATTATATATGTAACGTAGACACACATGCACATTGAAAATATGCCTTAGGATTTTGCAACATTTTCAGAAGCTAAGCAGTGTTCAGCTTTACTTCTAGTTTAGTATAGTTTACACGACTAATTTTTGGTGTGTGTGTGTGTGTGTATGTGTGTGTGTGTATGTCTGTCCTCCTGGGATCAAACACCGGATCTGTTTAAGATCTACTCATCCAAAGTCAGGTTTGTCAGAGATTCTTCCTTCGCCCTTCAGACTGGTGTCTCCTTCCTCGACACTTGGTCTGCTACTGCAGTTAGCTAGCCCTGTCTTGCGGGCTGTCCTCAAACACAGGTTCCTCCTGCCTGCACATCCCAACTGGTCTCAAGGTCTCCTCGGATGTGCCCTCGCTTGCCCATCCACTGCCCAATGCCTGCTTCCTGACAGTGGGCATTCACAGTGGCTCCTCACAGGCCAGTCAGGTGAAAAGTTTCGTTTCTACTTACAGAGAAATCAACAGAGGCCCGCAGAGGTTATGCCAAATCGCCCAAGATTGCTCAGCTGGCAAAAGCCAGAACTGGCCTGTTATTGACAGCAAGTCTTCGGAGGAATTAGATCAGCTTGGAGCTTAGGTATCCTTTCTTTGGGTTAAAAAAATATATAACCTGAGCTTTTAGCCCCAGCTATAAATATTTGCTGAAATTAAAAGACGGAAGTAAAATTATCTAGAAAGAAAAATGTGCATACCGTTTCCCTCCTGGTTATTCTCTGCTGGGGGGCAGGGGGAGACCTATTTCCACAAGGAAACAGAGAGGGAATGGGGTTTATCTGGTTCTGCTCCCAGCCCTCCGGGTTAGCTAGCTTCATTACCATTATTACTTGCAGTGAAATGGTTAGCAACACCAATCTGGTAACATTGTTTCAGGTTTAAGTGTTTTAACTTGCTTATCCACTCGCTCCTTTTAAGAAGCCTAAGAAATAGGTACTTCTCATTTTCTTCATTTACACCTTGGAAAATCAAGGTTGTAGATGGAATGAGCACCCCCCCCCCCAACACACACACACACAGTCACAGCCTTAGGGAACTCAGGGTTGGGGTGCCAAGCCTCTGTGGTCAACCGCAACAGACAAGATTGCAGACAATTAATAGACACGGCACCTCCTCCCCTTGGCTGTTTCACTGTACCTTTTCTTTCTTTTTCTTTTTCTAAAAGAAATTTAATTGTTTACCACTGTAGACCACATAACAGCTTGTCCTTTGGTGCCACCAAGTCTGGCAGCTGGTGTTCCCCACCCCCCACCTGCCCAGTGACTTCCTTACCGTGGAGATCTGAGAAAAGATGATCAGAAAATTTAAATGTAATATTTAAAAGAAAATGGGAAGCTGAGTTCTGGAATCTCATTCTTCCTCAGTTATGCAGGAGGGAGGAGGAGGAGGAAGAGAAGGAGGAGGAGGAGGAGGAAGACAGCCTGGGCTAAGAGAGACCTATTAGCAAAAGAAAAAAAAGAAAGAAAGAAAACCGCTGGGGAGTACTTACTTCTTGAAACCACTGGTGACTTTTTAAAAAAAAGGTGTCCCTCTGTTGATTCTAGATCCTTCCCTAGATAGACTCCTTTCCTGGCTGTATATCAGAATGGCCCAGGCTCTGTCTTCGGGGTAAATAAGTTCAGCTCTGGGTGCCGCCACTTTCACAAGGCAGTGTCTGGGGAGGTGATGCCATTTCCGGTGGCCTCTGGGGCAAATGACAGGATACAGCATTTGCTCTCTTGCTTTAGGAAGAATAATGGCCGAAGTTTAAGACTGTGTCGTTAACGTGGATGAAACCTGACGTGGTTGAACCCTGACGTGGTGGGTTGGCTCTGAATTCATTTTCACATTGCCTTTCTCAGTAATTTGAATGTGACCCTTCCTGTTCTTTAAGAGTTTGGTTCCTCTGTTTTTTTACTATGCCGGTGTGTGGCGGATACGAAGCAGAAAGCGTTAGGCATGGGGAGAAGTTGGGGGATGAGGGAAGAGATTTGAGGAGAGAGATTTCTCCCTTTATTTCTCATTTAGTAGCCATGGTCCTGTGTTGGGGGAGGGGGAGGCTCAGTTTTTAACCCAGCCCCTCTCTCTCGGTTTGCACCCAGCCCAGTAGCAGCCCGGTGGGGGGGGGGGGAAGGACTGCCCCTTCACAGCTGGGAGTCGGAATGTAGGCCCAAGGTGGCCCAGAAAAAGGCAGCGCTGTGAAGAGGAGCCAGGTAAATGTGGGAGAGGTCAGAGCTGGCCGGGTCCCTTCTACTCCCCCTCCCAGACTCCCACTGGAAACTGTCAACTGCTGGGAAAGAAAAGGGCCTCTGATTCAGCAGATAAGCACCGGCCTTGGGGTCTGGCTGGGATGATCTCACTGGTGGGAGGGACTCTCACCTCCTACTAATACCAAGATGAAAGAAGGAGGAAATGAATCAGAAAAAATCAAAACCCAGGAGAAGGAAACAAAAAAAAAAAGTGACTCTTGGTGTTCTAAACACTTCAGAATAAGCGTTAGACTACTGGTGTGTGTGTGTGTGTGTGTGTGTGTGTGTGTAAAACTCAGGCCCTGCCCTCTCTCCCTCTGAGCTCCAGCTTCCAACTTCCATTACAATAAACAGTAGAAAGTCTGGAACAAGAACTCTGCCGAGAGGCCAGTGGATGGCCCAGGCTCACAGGGCAGCTGCAGGGTCTCCACAAAGCCCAGGCCTGTAACCTGGCTTTTGGCTACTTCATGGGTTCCTTTTTCTTCCACCCTTCTCCAGCCATCTTCTCCCACCCTTTTAACCCCAGAACACTAGGAGAGAGAGAAAAAGGGGTCGACAACATCCTTAGACTACTTCATGCTGGTTAGGGGCTTTGAGTTCCTTGGGGCAAGTTTGATCTTCGATGCCGCTATATCTAATTTCTTCTCTTTGCATATAACTACATAACGAACTGCATCCAACCACCAGCCAACCAGCCTTTCTTTT
This sequence comes from Apodemus sylvaticus, assembly GCF_947179515.1. Lineage (NCBI taxonomy): Eukaryota > Metazoa > Chordata > Mammalia > Rodentia > Muridae > Apodemus > Apodemus sylvaticus. The sequence goes on along the minus strand of NC_067488.1, from coordinate 66,022,706 downwards.
GGGGCTCTAGCATTTATACATCCTCTAAAAAATCCCTAGAATTCCAAGTGTCACACACTGGCAAAAGACTGTCGGCAGCTGGCAAAGTCCTGGCCCTCCCTGCCAGTGCACGAGGGGCGTCATGGTCAGCTGCTGTGGACAGTCTGAAGCAGCCCCGTATCCCACACCTGGGATTCAAGTAGAAATGTATTCTTATAATATCTCTGTGTTAGAAACAAACAACAACTCTACATTCGCACTGCAGAGGCCAGCCTGAGCTGTATGAGGAAATGCCGCCTTCAGCACAAACAGCAAAGGGTCCCAGGGCACTCCTGAACCCCCCCCTGTACGCTTTGTTTCCGAAAGGAGCTCCTCGTAGTTTCCTGAAAATTTTTATCTTCTCAACTAGCTCACACGTGACTTAAAAGTTTTATCCCCATTTCTGTGCCCTTCTCGCCTTCCCTACATTATTTTTCTCATCTTGACCAAAGTGTTTTCCATGTTTTAATGAATTTTAGTGCAATCATTACAGTGTCTCTAGACAGGCCTTCGGTCTGGAGCCCAACTGGAAACCTGAGTATCCTTCAATTCACAACAGTGTCTTCTGTAACTTGAGGGACTCTGCCCTGTCCTGGTGTCAAGGACTGCATGAGACGGAGCCCCAGCAGGTCTGTGCGCCCTGAGAAGTAGCCGGGAGGGTGCAGGGCTTTCTGTCCTCTCCAGGAGACCAGAGGCCAGAGGAAATGGCAGTCATGCTTATAATCTTCAATTTAAAATTCTGCCTTCTTCCCAATATCAGTTATGTATGTATGTATGTTATGTATGTATGTATGTATGTATTTATGTTTTTTTGTTTTGTATTTTTCAAGACAGGGTTTCTCTGTGTAGCCCTGGCTATCCTGGAACTCATGCAGACCAGGCTGGCCTTGAACTCAAATCTGCCTGCCTCTGCCTCCCAAGTGCTGGGATTCCAGGCCTGCGCCACTGCCGCCCTGCCCAGCATCTGCTATCACCCATGCCATCAGCCTGCATTGCTGACCTGGCTCCAGCGAATGCTTCGGAGCCTAGTGCACCACCTTGTCCTTACTCACCCCTAAAGTGCACTTCCTTGGCTGCTGTCTTTCCAGGACACGCATTCCCAGCAGCCAGCGCTGCCACCGCACAGTGATCCCAGGCCCCGCCTCCTTCTGATAGCTTTGCCTTCCTCCTTGCCGGCAGGTTCCTGGGGGCTGGGGCTGTGCTAGCAGGGCAGCTAAGGCACACTCCTGTCACCTTCCCTCTGAAAATGGTGAGACTGAGGCTCTGCAAGAACATAAAGACTTGTCGCTGTTGTTGGACAAGGACAGCACATTAAAGCCCGTCCTTCCAACTGAACGGTGGCCATCTTTGCTGCCAGGGTGGAGTTAACAAACCAGTACAGTCATTCTTAAAGTATTTTGCTTAAACCATGTGTGGTGGCACACGCCTTTAATCCCAGCTCTCAGGAGGCAGAGGCAGGGGGGGTTTCTGAGTTCCAGGCCAGCCTGGTCTACAGAGTGAGTTCCAGGACAGCCAGGGCTACACAGAGAAACCCTGTCTTGAAAAACAAAACAGAGAAAGAGAGAGGGAGAGGGAGAGAGGGGGGGAGGGGAGAGGGGAGGGGGGGGAGAGGGGAGGGGGAGGGGAATGTGTTCCCACGGGGGGGGGGGGGGGAGGAGAAGAATGTGTTCCCAAGTCTCTTCTCTAGAAGTAACACTACCCACTTTATCAGAAACATTCTATACAGATATTCCATAGCTGAAGAGATTTGATATTCTCAAGTCAGGATAGAAAGCAAAATGTATCCTGCTGACAGAATTAGGAAACTCTGGGAATCACTAAAAAAGCCAAAATTACCTACAGAGAAGATGTGTATTTTCCTGAGACAGGTATGTCAAAGACGATAAATAAACTGTGTTTCCATAGAACTGAAATAACCTATTATCTCAGGTTTTGTATATAAAACCTTTACTCTCATTCCTAAGTCTGAACAATAACACTCATACATATACATTGCAATTTCGCCTATGAGAAGAAGTTCTCTTGGGCCTTGTATGTTCTGTTCTTTGAGCAACACAACCCCAAACCCCAGAGGTCTTCATAGTCACTGGACACTAAAGGTGTTGGAGGCACAGCTGAGTTGGTAAAGCTCCCAGGCTAAAATTCCATGTTTAAAAAAAATGTGTCTTTTAATAAACTTCAACTCTACTTCATGCGGCTTGTCTTGAAGCTCTTTTCTATGGCAAAGTGGAAAAATTCTGGGTTTGCCTAAACAGAGGTCCCCAAGGCTCAAAGGACGGGGGCTGACAGTCCAGCTCAGCCGTAAAGCCAGGCAAGCAAGTGGCCTGGAGCCAGAGGCAGACAAAGCTAGCCTATGGCCACGCAGCCTGGCCTTGGAGCATGTGACTTGGACACGTGACTGACCCTGGTCTAGGGTCCTCCTAGAGCTCTGAAACTCAAGCTCACAGGTTACCTAGTGGCTTCCCGTCCACTGGTGGTGTGGACGGGGGGCAAAGCTACAGCGTGGGCCAAGTGACTCCTAGACTCCTGGCTTTGGGGACAACGGAGTGGACTCATGTTTGCTTCCGCAACCTTGGTGGTCAGCGGACTCCTCCTCCATCTACTCTTTCATTTGTAAAATGGTGGCGGTAATCACCACTATGGGAATGCATAGACTGGATGAGAATATAAACCTGGCACAATGTGTCTGTAAGACTTAAGATATATTTCTCTATTCTTTTCTCTCTGTCTCTCCTTTCCCTCTCTCCCCCCTCTCCCCTTTTCTCTCCCCTCTCCCTATTTCTCTCTTGCCTCTCCGCCTCCCCTCAGTCAGTCACAGTCACAGGTTTTTACATTTTAGAGAACTGCCCAGTAAACAGGAGAAAGATGATACAAAGACAGGGAAAGTTGCCAGAGCCAAGTCCTTGCCCTGGGAAAGGGACAGGATATTGTGTGTGTGTGTTTGTGTGTGTGTGTGTGTACACACAGTCCCTTGCTGAAGCTGCTGGCTTGAGTTCTTAGGTTTTTCTCTGGTCTATCTCAGCAGTGGGTGAAGGCCCAGAGCAGGCCAGGAGCATATTTAACTAAGATTGGAGCGCCATCGTGTTTTTGTTTTGTTTTTTGTTTTTTGTTTGTTTTTTTCAGAGACAGGGTTTCTCTGTGTAGCCCTGGCTGTCCTGGAACTCATTCTGTAGACCAGGCTGGCCTTGAACTCAGAAATCCGCCTGCCTCTGCCTCCCAAGTGCTGGGATTAAGGGTGTGCGCCACCACCTCCTGGGGTCCTCCTAGAGCTCTGAAACTCAATGGCACTGCTGCCATCTTGTTTTTGAGACAGGGTCTCACTATATATCCCTGACTGACTTGGAACCCCATACAGAGTAGAGCAGGCTGGCCTTGAACTCACCGAGACCCACCTGCTTCTGAGTGTTGGGATTAAAGGAGTCCACCACCATTCTCAGCCATTTGTTTGCTTTGAGACAAGGTCTCACTATGTAGCTCTAGTGTATGTAGGCTAGGCTAGCCCCTACCTGCCTCTGCTGGGACTGTAAAGGATGATGATGATGATGATGATGATTGTAAAGGATGATGATGATGATGGTGGTGGTGGTGGTGGTGGTGGTGCTAATTATCTTATGTGTATGCATGTGTGTGGAGGTATGGGGTTTTGCACAGGAGTGCAGGTACCTGCAGAGGTCAGAGGAGGCTATCAGACCCCCTGGTGCTTGAGCAACAGGTGGTTATGATCTGTATGATGTAGGTGCTGGGAACCTAGCTCTGGTTTTCTGCAGGGCAGTGTGTGCTCTTAACTGCTGAACTTCCTTTCTAGCTGGGCTTTGCCTTTTGGTTTCCATTCATATAGACTGATGTTACAAATTCATAATTTACTTAAAGTCATGGCTTATTTGAATCTAAGCACAAAAAAACCCCAATACTTTAGATAGTAGAAAATATTTTTAATGCAAGGGCAAAAATAATGTGCATTCCTCTCTCCCTTTCTGGTGGCATTGGATGTTGGACTTACGGTGTCACGAATGCTTGGCAAACATCTATATCCTGCCCAGTAGTGTTCCTTCAATATCAACAACCCTTTATTAGCTCCTGTCACAGAGTAATTAAAGTTTATCAGTTTCACCCACCTCTGTCTGAAGGGACAGTCGTTTTTCTTCTCTTCTAGGAATTGTGTGCTGTGAGTGGGCCAGACCATTCAATATTTACATAGTGATGCATTTACTTCAGCCAACGGGTATTTATTTGTATTCAGACTTAAGCTTGGCAATATTTAAGTGATGGCTGAATTTAGCAAATCAAAAACTATGCTTTTTTTGTCTTTGTTTGTATGGGTATAATAACATGTCTGGTTTGGGTTATTTCTCTTCTAAGAACTTCTGATCTGTGCCTTTAAGTCCATATGACTCTGCCATCAGCTACGCATTAACTCAGCACTGAGAAGCATAGGCCAGTCTGCTGTATATAATGAGTTTCAGGCTAGCCACACCTGCATGTTTAGACTCTGACACACACACACACACACACACACACACACACACACACACACACACACACGCGCGCGCGCGCGCGCGCGCACATAGGTACACCCAAACATGTCCAATAAATCTTCCTTAGAAAACAGAAGACTTTGGAAGCCAGGTGTAGTAGACAAACATCTGCAACCCTAGTTCTTGGAGACTTAGACCAAAATGGTACAAGTTCTAGCCCAGTCTGGACCATATGGTAAGACCTTGCCTACACATAAATAAATTGAACTTTGAGATCTCAATTAAAACATCTCACGAGTTCTGCTTTAGCAAGAGAACTAAGTTTTGTACTAAATGAGTATAGATCAACTTCTCTTTGGTTGTTGCTAAGCAAGGACTTAGAGGTTTGAGAATGGATGAATCAAGACACCCAAGATCCCAGTCTGTCGATAGGCCTCAAATGCCTTCATGCTGTCCAGGAATCCTTTTGTACAAAGTCTACACGGTCCTTATCACATGAGCCACTTGATTCAGGAAGCCTGACTTTTCTACACCCTTTTCCAGGGTCAAAAATGGAATGTGCGGCTTGGGCAGCACAGCTTCCGATTTGCTCTAGGTATGTGCGGGGTTCGGGGTGCAGTTCCACACAGCAACAGGCAGCTTGGCTCAGTTTGCCTTCTGCGCAGCCCTGGCAGATATCCTAAGCCCTGTGGCAAACAAAGTTGTTAGGATAGTCAGCAGAGCGTGGTGTGCCAACCACTGATGCCCAGATTGTTCTTAACTGGTATTTTGAGAAAGGACAATGCATTCCTGCTGGCCACGGCCAACCTCTGTAGCGCCGCATGGAGACATGCTTGGGTTTTATGGAAAAGGTATGGATCCTTTTCCCTTGCTGCTACTCAAGGCACCCTGTGCCCTAAGTCTCCAGTAAAGTGTGATTTGTGCACTCTGGATCGCTGGCCCCTTCTCCTTGGTGTGTCGGGTCCCTTCTGCCTGTGGCCTCTGGCTCTAAACTACAGGGATCCAGGTTTCAAAACAATATATGTATATCCATGCCTTCCTTATATATAAACTAATACTCTGAATGAGTAGCCACAGGCAAAAATATAAAGGCTTATAAGCACCCTGTGTTATGGACTGTGATGGTTTGTATATGCTCAGCCCAGGAAGTGGCACTATTAGGAGGTGTAGCCTTATTGGTGTAGGTGTGACCTTGTAGGAGTAGGTGTGTCCTTGTTGTAGTAGGTGTGTCCTTATGGTTGTGGGCTTAAGACCCTCATCCTAGCTGCCTGGAAGTCAGTCTTCCACTAGCAGCCTTCAGATGAAGATGTAGAACTCTCAGCTCCTCCTGTACCATGCCTGCCTGGATGCTGCCATGTTCCCACCTTGATGATAATGGACTGAACCTCTGAACCTGTAAGCCTGCCCCAACTAAATGTTGTCCTTGTAACGTTGCCTTAGTCATGGTGTCTGTTCACAGCAGTAAAACCCTAACTAAGATGGCACAGCTCCAGGCCGTCCTGAGAGCATCCTGTAGGGACAGACTGCAGGTAGGCAAGGATGATGTAGGCTGTCTTGAGTCAGAGGAGACCGAACAGCCTTTCCCATCTCAGTCAGGCTCAGCAGTGAACTTGGCCTATGCTGCAGGCTTCCCTTGGCTGTGGTCATTTTTTAAAAGTTTGTAAACCTCTTCATAAAGGATACTCAACCAGTGCCTGAGAAAAGAGGCCTCACGTTCTGTTAGGAATGCGGTGCGTCCCTCACCTGCAGATGATGTTGGGAGACTCCTGCCACTCGCTTAGTGTGCTCTGATTCCCCGTCCGTATTTGATGTCATATGGTTCTTCCTCGTTCTGCAAATCTGAACCTATGGGTCTCATTCCCTCTCCCCAGGCCCTGACTACCGGGCCTCCTGTTCGCAGCACAGCCTATGCTGGTAGCTCTCACCGGCTCTGCTCTCAATAGCTTTCTGCTGCTCCTGAGTAACTCAGCTATTCCTGGGTTACCACTGCCTTTCTTCCTCAGGCCACCCACACCAGTGCAAACCTGGAAGCTTTATCCTAGCCAGGGGCCGGGCCGGGCACACGCTTTCAACCCCAGCACCCAGGAGGTCAAGGCCAGCCTGGTCTATGTAATGAGTTCCAGGTAATCTAGAGCTACATATTGAGACCCTGTCTCAAAACCTTGAAAACAAAAACACTTCATCCTTAGACCTAAAAGAACCCCCAGGAGGACACAGGCAGCTGGAGCTAATGGAGAACATTCCAATACTCTCATATTCATAACGTGCACTTTAAACTGTTCTCTTAAAAATGATGGTTTAGTAGCCAAGCAGTGGTAGAACACACTTTTATTCCTAGCACTCGGGAGGCAGAGGCAGGAAGATCTGAGTTTAAGGTGAGCCTTGAATACAGAATGAGTTCCAGGACAGCCAGGGCTACATAGAGAGAGAAAAAACCAAACCAAAACAAACCAAAACAAACCAAAACAAGACTTTTAATTTTCACTTCTGTCCTGCTCTCTACTGACAATTTTATTGTTTTTTATTTTTGTTGTTTTTTGTTTTGTTTTGTTTTTTTGAGTCAGGGTTTCTCTGTGTAGCCCTGGCTGTCCTGGAACTCACTCTGTAGATCAGGCTGGCCTGGAACTCAGAAATCCACCTGCCTCTGCCTTCCAAGTGCTGGGATTACAGGCGTGCACCACCACGACCGGCTACTAACAATTTTAAACATCTGGTATTCAAAAGCCCAGTGCTTTTAAGTGGTATTATTAATTAATCTTACCAGTGGCAACCTTGCTTTTCCCCCCCCCAAACCAAAATGTTTGGGGGGAAACTGATCCCACAAGGTGGGTGGCATCACAGAGGCAATAATTTTCAAAATTGTCAGAGTCTGGTAACAGTGTCTTTCTACAGAAAGGGCCCCAGTATTTTCAAATGGTATTCACAGCTAAATTGGAGGATGTGAGGTGGCTGGTTCTGTTCGGGAAGAAGACGGCTTGGTGTTCTGTGGTGCCTGCTATTCTTCCTTTCTACCAGACAAACATCTCCCCAAGGGCCTCTCACCTGCACACAGTGCTTGGCCGCAGGGTTTAAAAATATGATAAAAAACAGCAAAGAACAAAGAAGGGTTTCTTATAAACTCTGTGACTCTACAAGGACCTGACTATGGCACATGCTAAACGGGTGATGTCACTTTCCAGGTCTGAGTCCACAACCACCAGACGGTCTGTCTCCAGCCAGTTACTCTTAGCTTTTTCCTCCCAACTCCCCAGCGCAGGCAGGGAGAGTGTGGCTAGCTGCTGTGACCAGTCCGCTTCTCTACCACAGCCTCTCCCTCGGGTCACAGCGGGAATCACGGGCACCTGATGTCCCTCCTCTCCAGTCTGTGTCCTAAGATGCAGATCTTGCCATCTTGCAACCCTTCACAGACCTGTGAACCTCAACAGTATTTGAACAGGCCGGCTTCCCTGCCTCTGTCAGGCATATTAGCAGCCTGGGACACCCCCCCCCCCAAGCTTGCAGGTCTCAGCCCACAGAACCTCCCTATTCTTTTAGGCTGCAACAGTCATTTAGAATATTCTAGCTCCAGTGCCTCTGATTGACAGAATCAACTACTGCAGCTGCCATTTCCTGAGAATGACACCCAGACATCTTACACCCACTGTTACCTTTAGTGCCACCTACGGACTAGGAAGGAGTGTCCTTGGGGGAAAATATTTCCCAGAGGGCCCTGTTTGTCTCAGGTTGCAAGGTTGGGCCTGCCACAGAATCTAGCAGGAAAACCGAACCCTATTCCATGCCCACAGGGTGATGGCTAAAAGACCAAAGGTTGTTTTGTCTTTTGATTTGGAAGGGAACAGAAGCCACCGCCAGTGACTGCAGTGGTTTCCGGTATGTCACGGGCCAGTTCGTGCCTAGGGACAGTGGGTTTAGAAAACCCATTAAGGAATGGTGGACTCACAGAATCAGAATCTTGGGAAACCTCCCTTATTTAAGGCTGTCTTATGATCACATTTCCGGGGCACCCTGAACCCTGGGGGCTTAGAGAGCTGTGTTAGCCAGTTTGAGGGACAAACTGTCTCTTGCAGAATTTGATTGACCACAGACTGATATTTTAGGAGGAAGTAGGCTAAGAAAACTGCAACCCTGGCCTGCTACAGTGTTTGTTAATGAACATGAGAACAGGTGCTTATCGCTCTGAATGGAAGGAGGTCCCCGGAGTTCTGAGTGAGCTTCATGGTGGACACCTAAGGTCTGAGGCCCGCTGTGTAGGTGGGGGCTGTGCCTAGTGTGCGAGTGTCTGTCTCGGGCAGGAACACATACTTACATGTCTGCTCAAGGAAGATCCTATTGTCCAGTCCCTCCATCGCTGGGCGCCGAGAGGAAAAGAGGAAGGAGGGTGAGAGGAGAGAAAGGTGGTGATCTCCGCGGCTCCTCTTCCTTATTGCTGAGTCATCCTGGCCCTGTTGAGAGAGTCAGCACTTCCTTCAGTGGCAGGGGGTGGTGCGGTTCGGGCTGCTGGGGCAGTGGTGGGGCTTCCTCTTTGGTGGGGTTCATAAGGTACAAGCTTGGCTCTTCTCTGGGCCACAGGATGCGCCCCGGTGCCAGCTCCCCAGTTCACCTCAGCCAAGCCAAGAGGCTGGCCATGCCAGTACAGATCAGAACCTCAGTCTGTTCTACACACGTGGGAAGGAGACCTAAACTAACTCAGCCCTCCAATCGCCTTCGGGCCGAGGCCTTTTTCTTTTCTGGGGGCCCTGGCCATAGGCTTCATTGAGGCCCTGCTGACCATTAGGGTTCTCCCACACTCCTGCCTACTGAGCCGCCAGAGCTGTCAGACTGCCAACAGCAGTCCCAGTGCCTGGCAGAGACCTCTGACATTCAAGTCAGGGACATTGGCTCCAGCTTCTCAGGATGAGTCTATAGAGTCCATGGTCATTACGAAGCAAGCTACTTCTGGAATGAGCAGAATCTGGTGGGAAACCATCTAGGGTCCCTTTCTGTAGTTCGGGGATGCTAGAGTTTGGAGGCACAGAGAGGAGGGGTGAGCTGGGCCAGCATCCTGTCTGGTCCTCTATTGCTTTTGCAATGCACAAGGTCAGTGCTTTAAATGGCTACCTATTTTTTTTTTCTTTCTCCTATTTGGCTTGATTTTTGAGACAGGGTCTGACTACGTAGCCCTGGTTGCTCTGGAACAATCTATGTAGACCAGACTGTTCCCAAATGCAGAGATCCACATGCCTCTGCCTCCTGAATGCTGGGATTAAAGGTTGGGTCACCATGCCTGTCTCTTTCCTTTTGAGGTTGAGAGCAGTTTTGTTCCTGCAGAGGACCATGGTTCGATTTCCAGCACCCACACTTCAGCTCTCAAGCATCCATGAACCCCAGTTCCGTTGGGTCTAATACCTTCTTCTCACTTCCATGGGTACCAGACACACGCGTGGCACACAGACATACATGTGAATGTAGCACTCATACATACAAAATAAAACTTTAAACATTTAAAAGAACTATTTGTTTACTGCGTATGAACGTGAGTTTTGGCTTCCCATCATGTAAGTTCTCAGGATCAAACTCAGGTCATTAGGTTTGGCAGCAAGTTCTCTTACCCACTGAGCCATCTCGGTGGCCCCTGAAGCTTACAATTTTTATTCTACTGGGGCATGCTCGGTTCACACCTGTTTCCAAGCAGTGTGGAGACGAAGGCAAGAGGGCCGTAAGTTCACGGCTAGCCTGGCATACAGAAGATGAGTTGCTGTCTCAAAACATCAACAAACCAGACCCTGATTTTCCCCACACAGAGTCTCATGCGGTACCATGTGGAAGTCGTCAGTAGCCAAGCCTTGAATTCTGATCCTCCTGTCTCTGTCATCTGCCTCCTCCCTCCATAGAGACAAGAGCTCTAGGTGATGATGTTGGCCTTGAATCCCTGATCCTCCTGCCTCCAAGCCTTGGGATTGCAGTCTCCTACCAGCTCAGTGCCAGATCTAGTCCCCCTGCCCCCTTCTGTTTTGGTGGGGTAGAGATTCAAGACAGGGCTTTTCTCTATGTAGCCCCCTCCCGCCCCCCATGTTCTGGAACTTACTCTATAGACCAAGCTGGCCTCAATTCTGCTTCTGGGATTGAAGGTGTGTGTCAGTACTGCCCGGCCAAATCTCTTTATGCTTAAGTGATTAATTCTGAGAAAGGAGGCTGAACCAAGGGGAAGAGAGCTTTTGCCGCATCCCATAAGGCAGGAGAGAAAAAAAAAAAAAACTATAGCAGAGATGTAAGCAAAGACTGGGTGCTGACTCTAACTAGGCACTGGCCTTGGTTCACCCCTCCTCTCCTCCCCACTCCCCTTCCTTCCTTTCCCTTCCCTCCCCTTTCTTGTTGTTTCTTTATGCCCCCCCCTCTCTCTCCCTCCCCCTCTCGGTTATATAAGCCACAAGGAATAAGAGATGGTTAGGGAACAGCCGAGCCAGGGTGTTCTGTATGTGAAGAACCACAGAGCATAGAGATAGCACTTATTACTGAATCAGAAACAAACCCGATGGTCCACGTGCAGTCAGAAGTCAGGCCTGGTGGAGAGAGTGAGTGAGGCAGGCCTCTCTGAAGAAGCCACTGACAGCCACCTGGAACCCTAGCCTCCAGATGCGTGGTGGCGGTGGCGGGTGGGTTAAGAGGCAGCAGGCTAGAGCAGGGAGTGAACCCAGAGTGCAGCACAGCACACCCCAAGAGCACGAAGCTGTGGGGAGCTGTCAAGGAGGGGCGAGCAGGGTCACTTGTCAGGAGCCGGCCTCACGCTGCAGTCACTCCAAGAATGAGCTCTTGTCCCTTTAACGGGTTTCACCGGTAGCCCTGGCATTCAGTATTGACAAGGAACTCGTCACAGCAGTCTTTCCTCAGCATCTTAAGTGCTGTAGTATCAGGATGCTTATTAGTATTAGGGGTCGAACCCAAGGTCTGCGCGGGCCAGGCCAGGCAAGCTGTATCCACAAACGAGCTTTCTACTGTTTATTTTGAGACAGACTCTAAGTTGCCCAAGCCTGCCTTGAACACATCATCCTCAGGGTGTATGCGGTTAGGACCCGCTGCTACCATACCTGACTTCTTAACCCCATCAGGGGCCTGCCTTCCTTCCCCACTTCTCATCTACACATGGGAAAGAGAACACTTCCTTTGTCATAGGAAGGCACAGGCATGGGGCGGGGGTCAGTGCTAGTGAGTGGGAATTACTGCTCCGTGCTGGGAACAGAAGGGACCGGTCCCTGGCCTCGCTGGGACAGTAGGGAACAAGGCAGTCTCACGATACAGGATACAGAACGTGTCTTTAAAAACAAGCATGCACAAAACTCAAAGCAGCAGGTGCAGGAGAGAACTAAACACTCTGAAGCTTTGCTGATATTGCTTTGTGTGTGTGTGTGTGTGTGTCTATATATCTGTGTGTATATGTATATATGTATGTACATGTGTATGTCTGTATGTGTCTATCTGACTGTGTAGGTATGTATGTCTCTGTGTATATGTGCATGTCTATTTGTGTCTCTGTGTGTATGTGTGTGTTTATGTGTGTCTGTGTGTCTGTATATCTATGTGTGAATGCATATCTTTGTGTCTATGTGTATGCACGTCTATCTGTGTCTGTGTGTATGCACGTATGTGTATGTATGTGTGTGTGCCTGTGTGTGTGCATATGTATGTGTCTGTATCTACGTCTGTCTGTGTGTGTCTGTGCATGTCTGTGTGTGTGTCTCTGTGTATATGTGCATGTCTGTATGTGTATATGTATATGCTTAATGTGTATATGTGTGTGTGTGTGTGTGTGTATACAAGCAGTGGTCCGGACTGTGCAGACCCAGATCGCACTGGTGCAGTGACTGGAAGAGAAGCAAGCAGGAGGCCTGGGAAGCCACAGAAGCCATGGAGAGGTTCTGAGATGGCTCTGCACTCACCACTGCTCTTCTTGCTAAAGCAGAACACAATAATGGTTTCCTAGGTAACAGACGGCGTGGCACAGCCTGACTGGAATCCCATGTGTTTCTACAGCACAGCATCAATTCCATAGGTGAACTCGGGGGGATTTCTCAGGGTCTCATCAGTGCAGGAATGGATGCTGACATGGGGTTACCCCCTAAATCGTGGCAAAATTTACATGCCTATCCAGTATGCGGAGCCCTTAATAAATCCTCATTTTATCTCTGTAACACGCTGGAAGCATTTCTCCGAGCCCAGGTACCTCCCAAGGATAATTCACTATCTGTGTGCTAATCAATTCTATGTGTGGTGACTTTGGCGACTATAAATAATTGAGCACTTGTAACACCAATATAGCGATCTGCTTATTGATCTTGTGGCTTTTAATTTTTGTAGCTGGGCAGAGCTTAGGGGTTTAGTTTCAAGTTGAAACTAAATATGTGAGGTTACACATATTACTTTCTGAAGATGAACTTAAAAATTGTTGCTTCCTGATGCTGCGGCAGAGGATTATTTGAATCCAAGAAGTCTTGGCTCTTGGGGCTAGAGAAAGAGCTTAGCGGCTAAAAGCACACTCTGCTCTTGCAGAGGACCAGAGTTCGATTCCCAGCACCCACACATCAACCTACAACTGGCTATGATTCCGATCCCAATGGCTTTGACTCCCTTTCCTAGCCTCTGTGGCCACCACACAAACAAATGGTGTCTAGACAGACATGCAGGTAAAACACTCATGCATATAAAATACACATAAATAAGAAATAAGACTTCCTGGCTAGGCTGGGTAATGCACTATGACCCCATTTCAAAAACAAAACAAGGCTCATACCCTTTATCAAAGAACAAAGACAACAGGACTCTGTCAGGACAGTATCAATAACCTGTACGGTCTATAGCTTTAGAGAGCCCGATTGACTTGACTATAGTGCTCATTGTGACTGCCACTCTGCCACCGGGGTGACCCTGATGGCCCCAGGCTTGAAGGACAAACTGATGTTGACATATTATTAACCAAAGTTCAGAGTTTACATTGGGATTCACGCCCTGTCGTTCTCAACCTTCCTGTCGCTGTGATCCTTTAATGCAGTTCCTCATGTTGTGGTAACACCCAACCATAAAGTTATTTCCGTTGCTACTTCATAGCAGTAATTTTGCTACTGTTATGAGTCACACTGTAAAAAATACATTTTTTTTTGTAGATAGAGGTTTGCCAACCGGGTCGAGACCCGCAGGTTGAGAACCGTGGTGCTAGACCATTCGGTGCGTTTTTGAGAGGCTGAGATGGCTTAGCTGCCAAGCCTACAGCCTCAGTCCAATCTCGGGGAGCTGCATAACAGACAGGGAGAACCAACGATACACGCTGTCTTCTGACCTCCACGCTGCCCCACACATATGATAACTAAATAAATAAACGTAATTAAAACAACTTGAGTTCTGTGTTTGGCAATGCATAACCAGCTTCCCTCACAATACTCTAGAGCAGAGCCTCATTCCTAGAAAACCCCTGTTGCTCCACCTATTTATCCACCTTTCCCTCCTGGGAAATCCTGGCCTCCATTCCTCCTCCTCACCCCAGCCTTATCAATGACCATACTTCCTGGTCACCTTGTAAGACAGTGCTTGGTTTGTGGGGAAAGGCTAGTCTGCCTCCCAAGGAGGCTGAACTCTTTGGCATTCCAGCAACAAGGTGAGTTCCTGTTACTCTGCTTCCCCACCTGCATTTGGTTTAGTTAGGGCTTTGGATTTTAACCACGTAACAGGCGTCTAGCAGCCTATCAGCAGTCTAGTTTGCAATTTCCTAATGATCTATGATGCTGGGTCTCTTGTGTGCTTGTTTGCTTGTATGTCCTGTTTTACCGAAACGTCAACTCAGTTGTTTTTCATGTTTAGAAATCAGGAAGGCATAGACCAATCGGAGAGGGCCTGCCCCACATGTGCAAAGCCTTAGGATCGATGCCTAGCACTGTAATGGGGATGTGTATCATGCAGTCCTGGTTGGTCTTGAACTCACGGTATAGCTGAGAATGATCTTCAGCTCCTGGTTTTCCTGCCTCCACCTTTCTTTCTTTTTTTTTTTTTAAAGATTTATTTTTTGTTATATGTAAATACACTGTAGCTGTCTTCAGACACACCAGAAGAGGGCATCAGATCTCATCACAGATGGCTGTGAGCCACCATATGGTTGCTGGGATTTGAACTCAGGACCTTCGGAAGAGCAGTCAGTGCTCTTAACCGCTGAGTCATCTCACCAGCCCCCTGACTCTACCTTTCAAGTGCAGGAATTATAGGCATGTAATATAATACAGCTGTAATATAATACAGCATGTAATATAATAATACAGTTGATGCCTGGCTCATTACTTGACTTTTGAGCAAACTGAACCTGACTCATGTGGCTGGAATCAAATCGATGTGACCTTGGCATATAATCATTTTATATATTGTTGCAGTCAGTTTACTAGCATTTTGCTGAAGACTCTGGCATCTGTGCTTATGAGAGATACCAGTGCTGGGGCCTTTTTCTCTCACTGTCCTGTTTTTGTCTCAGCGTAAGTTAGGACCTGGCTCTTTGGCTTCTGTTTTCTGGAAAAGATGAGAAAATTGGTGTGCAGCAGATTCGACCCAAGAGCATAACTGGGCCTGGTACTTTTTGCTTTGAAAGGTTGTCAATGATTAATTCAATTTACTTCATTGATGACAGCTGACTCAATTACTATTGATACAGTAGGGCTAACTTTCAACATAAGCAAACTTGTTTGTGCATAGAGATCTTCTGCTTTTTGTTATTCTTTTAATGTATATCAAATAAGTTGCAATGTCCCTTTGTCTAACGTCAGTAACTTAGAACTTTTCTCTTTCTGATATACCACTATGTCTTTATTACATTTTTATTGTGTTTGAGGGCAGATATGCTCCTGTGGTCTAATTGATTTCTTTCATAAATGGTCACTTTGTGCTTCGCTATTTTTCTATTTCACCTAAGGATTAATAAATATTAGACAGATTAACCAGCTGGCCTGCTGTGAATACTCAGTGATTTTTTTTCCCCAGCTTTTTCTCTTTCTGATCTCAATGCTTGAGATTAGAAATCTCCAATCATTTGATTTCGAGGTTAAGTTGTACAGAATTCAATTGTTTTGTTTTCTTCTTTTGATATAATATTAAATAATACTTGGCATCTATTGAGCTCTGTGTGTCAAGTAATATTTGTAGCGATTTCCTTGGACCATTGAGATGATATCTCAAGGCCTTTGTTATCTCTGTTTTGTGGATCAGAAAAATGAGCCACAAGTAAGTTGAGGACTGGGCTGGAGAGATGGCTCAGCGGTTAAGAGCACTGACTGCTCTTCCAGAGGTCCTGAGTTCAAATTCCAGCAACCACATGGTGGTTCATAACAATGTATAATGAGATCTACTGCCCTCTTCTGGCATGCAGGCGTACATGCAGGCAGAATGCTGTATACATATGTAAGTTGAGGACCTTGTTTCAGACACATGTGAGGAGGGGCCAGGATTGGAAGCGATTCATTCTGGTACTGGGGACCCAGCCCACGAAGGCCACTGCTTCCCCTTCTTAGACACACGCGCTTGGTTGTAAGTGTGCTCATAACCACCATTCTCCTTTCAAAATGTCAACATTTTCTCATTGATATTATAGTGTTATATATAAGAAACCCCATTTATCCAGGAACTGGATTTGGCATGTTATCTTATTAAACTGATCTTACAGAACATTGGACAGACAATATTAGAAGATAATATAAACGGGATTAAAAAAAAAACCTAAGCAGATTTGAAAAAAACAATTAGATATATTCCTTTTATTTTATGTGTGTTTTGCTTTGCACGTATGTCTGTGCACCACAGGTGTGCCTGGACCCTGGGAAGGCTAGAAAAGGGCATCAGATACTCTAGAATTGTAGTTACTGATGATTGTGTACACCATGGGGGGTGTGTGCTGGGAACTGAACCAGGGTCCTCTGCAAGAACAACAATCGCCCTTAACCACTGAGTCATGTCTCCAGACCCCTAGCAGACATTTGAAGGGCAATTCCTGATTGAGTATTCCTTTAGACTAGAGTATTTTGAACTGGAGTCTTCAAGGTTTGGAGAACTTAGGTGCCTATAATGAGATGTGTTAGAAGATAATACTGGAGAATAAGTAAGAAATTCATATGTGTATTATAGTCATAACCTAAAGGTAGTTTTATACAGTATTTTCAATGGTTTTGTCTATGGAGCAAAATCTGCAGTATCTGGCTTGTCTACTGTGGCATCATCTTAGTATTCAAAAGAGTTCTGGAGTTTTGAATTAGCGATGCCTAGTCTACACCATCTACTTCCAGGGGAAAGAAAGGTAAATGATTTTTAAAAAAATCTAACCATAAGGCAACTTTCATGTTTAGCAGCTGTTACTACAAACATAGGCATAGTAAAGTGAACAGTGACTATTTAAACACACACACACACATCTTTAATCCCAGCACTTTGGAGGTAGAGATGGGAGGATCAGAAATACAAGATCATATTCAGGAACATAGCATGTTTGAGCTAGCCTGGGCTACATGAGTCCCTGTCTCCAAATAAACTGAATATCCCCCATTGACTCTAGTGGACTGAGATCTATCTTCTTAGCCCTCTCTGCCTTGCCTCAGTATCGGATCCTAGTCTACAGTGGGACGGCTCTCAGAGCAGCCTCTCCCTGTGGTAACTATACTTCCAATATGCTCCACCTCTCATACTAGCAGGCAGAGGGAGTCACTACCTCTGTGTGAATCAGAGAGATACCAGAAGAGGGAAGGGAAGAGAAACCAACTCAGAGCAGACACTGCACCCAATGATTGTGATGGTAATTTGAGTAGGAAACTTTTATTTTTATTTATATTTTTTTATGATCCTCACTGGCTTCCTTGGGACCAAGCTCAACCTTTTAGAAATATTTCTCAAGACGATCTGCCCTAGACTGAGACAGACTTTCCCTTACAGGAACACGCTCTCCGTTTAACAAGTTAAATATAGAACACGAATAAATAATTCACAGCACTCAAGATGAATTCAATAACTTTAAACAGAATTTTCAAACAGGGCAAATGGCCAGCGTTGTTTCTGAACACAGCTCTATTTCCTGTCTAATTGTTGCCACATGGCCACCTTCCTGGTCCTCAATGAAGACCCAGCCACCCAGTGCCGCGGCTCTTGTGCAAGGTCCATCCTTTAAATAGAACACAGAACTCCCCTGCCAGGGAGACCTTCTTCTTCTCTTTGGCAGCTCATCTGAGAGTCTTCAGTAGAGAACTTTGTTCCAGGGTTCCCAGAAGAGCAGGAAATCTTAATATCCTGAGAAGCCTCATTGCCGAGTCCATGCAGGCTGCCAAAAATAATTGGTTTTATTTGCTGTGTAGAGGGTTGTCTTGTGTAAGTAGGCAACCAAGGGCCATTTAAGGTTCTATAATAGTTCTAGAACTTGGAAAGAGACCCAGGCTCACCTACAAGGCACTGGGGAGACACGCCTAGTTAGCAATAAAGGATGGGGACTACAGGAAGGACAGTGGCAGCCTACTGCAAACAGCCTGGTCTGCACGGACTAGTCCTGGACTTGGGGCCGAACCTAGAATCTCCTGGCAAATCCTCTATGGCTGAGCTACATCCTCTACCCCTCCCCCCTTTACACCTGGTCTCCTTGTGCAGCTAAAGCGGACCTTGAATTTGGTATCTTCCTGCCTTGTTTGACTTACAGGCCTGCACCACTAGCCCTGGCATGCAGGGAAGTTGTAACACAACATGGCCCAGTGTCCCTACGAGACGCAGGGCATAGCCCTGTGCACCAAGAGCACAGGACACTTACTCAAAGTCAAAAGAGGAGAGCAGGGCAGGGTCCCTGCACAGGAAAGAGAACAAGAGTAGATTCAAGACAGAAGCAACATGGGGAGTGTGTAGTTGTCAGAACTGGGGCCAGCCTGGCACATTCTGAAATAAGCAGGGAAAATGAAATGGAAACAACCAGCCCAACCAACCAATCAACCAACCAATCAACCAACCAACCCAACCAACCAACCAAATAACCAACCAATCAACCAACCAACCAACCAATCAACCAATTAACCAACCAACCAAACAAACAAATAACCAACCAATCAACCAACTCAACCAACCAACCAACCAAATAACCAACCAACCAACCAACCAACCAAATAACCAACCAACCAACCAACCAAATAACTAACCAATCAAACAAACAAATAACCAACCAAATAACCAACCTAACCAACCAACCAACCAACACCAAACCAATTCAACCAACCATTCAACCAACGAACCCAACCAACTAACCAATCAACCAACTCAACCAAACCAACCCACCAATAACCAAAACCAAACAAAGAGCCTCCTCAAACAAGGCTAGAGCCTGGGAGACTCTCTGGCTGCGGAACATGGTTGGTGAGGCTATAGTAGTGTGTGCTCCTTAATCTGCAATTTATGTTAAAGGACAGAAGTCCAACTTCCTAATGAGCAATGCATGAAGCTACTGGGGGACAAGAGTGTGAGGTCTGTCTGTACCTTTAAGAAAGGTCAAAAATGCTCATACATAAAAGCCATCATTTTGTGGTCTGCCAGTATTGCAGGTTTTCTAGCTATTGTAATGGTGATACGTGTGACATGTGGGCTGGTGATGGTGGGGATGGAATGATGACAAGAGAAGAGCCCCCTCCCACTCCCCCACAAGAACTGTAGGCATGGAAACACACAGCTCCCTGGAGTCCCGTTTGTGGGTGCTGCAGCAGGGCTGGTCACAGGCAGCTGCCTGGGTGTACGATCCGCTCTTTCTTTACTTTCTCTGGGAATCGAGCCAATTGCTCAACCTTTCTGAGCCTTTATCTATAAAGCTGACAAGACGGTTACTTTCTAAAGCTGTAGTGAAGACTAAATGAGAACAAGTGTAAAGGGTCGCACCTTGACACGACGGGTTAGCTCCTGACCACCGAGCCCTACAGTAAATGTTAAAGTAACTCAGTAAGTCAAACAGTCTGTGAGGCAGGAGAGTCTGCAAACACAGGGGACAAGGAGCAAGCACTGAAGTGTCAGGATGTCTCAGATGGCCGGGCAGTGGTGGCACACACCTTTAATCCCAGCACTTGGGAGGCAGAGGCAGGTGGATTTCTGAGTCCGAGGCCAGCCTGGTCTACAGAGTGAGCAGAGCTATACAGAGAAACCCTGAAAGAAACAAGAACAAAAACAAACAAACAAATGTCTCAGGTGTCAGAGCAGCTCCAGCAAAGAACGACCTGCAAACGTGGAGCCAAGGGGAGGTGTAAAGTGCAGAGGAGGAGTGGCTATCAGAGCTAAGCTGGACCACACCCCACATCCCATTTCTTCACTGGGGATGATGGCAGCCTTTCTCAAGGAAGGGCTCTGAGGATGTTTTTAAAAAAGATTTATTTATTTATTATATATAAGTACACTGTAGCTGTCTTCAGACACTAGAAGAAGGGCATCAGATCTCACTATGGATGGTTGTGAGCCACCATGTAGTTGCTGGGATTTGAACTCATGACCTTCAGAAGAGCAGTCAGTGCTCTTACTAGCAGAGCCATCTCTCCAGCCCTGGCTCTGAGGATTAAATGGAACCCTATATGAAAAGTGTTCATACATTCTGTGCCCACAACTAGGCATATGTTGTCCCTGTGGAGAACCCTGGGCTCAGGGACTGATGCAGGACGCCAGGACATCAGCGGCTACTCTAGATTAGGGTCAAGGATGACCATCCTACGCTGTGAAATCAAAACCACATTTTGCATTCATCCAACCTCACTTCCCCCTGGAGCCTACACTGCGTGCCTTCTGTATGAAGGAGAGACGCTAGTGAGTTTTCCTGAAGGAAATTCTGAGTGAGAATGAGCTCAGTCCCAACAGCCCCACTTCCACAGAGCTAAGCACTCTACACATTGAAGCAACTTACTTCTCTGTTGATCACGGCTCTGGCTCCTCTCCACAGCTAAGCTAAACATTCCTCTCACTTCACTCCTGCAAGTTCTCTGTTTTTAACAGTGTACTAAGTTTTATATCCAAAGAAAGTGAAAGCATAAATAAATAAATAAAGTAAGTAAGTAAGTAAGTTCTGGGCCGGAAGAGATGGCCCAACACTTAAAAACACCATGCTGCTCTTGCAGAGAACCCAGGTTCAATCTGTGGTGCCCACACCTTGCAGCTCACAGCTGCTTGTAACTCCAGCTCCAGGGGATCCAACGCCTCTAGCCTCCCTGGGCACATTGTATCACGCACACACATGCACACACGCACATACACGCACCCTGCTACCTGAAAACATCTTAAAAAACAAAGCAAAATCCTAAATTCTGCCAGGCAGTTGTGGCGCATGCCTTTAATCCCAGCACTTGGGAGGCAGAGGCAGGTGGATTTCTGAGTTCCAGGCCAGCCTGGTCTACGAGTGAGTTCCAGGACAGCCAGGGCTACAAAGAGAAACCCTGTCTCGGAAAACCAAAACCAAAACCAAAACCAACCCCCCCCCAAAAAAAAACAAACCCAAAAACCTAAGTTCTATTTGTAATCAACAAACTTATCTACTGCAGGCTAGACATCAAGTGACCTGGATCTATGGGCACTGCAGTGGCAGCTGTTCACTGTGAGCTGGAGCGAGGGGACCCTTCTCACGATGGTTAAAGTGTACTTCAGGGTGAGCTGAGGGGGACAAAGGGAGACGGCATGCCTTTGTTGAGCTTTGTGCTGGGTGTTCCGGGCAGTGTCTTGAGAGTCAGCTCCAGCAAACAGCAGTGGTGTGAACTGGCAAGGAGAAAGGTGATGGTTCTCACAGTACCCCCAGCACCTCAAACAAACACATGAACACCCTAAAATTAGAACACCTATGCTCAGGCCCAGGGACTGAGCCACAGCCCAGTTCCTGGGGTGTGTGTGTGTGTGTCAAAGGATGTCACTTGATGAAGTTCCAAGCTCAGTCTAAGGTTCTAAGAGAAGCTCTGCTTTGGGGCGAAGATCAGATGGTGGATCTTAGCTAGTCCTGTAAACTGAGAAAGGCGGGCCTGGGGGAATCACACCTCCCTGATAGAAAAGGAGTCATGGCTTTGTCTGGCTTGCCTACAGTGCGGGCAGAAGGCACTGGGTTGTGGGTGTGTAAACTGTAACCTGCCTGGGGAGGATTAAGGAAGGCTCTGGAGAGAAAGTCCTCCCTCAGGCCCCATAGCAGGGTCACCGAAGGAACTCAAGCAGAGATCCTGGATCGTGTCACCAGGGAGCTGGCAGAAGACAAAAGGGTAGACTGCATCTGAAAGGACAGCTCTGGGCTTCCGGGCTTGCAGGCTGCCCCTGGCAGGTTCGCCTGTGGCTGCCTTGGGAAGGTCAGGGGCACACTTCTCAGCTACCTCTGTGCCGCAGGGACGCCCGCCCTGTCACATGCAGAGTAGCATGCGAGTTTACATCACTGTCCACACTGGGGAAAGGTGAGAGTCCGGCATGACTACAGTGTAGGCATCTCGGACTCAGGGTTTGGGTGGCTGCCTATGAACGGGGATCCTTCCAGAAACCAACGTAGGCACAAAAGGCCTGCATCTTTAGCACACAGAGAGAGCATAGACCACTCTTCTCATCCTAGTGTGCAGGGAGCTAAAAGGAGGAGACGCCTCAGAGAGGACAAGAGTTAAGGTGTGGAGGCTGATGGCTGCAGACCAGAGCGGGAGGGAGGGAGTCAGAATGGACAGGGTTGGGCTGGGTCTGTACTGATGCTGAGACTGAGGTCCAGGGATGGATAATCTTTCACTTGTTCCCTTAAAAACTAATTGTGGGGCTGGAGAGATAGCTCAGCAGTTAAGAGCACTGACTGATCTTCCAGAGGTCCTGAGTTCAAATCCCAGCAATCACATGGTGGCTCACAACCATCTGTAATAGGATCTGACAATCCAGAGCACTCTTCTGGAGTGTGCCTGAAGGTAGCTATAGTGTACACACATAAATAAAAATAAATACATCTTTATAAAAGAAAATGAACATGCTAGTATTGACAGCTTCAAGGATAAGTGAATTTTTGTTTTGTTTTCTTTTTTAAACATTATATATATGTGTGTATGCATTGTTGCTGTCTTCAAAGAGAGCATTGGATCCCATTACAGATGGTTGTGAGCCACCATGTGGTTGCTGGGAATTGAACTCAGGACCTCTGGAAGAGCAGTCAGTGCTCTTAACTGCTGAGCCATCTCTCCAGCCCTGATAATTGAGTTTTACTAGTTTAAATTCCCTTTTGTAATTTATTCATTTTTATTCTTTGCTGCCACTGGGGACTGACCTCAAGGCCATATGTATGTTAGACAAGAACTCTACCGCTGAGGTACATCCCCCTACGGATCACTTTTACCTTTTAGATGGAAATTCTGACTCAAAACTGCATGAACTAATATATCCAAAAACCATTTTCTAAACAGCAAGACTGTGCATGAATAAAATATTGTTCATTTTTTTCTGTAAAGTTTAATAAATAGAAATTTGAGAAAATGACACTGGATTCATTTCCCCACTTGAAGAAAGTTCCTGAGCACAATGAATTGATGTTAGCATGAGACTTGGTGAGGAGGAGGGTGATGTTGGTCCAGGGATATCCTGGGTGGGCTCTTGGAACTGACCTGAACGGTAGCTCAGCCTACAGCAGTAGGAAGCTACTACCCCAGGTGTAGAGGGTGGTTCTTTTTGTTTTTTGTTAAAGATTTATTTACTTATTATATGTAAGTACACAGTAGCTATCTTTAGATACCCCAGAAGAGGGGGTCAGATCTCATTATGGATGGTTGCGAGCCACTATGTGGTTGCTGGGATTTGAACTCAGGACCTTTGGAAGAACAGTCAGAGTTCTTAACCAGTGAGCCATCTCTCCAGCCCAGAGAGGGTGGTCCTGATGCTAAGGTTCCATTCTCCAATTGGTTTTTGATCTATCAATAAAGATGTGAGAGGGGCCAATTGCTGGGCAGAAGGAGAGGCGGGACTTCCGGCCCTTGGAAGCCGGCAAAGGACACCGGAGAGGAAGAGGATTTTTTTTTTCTTGCAGGAGCCAATCAGCCTTTCGAGGAGTGGCCATAAGCCATTTTCCCAGCTGGAGATTAGAAACTCAAGCAGTGGGAGATTAGAAGCACCCAGCTACTGAGCCAAGAAGGCAGGCTGTAATTGTGCAACGTGTGCGCGTCCCCGCGGATCGGAGGGAACCTGAGTAGGAGCGTGTAGCGCAGCCCATTCCTGGAGCTTCAGGCTAGGTAGCAAAAGCTACACGCAACACCCAGGAGCTGGCTCGGTATCCCTGGAACATTTTGCTTTTTACTGTCAAGGATGGACGGACTGAAGGGCTAGATACAGTTGAAGTGCCCAGCTGGAGGGGAGCAAAACATCGAGGGATTAGCTCCTAATCCATGGTTAGGAATTGTTTGCCAAAATAGAAGAGTTGATGGCCGAGCGTCACAAAGGACTGGCTTTGAAGATAAACCCGTGGTGTGCTGGATTTGATGCTCTCCGCAGCGGAAAACCGCTGTGTAGCACTGTATGGTCTTTAAGGACCAGTAAACCATTGAAAACTGAGTAAACAGGAGCGTGTTCAAGATCGCTCAGTTACACGTTTCTTTTTAACTTGGGAGAACACTGCGGCAATGATTTGTTAAGCAAGGCTACAGGCTCTGCTCTAAACAGAGCCCCTTCGGGCCAGGTGGGATGGATATTCGTGGCCCAGGAGAGAGGCCTGCAGTCCGCCTTCCCTGTTTCCCAAGCATGGCATGCTGGTGTGGAGCTGAACCTGGCCAGTAAAGGGACGTGTTCCACGCGACTCTAACAGACCAGGTTTGCCCCTCACAGGTCAGGGGCAGCGCAGTTTCAGCGGATCTACTAAACGATCCTGCTCATTTGCTTAGATGATTTCTTAGGGAAGTTTCCAGACTCTGGGGTTAAAAAAGCCAAAACAAACAAAACAAAAAAAAACTATCAGTGTGGAAAAACAACATAGCCACGGGAGGGGCTGTAAACGGACAGCAACGCGAGGCAGGTGAGGGAGAAAAGTGGAAGCTGCTTCTCTGGGGCTGAAGAGACCTTGCAAAGGGCAGCTGCTGTTGGGGACCTGGGGTTGGTTGTGGAGGCTCTCAATCACCCACAACCCCGGCCGGCCGCGGGGAATCTAATGCTCCCTCTAGGCCTCCTTCGGCTCCACACTCAAGTCTCTACACGCATAATCTCTGTCTCAGTAAATCCGAAAGGAAATCAGCAGTGGCCTAATCTACAGCAGAAATGAAAATGGGAGTCTAGAAAGATATTTTTTTCCCCAACAAAAGGCGTGAGGAGTAGGGCACTTACACACCACACGGCTGAGAACGATGCTGTATTACCAGCAACACAGCTGTTCAGGGGCAGAACAAATAATAGCAAAGGGTGGACCTCTGAATTTCTTTTCCTGACCATCCCAACCCCCTTTGCCCTCTGCCTACCCCTCTGGGATTGTGACCCTGCATGCTGGATTAATTTTTATGTTTGTGTCTCACCTTAGCTATGGGTGGGGGGGTACATTTAAATACATTAATGTAAAGGGGCGTGGCGGGAGGCTGATGCAGAAATTTGTGAGTTCAAAGCCAGCCAGTCTGAGTTCTCTCTCTCTCTCTCTCTCTCTCTCTCTCTCTCTCTCTCTCTCTCTCTCTCTCACACACACACACACACACACACACACACACACACACACACACACAGAGGTGGGGCTGGAGAGAGTACTCAGTGGTTCAGAGCACCCGCTGCTCCTTCAGCAGCCAAAACCTCGGTGCACACAGAGGAAAAACAATAAAATTTAGGGAAAAAACCCAAAACAATTGTTTGTGTGTTTTGAATTCACAAACTAAAGGTTAGGAACCTGCCTGCAAAATCTCCACCTCAGATTATGCAAATGCTACCAATCTCTGAATATATCTATATCTACAGTGCAGAGCCTGGAAGTCTGTCCTTGTGAGGATAGTGACTGCACCTCACTGGGTGGCTTACTCAACTTGCTTTCTTACACAACCCAGGAAGGACCACCTGTGTGTGGGGAACACCCACAGGGTATGGGCCCTCCCACAACAGGCAATCATCTGTCAAGAAAATGCCGCCAGGCCATGCCTCTGGGCCAGTCTGCAGGAGTTTTCAGCTGAGGTTCCCTCTTCCCAGGTGACTCTAGCCAGTGTCACGGTGAAGAAAAGCAAACACCAGTTTTGCTAGGTAGCTTGGATTGGTGGCCAACCCTAAGTCCTCCAGCCTCAGTCTCTGGACCATTACGATGACAGGTATGTGCCACCATGTCAGCTAAAATACTGTTTCTCTTATAAAATGATGGTGCTGGGAGATCGTAATTTGTTTTATAGAGGGAAGGGGTAGGTGTGGGGAGGAGAAAATCTTAGAAATTAGTTTTTCTCCGGTTTTTAAATGTACTTTTTCTTAGCTCTTGGCATTCAAAATTCTGTGAAGAGCAGAGTGTCTGCTGGACTCACCTTGAGGGGCTAGGACAATGGAAGGCTTGGGCTGCTGGCAGCTGCTTGCAGGAGCAGAGGGTTCAGTTTCCAGGAAGTGACTGTCGTGGGGTGGAGGCTGGGGGCGGGGGTCATTTGCATCATGAAATCCACAAATGTTAAAAATACCCCCTCCTCATCTGGCTGTCCACCAGGACAGCCGTGAACCACTCCGCACACTCAGCGCTGGGGAGGCACTGGGGCGGCTCCCACCACTCAGAGCCCAGGCTAATGTGGACTTCATGAACTGACTTCTGAAAGCATTCTGAAAATACCTTCCCCTGCTGTTCAGCCACGGGATGGTCCCTTCCCTCAGGAAAATGTCTGCTCTGCCTAGCGACGGAGCTCGGCCATCAGCACCAAGCCCTTCATCCGTCCTAGGAACCACTGCACTATGCAGAGTCCACGTCATCACACTCAGGGAAGGAAAAGCAATGAGAATTTAAAATCATGAAAGTCAGCCAACAGAGAGCTGAGACCGCTTCCTTGCCTGGGCCAGAAGTCCAACTAACATGATAGACTTTGGTGGCTTGTGAATGTAACCCCAGCTCTCACGAGGCAGGCAGGGGTAGACAGATGAATGAATGTTCAAGGTCATCGTCTAGGCAGCAAGTTTGAGGCTAGCCTGGGTGCTACCTAAGAGTCTGTCTTCAGACTAAAGCTATGTGCCACCACGCTGTTACCACACACTCCAGTTTTATGTTATTGGTATCAAGAGGACAGACATCTCTGTAGGCAGAGGGAAAGCCTTTGGATAATGAGATTAGATTAAGCAGTTAGGGTAGGGTGGGCCCTCTGTGTTCCTGGTGGCTTTATAATAGAGACAGACTCAGACAGACAGACGAGATAGCACCCTCAACATCTTCTGTTGGATTTCCAGCCTTCGAAAGGCCAAGAGCAAAGTAGACCTCTTTTTGACCTTCTAAAGTAAAATGTCACTGTCCCTGAAGATGTGGCAGACCCTTTGGGCCTGGTTAAGAGAGGAAGGACTGGAGAGTCTGGAGCAGCAGGCTACTTAAGATCAGCCTACAGTGAGGGTGAGGGCTCAGAGACCCAGAGGCTGCTGCGTATGTGTCCTGCGAATGCCATGCATACGTTGGAAATCAGAACTTTCTTGGGAACTGGAGTAGAGGCCATCCTTGGTACTTTGTGGCAGAGAGTTTGGCTTCCCTGTGTCCTTGTCAAGAGGCGTGTTGGAAGACTGAGCTTCCAAGTGGTGAACCAAAGTACCTAGCAGAGGAGACCAGCAAACAGCAAAGCACCCAGGCCGCAGCGTGGCTGCTCCTAACGGCTTACGGTCAAATGAGAGGGCAGAGGGATCGTTTGAAGACCAAGCTGGCTAAAAAGAAAGCAGAGCTGCGAAGCCAGAGGAGGAGCCACCGGGACCTAAAGAGGAACAGCTTTCCAGAACAACCTCTGGCCCGGAAGACTAAAGCCGATAAACAGAGGTTGCCGGTGTAGCCGATAAACAGAGTGGCACTAAGAGGGATTCCTTAAGGGGACCCCAGGAACAAGCCCCAAAGGTGCCTGGGAACTCTAGTGTGCTTGCAAAGAGACCCCCCACCCCTGACTTCATCCCTGATTCCGAGGGGCCGATGCAGCCTCTGGAAGCAGGGCTTGGCAGTATCCTTGCTACACATCACTGCTGTGTGGGGGGTGTAGGGGGTGTGTGGAGTGGGGTGGGGTTGTAAAGATGTGGAGAACATAGCTATGGAGTCCCGGCTCTCCCTACAGCTGAAGAGGAGCCCCAGTGAGACCAGGAAGAAGACTGCCTTCAGGTTGGAGTCTCTGTGGAGAGAGTCTGAGGTGATGATGCCTTCGTGATGAAGCCACAGGGGAACCCAAGAAGAAGATCCAGCCTATAGAGACTGAAGTGGGAGGAGTCTGACAAAGCCCCACAGGAGAGAAGCATCAAGACGACCTGATTTCACCACAAGCCTGGATTACCGTCTACACACGTGTCTGTGTACCTACACATATACACACACATTCATAAAACTACAGATATATTCAGTGCCCCTGGTTTCAGTCTCTGGTATTTGAACTTTGTAATAAAAAAGACTTTTCATCATGAAAAAACCAAGAGTCTGCAAGGGGTGGGGGGTAAGCAGTTAATGAAAACACCCTGTAATTTCAAGAAGTAAAAAATCACCAGGATGTGAGTGTTTGAATTTCTTTCTGTCTTTTTTTTTTTTTTTTTTTTTTTTGAGACAGGGTTTCTCTGTGTAGCCCTGGCTGTCCTGAAACTCACTCTGAAGACCAGGCTGGCTTCAAACTCAGAAATCCACCTGCCTCTGCCTCCCAAGTGCTGGGATTAAAGACGTGCACCACCGTTGCCCAGCTTGAATATTTTTAAAATTGCATTTATATTTACTTTATATGTGTCTGTCTGTGTGTGTGTGTGTGTGTGTGTGTATGTGTGTGTGTGAGGCCAATGGACAATATGCAGGATTCAAGGATTCAGTTTTCTTCTTTCTACCTTGTGGGTCTGTGATGGTTTATAGATACTTGGGACAGGGAGTGGCATTATTAGAAGGTGTGGCCTTGGAGTAGGCATGTCACTGTGGGTTTTGGCTTAAGACCCTCATTCCAGCTACCTGAAAGTGAGTATTCTGTGAGCAGCCTTCAGATGAAGATGTAGAACTCTCAGCTCCTCCTGCACCACGCCTGCCTGGATGCTGCCATGCTCCAGCCTTGATGATAATGGACTGAACCTCTGAACCTGTAAGCCAGCCCCAATGAAATGTTGTCCTTTGTAAGACTTGCCTTGGTCATGGTGTCTGTTCACAGCAGTAAAACCCTAACTAAGACAGGGCCACAAGGATTAAGATCAGGTTATCAAGGTTAGTGGTCACCTTTACATGCTGGGCATCTTGCTGGGCCCAGTACATGAATCAATTGACCAATAAATTGATTATTAGGGAGAGAAGGGGCTGGAGAGATGGCTCAGCAGGTAGGAGCACTGACTGCTCTCCTGAAGGTATTGAGTTCAAATCCCAGCACCCACATGGTGGCTCACAACCATCCATAATGGGATCTGATGCCCTCTTCTGGTGCCTGAAGATAGCTACAGTGCACTCACATATAATAATAAATAAATTTTTTTAAAAAAAGGTGGGGGGCCCAATGTGGGTGGTGCCATCTCTGGGCTGGTAGTCTTGGGTTCAGAGAGCAGACTGAGCAAGCCAGGGGAAGCAAGCCAGTAAGAAACATCCCTCCATGGCCTCTGCATCAGCTCCTGCTTCCTGATCTGCCTGAATTCCAGTCCTGACTTCCTTTGGTGATGAACAGCAATGTGGAAGTGTAAGCTTAATAAACCCTTTCCTCCCCAGCTTGCTTCTTGGTCATGATGCTTGTACAGGAATAGAAGCCCTGGCTAAGACACCAGGTAACAACCAGCATTAGCTGTCAGACCTGCCAATCATAGACCAAATCGTCTAAAACCATAGGCCAAACAGATCTTTCTTTTCCCCCTCTGTTGTTTCCCTTGGGGTGTTAGTACTTGTGTGGCCAATCTCCTTTGTTTCTCCTGTTTTCTGAATGGCCTGAGTCTAAAACCCACCCTTTCAGTCATTACCAGAAGGAAAGAGACCCCAAAGCCATTCCAAATCAGCTTCTGGGGTCCTGGTATTCGTTTGAATTTCTGTCTTGAGGGTGGTGAGTATTAAAATCTTGTTTCTTCCTGTCAATGTTTCATAGAAGCCTTTGTAGTAGCTGGTGTTTTACTCTCAAGGTGGTGTGTGTGGTGAGGAGGGGAGGGGCTCTTCAGCCAGCTGGGGCTCAAGTTCTGCTCTGTTGTTGCCCCAACCACGTGAGCCTGGACAAGGGGTTGTGAATGGGAATGACGTGTGACTATTCCCTTCTTGGGTATACGGAAAGCCACACCCAACATGGTGGTGCTCACCTTTAATCCTCATTCTTGAGAGGCAGGGAGGCAGAGTCACATAGATTTCTGTGAGAACTTGGCTTACATACTGAGCTCCAGGCTAGCCAGGGCTACATGGTGAAACCCTGCCAAAAACATAACAAAACCAAAACCAAACAACCAAACAACCAAAATTTGTACAGACACATACAACACCCCCAGATGAGCAAACAAACAAAACTATTGAAAAGGCACAGAGCTGGGGCTGGGGTAGTGGTAGTGGTAGTGAGACGCTGGACCGCCACCACCACACCACACACACCACACACACACCACACACACACACCACACACCACACACACACACACACACACACCACACCACACCACACACACACACACACACACACACACACACCACACACACACACACACACCACACACCACACACCACACACCTCACACGCTCACACCCTTCCCCTAGCCTTCCACTATCACCAGTTTCAGTGGCGTGAGGTCCTGCTGCTGGGGAGCCAGCCTGCCTCGCACATGTAGATTCGGCTAAGAGCCTTCTCTCCAACTAATGCAAACAAACACATCACATCCCTTCAGTGTCTCCCAATCGGGAGGGTATGATGGGTAATGTTGATTTTTTTCAGTTTGGCAGGATTGCAAGTGTTTAGGGGATTAAGTCAAGCACACTTCTGTGTCTGTGTGTGGTGGCGCTTTCCGGAGAGGGCTGAATAAGGAAGGTAAGGGCTGCCTGAGAGCTGGTGGCACCTCCAGGTGGCTGTGACACAAAGGGAGGCAAGAGCTGGCTCCTGCAGTCCTGTCTGAAGGGCTCTAGCAGGCTTTACCAAAAACCATTAGATTACATTCCTAAGGCTAGCCACCAAGGTCCAGCTATCAAAGTATAGAAGTCCAGCAGTCAAAAGCCCCCTTGGGCTCACCTAATTCATCTGCCCAATCAAAATTTAACACCTCATCCTAACACAGGGTTCCCACTCTACCTTTATAAACCGCCATTTTCCTATGGGCCACGTCTGTCTCCTTTCTATCCATAGGCAGTCTTTTGTCCTCCTCTGGGACAAACACCCCTGTCCCCCTCCTTGTTCCTTTCCCCTTCTCCCTCATCCTCTGTCTTTGTTTCTTATCCCTGCCCTTTGCCCATCTGGGACAAGTACATCTCCTTTGTGCTGAGAACTTGGTCTCGGGTACCCTGTGCCTTTCACTCTCCTTCTTGTCCTTTGGCTTCCTCCCCTCCCCCACACCTCTCCTTTGCCCCTCCCTGCTCTCTCCCATTCCCTTCTTAACTCCCACATGTGAACTGCCCTCCCGACTCTGACAGAATGTAGGTCTGAAACTGTGAACCTCATAAATCCTTCCTCCTCTGTCTCCTCACAGCAACAGAGAATCGGACAGACACAAGGGTCTCCCTCCCTAAGCTTCCCGGTCACCTGGTCTTTCCCAACTGCCTTCACTTACGGAGGTTTAACTGGGCTCAAGCCTCCAAAAATTCCTATCTGGAGGAATGGAACTCTTTGTGACTTCAAAAGCACAACCATCCATCCCCGGTTGGAGTGGGCGATTCTTAGCGTCTGATTCTGACGGAGAAGTTACAGGATGTTTCCTGGGTCAGAAGGGACTTAGTGTTTGGCTATGATGTGCTGTCCTTGCTTTGAACAGACAGAAATGAGGGATTTTCACTTTTTTTTTCCCTTCGGGAGAAGAAGTAAATCAGATTGAGAAGAAACGCAAGCTTGGAGTTTGTAACTTGGTTGCTTGTAAGCAGGTAAAGATCCAGCGTTCCTTCCGATGCATGTGCTATTCAGTCAAGAAAACAGCAGAACTAGAGACCCACCATGGACGAGCCTGTATTATTACAGGATGATCCCCGTATTAAGGATACTCTGTAATGCTTGCAGACAGGAGCCTAGCATAACTGTCCCCTGAGAGGCTCCACCCAGCAGCGACTCAGACAGATACAGACTCTTATGGAAGAATAGGTGGAAGTATTGAGGCCCCAAAGGGAATAGGAACTTTACAGGAAGACCAACAGCGTCAACTAACCTGGATTCTTGGGGCTCTCAGAGTCTGAACCACCAACCAAAGAACATACATGGGCTGGACCTAGGCCTCCTGCACATCAGTAGCAGATGTGCAGCATGGTCTTCATGTGGGTCCCAAACAACTGGAGTGGGGTTGGGACCCACACGAAAAGCTGTTACCTGTACGTGGGATATGTTCTACTAGCTGGGCTGCCTTGGGGGGGGGGGTTGGTGTCAGGGCAGAAGAGCACCCGGTCAGAGGAGAAGGGAAAGAGGGGAAGGATTGTAGGAAGGGGTGACTCTGGGGGAGGGGCATTGAGCGGAATATAAATTGAATAAAATTAAATTTAAAAAAAGGAAAGAAAGAAAATGGAGTTGAAAATATTAATCATGACCTAACTCCCTGGAAGTACTGCTGAGTCTAGAAAGACTTGTTTCTATACACTTGTATGTGTGTGTGTGTATCCACTTCACACGGCAATCACAGCAACACTTCTGTTTCTGTTGTATTGTCTAAGTACAAAATTGTAAACGGTTCTTCGCTTTTCAAAATTAACTTCACGGTTACTTCTGGGTGTCAAGCAGATACGCTTTCCTGTCACCGGCGTCTAGAGAGCTGGCCCTCAGACACGATGCTGTTCAGTTCACTGTAGTTTGGGGCTGTTTTTGCCATTTTGTGGTCTTTGTTCCTTTAGCTTTCTAAACCCTCTACCCATGGCTGTTCTAGATTGACAAGATAAGGCCTGCTGCTGTCAGCTGGCATCTCCACTGACAGTACTCCATCTTCTTAACTAGGAATTTAGAGTCTCCCCAGCCCCTAAACATTTATGCCCAGGCCAGGGCAGGTACCACAGATTCTGGGCAGAACAAGCAAGGCCCTCTCCCAGTTCCCTGGTCATGTGCGCCATCAAGGCCATCTAGAGCCTTTTCTATCCCAGCTGGCCTTAACTGCATCCTAAGATCTTGATGTTATGAAAGTAACCCTGTCAGCACCTGTCAGCATTATTCCCTGGCCAGAGCCTTCGATATTATTTTAAAACCATTCCCTCCATCTTTTCTGCCCTGGGGCTGGGTAAGACATCAGTTAGGCACTGTGCTGTAAATCTTGCCTGTCCTTCCTCCAGCTCTGATCTTTGTCTCATTCATGAAGCAGACGGCTGCATGTGCATTCATGGGTACCTAGCGAGGGTAACGGGCATGGTGTGGTAATGGGCGAGCCTTAGTTCAGACATCCATCCTCCTGTTTTCTCTGTGAAGAAATAGATTCCTCCCCCTCCCAAATCTGGTCCTCGCACAAAGGGTGGATGATCCTCAATTTACAAAAGGGATTACGTCCAGGTGAAGCCAGAGTGAACTGAGATTCAGCCAAGGGAGAAGGCTCCTGGCACAGTGGCCTACTGTATCCTACACCAGCCTGCCTACTAGTACCTATCTAATACACTAGTGTACTGATCTTACACCAGCCTACCTAGTACCTACCTAATACCTACCAATATCTACTAGTACCTGCCTAGTACCTACTAGTACCTGCCTAGTACCTACTAGTACCTGCCTAGTACCTACTAGTACCTCCCTAGTACACTAGTGCACTGCACCCAGCACACCAGCCAGCCACACCCTGCACATTAATGTACTGCATCATACACCAGTCTATCTAGTACCCACTAGTACCTACGAGTACCTGCCTAGTACACTAGTGTACTGCTTCCTATACTAACCAGCCACGCCTTGCACACTAGTATACTGCATCCCAGATACCAGCTAGTCATACCTAGCATGGTAACCAACACACCAGCCAACACCTACCTAGTACACTAAGGTACTGCACAGAGCACACCAGCCAACACCTACCTAGTACACTAAGGTACTGCACAGAGCACACCAGCCAACACCTACCTAGTACACTAAGGTACTGCACAGAGCACACTAGCCAACACCTACCTAGTACACTAGGGGACTGCACAGAGCACACCAGCCAACATTTACCTAGTATACTAGGAGACTGTATAGAGCACACCAGCCAACACCTACCTAGTACACTAAGGTACTGCACAGA
The DNA here is from genome assembly GCF_947179515.1 of Apodemus sylvaticus. Classification (NCBI taxonomy): domain Eukaryota; kingdom Metazoa; phylum Chordata; class Mammalia; order Rodentia; family Muridae; genus Apodemus; species Apodemus sylvaticus. The sequence goes on along the minus strand of NC_067488.1, from coordinate 65,988,787 downwards.
GCACACCAGCCAACACCTACCTAGTACACTAAGGTACTGCACAGAGCACACCAGCTAACACCTACCTAGTACACTAGGGGACTGCACAGAGCACACCAGCCAACACCTACCTAGTACACTAGGGGACTGCACAGAGCACACTAGCTAACACCTACCTAGTACACTAGGGGACTGCACAGAGCACACCAGCCAACACCTACCTAGTACACTAGGGGACTGCACAGAGCACACCAGCCAACACCTACCTAGTACACTAGGATACTGCACAGAGCACACCAGCCAACACCTACCTAGTACACTAGGGTACTGCACAGAGCACACCAGCCAACACCTACCTAGTACACTAGGGTACTGCACAGAGCAGACCAGCCAACACCTACCTAGTACACTAGGGTACTGCACAGAGCACACCAGCCAACACCTACCTAGTACACTAGGGTACTGCACAGAGCAGACCAGCCAACACCTACCTAGTACACTAAGGTACTGCACAGAGCACACCAGCCAATACCTACCTAGTACACTAGGATACTGCACAGAGCACACCAGCCAACACCTACCTAGTACACTAGGGTACTGCACAGAGCACACAAGCCAACACCTACCTAGTACACTAAGGTACTGCACAGAGCACACTAGCCAACACCTACCTAGCACACTAGGGGACTGCACAGAGCACACCAGCCAACACCTACCTAGCACACTAGGGGACTGCACTGTGTGTATCAGTTCTTTACACTCCCTGAAGCCACCTGTAGAAAGATGCAGCTGTCACTTGTTCCCCATCGCTGAACAGAAGCATCACTCCTATCACTAACCTGGGAGGAGGATAGAGTATAGACCGAATTTGTGTCAACTTCACATCACCAGAAAGCTAAAAACAAACAAACAAACAAACATGGAAATACATGCATCAGACCCACACCCGTCGTGGGGACCACCTGTAAGTCCTTCAGTGCATCTATTACCCAGGTAGGCCCTGCCTGCTGACCTGTGCCTGTGGTAGTCCTTCGCATCCCCTCCCATGTCCTAGAAGATGGCGTTGCTTAGGTACCCCAAATCATGTATTACCCCAGGATCCCTTTTGGCATCTGAAGGTATCTCTACCTGTTCAGGCTACACCAAAGGGACAGCCACCTCCTCTTCTTTCTTGAACCAGCCCCTGTTCTTCTGCCTGCTGATCCCGTGGGAGAGTGTTTGGTTCTTGCTCAGGGAACAAAACCATCTTGTTTTCCTCCCGTGCTTCTTGCCCTCAAGCCTCAGTAAACAGGTGTGCAAGTTTCCCAACACCAGGTGGCTAGGCTCTAACCGAATTCTGACAAGGCACTGTGAGTGCTGCTTGTCAGTCACGAGGAGAGGGGTCTCAGATTGCCCACAGCTTCTGCCCAACATGGCTGTAAATCCGAGGTTCCCACAACTTCCTACTTGGGCTCAACAGGGACTCAGGAAAAGGGTTTGCTTTCCCCGAGTATTTATTGTTTTCTACATTTATTTATTTTGTGTTTGTGTGTGTGTATGTGTATGTACGTATTGATGTGTGTGCATGGACCACAGTGCATGTGTGGAGGTCAGAGGACAACTTTTATCTTCAGTTTTGTCTCAGTGTGTCTTGAGGACTAGACTCTGGCAGAAAAGACTCTTTACCTGCTCACTCATACCTGCTGAGTCATCGCACCAGCCCTTGGTTGCCACATTATTACAAAGGATCTTTTTTTTTTTTTAAATTGTAATTACACATATGTGTGTGGATATGTGCATGTAGAAGGAAGTGTCAGATCCCCTGTGAGTTGCCATGTGGGTGCATGTGGTGCTAGGAATTGGACTCCGGTCCTCTGGGCCATCTCTCCAGCCTGCTTCAAAGGATCTTTTTAAAGATTACAAATGGGCTGGAGAGATGGTTCAGTGGTTAAGAGCACTGACTACTCTTCTGAAGGTCCTGAGTTCAATTCCCAGCAACCACATGGTAGGTAGCTCACAACCATCCGTAATGAGATCTGATGCCCTCTTCTGGTGTGTCTGAAGACAGCGACAGTGTACCCACACAGATGAAATAAATAAATCTTAAAAAAAGGCAGGCAGAAGAGAGGCACATAGGAAGTATGGGGTGGGGCCTGGGCCTTCCATCTTTTTTCTGGACAGCTGCCTTCAAATGCCTTCACATGTTTAGTAACAGTGCTGGTTAGTTTTCTGTCAGCTTGACACAGCTAGAATCATCAGAGAAGAGGAATCCTCAATTAGGAAAGTGTCTACAGCAGATTGACCCGTATATTCTGCCTTGACTTCCCTTGATGATGGACTGTAACCTGGGATGTGTAGGCCAAATAAACCCTTTCCTCCCCAAGTTTCCTTTGGTTGTGGTGTTTATCGCACAGAAAGCCAAGTGGGCCAGACATCAAGATATATTGTAAATTCAGAGATTTTTGTGGAGGTTTTCACATGCAAACATGATTATTAAGTCAGTTCCTGCTCCTTCTCCCGTTCGGGGCATGGGGTAGAGCTAGCTGTGGTCTTTCTGGGGACCAGTCCCACCAGGGAGCCCACCAAGGGTTGCCTCACGAGAGCAGAGGTGCTTCCATTACCTAGGAAATCTGTGTCAGGATCTACAACCCAAGGCTAACTTGTAGACTCAAAGAAACATTTAGTGCCTCCAGTGCTCAGCGAGATACAGGGATTTAGGAACAGTATGCTAGGATCAAGAAAGGAGTTGAGATGAACACACATTTCCTGTCCACCACCGTATCACACTCTACTTCCTCATATGCTTCCCTTTTAGCTGGTCGGAAATCCAGCCGATTTAAAAAGCTTTATCTTTATTATTTTAAAGTAAGTGTGTGTGTGTGTGTGTGTGTATGTGTGCAGCCATGCGGCTATTGCATGTGAGCACGGGTGCCTACGGAGACTGGATCCACCTGACGTGGGTGCTGGACACTGAACTCGGTCGGTCAGGGCTCTGGAAGTGCTCCTAACCACTCAGCCACGTCCCGGCCCCAAGTCACTTTTTTTTTTTTTAATATTTATTTATTGTTATATGTAAGTACACTATAGCTGTCTTCAGACACACAAGAAGAGAGCATCAGATCTCATTATGGATGGTTGTGAGCAACCATGTGGTTGCTGGGATTTGAACTCAGGGCCTTAGGAAGAGCAGTCAGTGCTCTTAACTGCTGAGTCATCTCTCCAGCCTCCCAAGTCACTTTTAATGAAGGATCTAAATTAGTTATTATTGAAAGAAATAGTGATGAGGATCTATGTTAATACTGGGAGGAACAAGCAGGTAAGGTCCTAAATTCCAGAATGGGATTTTTCCTATTAGAGGGAACTGATCCAGTTCCCAGCACAGTGGGTGAGTATTGTTTACAAAGAGCTGTGCACATTTTAGAGAAAAAATACAAGAGAGGCCACCAGGGCACTGAATGGAATCAGAGGCGGAGGGAATGGACTCGAAGTACACTGAGTTTTTTCTTGTTTATTTTTTGTAGAGCTTATGGTTAGACTCCCAGAGCCTAATATATACCAGGGAAGTTCTCTACCAATAACCCACATCCCCAGCACTAATCATCCTGACTTATGCGTGTTGAAATAGCACAGTGAACCCCACAAATATGACAAAAATAGTTAAGAAATTTCTGCGATGCGACTTTTAAAAAAAATCATGATAACAGTGGAGGTGATAATGTATTAAAATTGATGATAACGTTTGGCTCCTTTGGAAAAAAGCCTTGAATAAATTTAACTCAGAAATAGGAAAATGCTGTGCAAATTGATATGATTTCCCAACTTGAATAAACGTGAGAGCTAACGCGGGAACTGGATATAATGACACTTGGGTACTTTGAGTCTAGGATAATATGATATAAAAAAAATTCTGTCTATATTTCTAATATAAAACTCATACCATATCTTTACGACAAATATTCTACTCAGCCAGAAATTCGGTTTTCTACCATACAATTCAATTTCCATATACTAAAAGCCAAAAGAATAGAATGATAGAAATTTGAGGATGGATTTCAGACAGCTTTTAAGAATAGAATGGACATTAAAATTGCATCTATGTGTGCCTGTGTGTGTGTGTGTTTTGTGTGTGTGTATGTGTGTTTGTGTGTGTGCATGTCTGTGTTAACATCTATGTCTGTATGTATCTGTGTGTGTCTTTTTTCCCAAGGTCTTCTGTAGTCCAGGGTGGCTTTGAATTTACCATATAAACAAAGAAGACCTTAAACTGATTTTCCCGCCTCCATTTCTGAGTGTCCTGGATTACAGGCACACGCCATCTAGGCTTCTACAAAGGTATTTAAAAATAATTATAATGGGCTAGCGAGATGGTCAATGGATAAAACACTTGCCAAGCATGAGGGCTAGAGATGAGATGTTCAGAACCCATGTAAAAGCATGTACACACATATGCATATATGCCAGGTGCTCATGTCTTCATACCACAAAACATACATGTATACATGTGTGCCATATACATGGGAACACACATACTACTCATGCTTGCACAGCACACAAACATACATACATTTTTTATTCACAAAATTAAAATAAACAACAACATTAACAAAACAAGTGCCATAGTAATGAACTGTGTATTCTACATACACACACACACACACACACACACACACCATACCACACATACCACACACCACACACACACACACCACACACCATACACACCAAACATACCATACACCATACACATACATCACATATAACACACACACCACACCTCATACACACACACCACACACACCACACACACACCATACCTCATACACACACACCACACTACATATAACACACACCACACACACACACATATACACATATATACACACACATACCACATATAACACACACACCATACCTCTTACACCACACCATACCCACACCCACACACCACACATACCACACACCGTATACACACATCACATATACCACACATCACACACATACACACATTCCACATACACCATACATACCACACACACCATACACACACATCACATATAACACACATACCACACCTCATATACACACAGCACACATACACATCATACACACACACCACACCTCATACACACTCCATACCACATATAACACACACACACATACACACACATATACATGTCAGCTTCTGACTAATCTTTACTTACTTATGCTGATTACACATGAGGTCAGTACTCTAACACCCATGGCTGGTTGATGAAGCTACTGGTTGATGACCTCAGGGAACTTGTCCAACCTTTAGATTCAGCCTCCGAAACTGTAGACTAAATAAACTAAACTCTTTTTCATTAGTGTGTGTGTGTGTGTGTGTGCACAGCACCCATGGAGCCCATGAAGAGGATACTGGGTTCCTCTAGAGCTGAGTTACAAGCCATCGTAAGGCACTTAACGTGGATACTGGAAACAGAACTTTGGGTCTTTTGCAAGAGCAGCTTAACCACTGGGCTATCTTTCCAGTCCCAGAAACTTATTTCATTTATAAAATACGTGGCTTTAGACCTTTGTTTTAGCAAGAGAAAATGCACTAGCATCGTGGTCCAGAAGCTACTGCGGGATGAGAAACATCAGGTGGCTACCAGTGGAGCGGAGGTTTTGGGAGACAAGAACAGCATTTCCAGCAGACAGGGCAGTGAGGAGCTCAGCCAAGCAGGAAGGCCGAACAAAGAGACACGGAGTGAGAGCCAGTGTGTGTGTGACGGACAGAGTAACATCTCTGTCACGAGCAGGCCAGGCCTTTCTGCTGGCAAACAGAGGCCACCATACTGGGTTAAGTAGCAAAAGCCCTCAATACGCGAGTTAGTGTTTTTTTTTTTTTTTTTTTTTTAATACATCAAAGTGATTTTTTTTAAACACTAAGAAAAACCAAAGGATATCACCAAAAGAAAGCAGCAATGAACACTGATGCCGTATAAAGTATAATTTAATTTAAAACAGCGGTGCAATCAATGATGACCATGATAGGGCGGAAAGGGCCCTCTCAGCATGAGGTGGTGCACACCTGTAATCCCGCACTCAGGAGGCTGCAGCAGGAGAGAGTGCGCACTTAACACTAACCTGAGGAGGGTTGGAGAGATGGCTCAGCCGTTAAGAGCACTGACTGCTCTTCCAGAGGTCCTCAGTTCAATTCCCAGCAACCACATGGTGGCTCACAACCATCTGTAATGGGGTCTGAGGCCCTCTTCTGGTGTATCTGAAGATAGCGTCTATGTACTCACATATACAAAATAAAAACAAAACAAAAACCTAACCTGAGATCTACAGCCAGCTATATACCAAGTCTCAAAATGCCTAAGCCAGTCTGTACACGGAAGTTGAATGGATAAAGTACTCTGAAAGATAAAGAGAACGTCGTTTTTTCGTCATATTTTGTTCGGAACTATGGAGATTGATTCCGGGAAGGAGAAGTGAACAGACATTAGGCAGTGGTGAGGCAGAAGCAGTGTGGTTTGGGATGCACCACCCTAGAGCCGGTGCCTCGCCTCGGCATGGGGAAGCTTGAAACTGAAGATGGGAAAACCAGCAGGCGCAGGAGGAGCCCTCCTAGGAAACACTACCTAAGACCACGGGGAGGGAAGGAAAAATGTCTCCCAAGATGAAGGGCAGAATAGGCAGTGGTTGGGTTCAGAATTGGGTAGGCGGTGGGGGCAGTGTAGGGGTGGTGGGGTAGGGGGAGATGCAGGCGGTGAGGGTGTGTGGGTAAGAATGGACGCTGTCTCCTGCCCCCTCTCACCCACTGCCCTGGCCTTAAGTCCCCTCTGCAGGCTCGCAGTCCAGGACATTTCACCCCACATCAGGCATAGAAGGAAAATAACAGTTTAACTATTTCTTCCAGCCTGGGGACCATCTCCTCACGAAGGCTTCTGCGGCGGCATAATAGTATTAATAACTGTGTGGGCTCTTCTTTTGTTCATCTGTCTTTCGCTCTGAGGGCCTCAGCCAACAACTTAGAACTGTAGGAGGAAAAGATACTTTCTTCTCCTATTATAAACTGTAAGTTCTTAGAAAGTACTAAGTAGGAAATATTTTTTTTTTGTGCACTCAGGCAACATTTATGAAATTTAGTCATATTCCCCAATACAAAAAAAAAAAAAAAAAAAAAAAGAGAGAGAGAGAGAATGAATTCTATTAAAGTCAGAATTTGTTGACCATACTTGCTGATAGAAATGGGAAGGCTCGGGTGGTGGTGGTGCATGCCTGTAATCCCAGCACTCTGGGAGGTAGAGGCAGGCGGATTTCTGAGTTCGAGGCCAGCCTGGTCTACAGAGTGAGTTCCAGGACAGCCAGGGATATACAGAGAAACCCTGTCTCGAAAAAACCAAAAATCAAAAAACAAACAAACGAAATGGGAAGGCTGATAGGATTTCTAGATGTGTTAAGAATAAGTCCGGGGTTGGAGAGACAGCTCAAAGGTTAAAAAGTGCCTCCCTCCTGTTGTTACAGAGGCCCTGGGTCAGTTCCCAGCATGCACAGGGCAACAACCATCTGTGACTCCAGTGCCAGGTGATCTGATGGCCTCTTCTGACCTTCGTGGGCACTGGGCATGCACATGGTGCACATATATGCAGTAGGCAAAACGCTCAGATGTGGAAGAAAAGCAAAATAGGAGCAAAAGTCTGGGCAAACTGTAATCAATGCTTGTTTCTTAATTTCCTCTAAAACAGAGCAAGATCGAGGTACTGTTCCTGGTGTTGGCTACCTGGTAACAATACTAAATTTTAAGTAGAAAAAGAAAAAAAAAAGAAAGTTATAAGATGCAAAATTTACGATCAGAAAAGCAAAGAGGTAAAAACAGTAAAGGGTAAGGTTAGGCTAGCAAGGTGAATCAACAGGAGCCGGGCGAAGGAAACCGCTGCAGATGGCGGACAAGCAAAGGACATGGAAGCGCTGGAAGCAACTCTGGGGAGTTAATGGCAGCATCTCCTGGAGAGACCGCTCAGGGGTTAAGAGTATGAGATTGCTCTCGCTCTAGACTCAGATTTGGTTCCTAGCACACACACGGTGGCTCACTCGGCCCCCTGGTGGCCTCTGAGGGTACTACACATGCACAGGGCGCATAGACACAAAGAAATAATAATATACATAAAACATACATTTTTTTTTTTTAAAAAAAAGGTTTTTTGTTTGTTTTTAAAGCAGAGAGTGCAATGCTTCTGGTCAAGAGTCAAATTACCTTGGGTTAACTTAGCCTCTAAATAACCATTTTTTGCCCCCTGTATGTGCGACCCAGCCTCTTGTGACCACTAGGTAAGCCTAGCTCCCACCATCCCAAAGACTGAAAGTGTCACTGGGAAGCGTATGAGCCAGTAACAGAGGTTTCCCCTTTCCATCTCGCATTTGACAAGTGCCTTGAGTTATGGCTTTCTTCAGTACAAACTCCATGAAACTTTTTGGACCTTGGAACCCAGTATTCAGGAAAACAACAGCTGCATTTCTGGTCCCACGGTCGCTCACCTTTGGCTCCAGAATAAACCATGCCTTACTTCTTCGACACGACAGCTGGGTTTTCTTCCTTGGGTCATTAGAACTATCACTCCCTCCCATAAGGGCCTCTTTTACTGTGAACACTACTGACCAGTTAGTCACCCGCTGTTTGGTTCATAAATTTTGACGTAGAACTGAGTTAGATGGTGTTAGACAAGGCTATCCTCTCAGCCAAACTGCTGCCACCTTCAGCCCAGGCGTACCTGCTCAGCAGAGATCATGAGCTGTCAGAAATCATGCTATAAAAGCACCTTCGAGAGAGGGAGGTCCTGATGTAACTCAGGGTCGCAGGGACCAGCACTGATCTTTTGTTTGATTGTTTTTGAGACAAAGTTTCTCTGTGTAACAGCACTGGCTCTCCTGGAACTCAATCTAGTCCAGGCTGGCCTCAAACTCTCAAGAGATCTGCCTGCCTCTGCCTCCAGAGTGCTGGGACTAAAGGCGTGCGCCACCATGCACAGCCATAGCATTGATCTGAACAGGTGCATTTGTTACCCCATGATTCTGCTGTGTTGATAAACTTATAATTCCATTTGCTAAAATACAGTCAAGTCGAAAGCACATGTGGTCTTTTAAACCGATTAGAGGCCCAGTTTGGGAACTAAGCTGTGAGTGCCCCTGAAGGTTTCCTTCGTGTGGCGTCCCTCTTCCCCTGCCCCTTCCCTGGTGCACCGGCTGGTTCTGTGTGTCAGCGTGACACAGGCTGGAGTTATCACAGAGAAAGGCGTCTCCCTTAAAGAAGTGCCTCCATGAGATCCAGTTGTAAGGCATTTTCTCAATTAGTGATCAAGGGGGGAGGGTCCCTTGTGGGTGGTGTCATCCCTGGGCTGGTGCTCTTGGGTTCAATAAGAGAGCAGGCTGAGCAAGCCAGGGGAAGCAAGCCAGTAAGAAACATCCCTCCATGGCCTCTGCATCAGCTCCTGTCTCCAGGTTCCTGCCCTGTGTGAGTTCCTGTCCTGACTTCCTTTGGTGATGAACAGCGATGTGCAAGTGTAAGCTGAATAAACCCTTTCCTCCCCAACTTGCTTCTTGGTCACGATGTTTCCTGCAGGATTACAAACCCTAAGACACCTTTGTTTCTTTTTTATCTTTTTCTGTACTGAGGACTGAACCTGGGACTCACGCAAGCCAGAGAAGCATATACTCTATTGCCAAGCTGTCCCACAGCCACGTGGAAGACACTGTAAGTCACAGCGCACGCACAGGCGCGCATAACTGGCTCTGGGTGAGCTATCTGGAGCAACACTTCTTAGATGAAGGAGCAAAGTTTTGTGTGTAACTCAAATAATTAATTTTGTCCAACTTTATGTGTCAATAAAGCCATCAAGAAGGTAGTCATAAAAGCCTACGCATATCCACCCTTGAAGATGGAAATATAAGATATGACTGACTGTTCAGTCCTATGAGGTTTTTTGCAGTTTAGAAAAAGTATCGAAGCAGCTGATGTCTGATCTCTCTCTGGAGCTGCTGAAAGGCTGTGTGTCAAGTCAGTTACAGAACATCTCCCTGAAGCATGCACACTCCCTGGAAATACGTGCATGAGAATGTCAACACCTCCACAGAGCTGACAAAGAGCAAAATGCTCATCGTGTAAGCACTGCTGATGACAACGGTGCCCTCTCTGCCATCCTGAGCAGCCTATGTGGAACAGTACTCTGGGAAATGGGGAGTTTTTCTACATCATTCTCCTCTGGAGAGATTGCTTCAGCACTATCTGCTGAAGGGCCAAGAGAGGGGGGAAAAACCTATCTTATTACAGATCACATTTGTGCTTGGAAGATGTCAGTAGATCATGATGAAGACATAACATGATCCTGGTTGGAGATTTGTAGACTCAGAACCAAATATTTGGTCCCTGGCATGCAGAAAACATTTGGATTATGTATGTAAATGGAGTTTTAAAATGTATATTTTAATCATGTAGTCTCGAGGAAACAAAATGCTTGAGATATTGAGCAATACTTATGCTTTAACTGGTCAGTATTTTTTTTTTTTTAAGGGATGACAGGAGGAAGGGCATTTAGACTGCTCAGTCACAAAGTAGCCAAGTTAACCCTCCCTCTCTGACTCTCAGACAGAGCACATAATTTTATAGGATGCTTCCAATCCTAAAGCTCCCTTGGGAAAAATGGAGTTGAGTTGAAACAGAGGCAAGAAGATCAGTAGGGTGACTCCTACGCCTGTGCCACTAGGTTTATAGCCCTCAAACTCAAAGCTGATTTAAACCTCATTTAGCACAGGACTTAATTTTGTTTATTTGGTTTCTATGCCAACCAGCTCGCAGGACTCTATACACCACTAATTCCCTGGGGTAGACTCTTGAGCAGAGCAGGCTTTGAGAACTGCTAGATCCCACACTGGAACTTTGAGGTTGTTTCCTTTTAACCCGAGTCTTTTCTCCTGCTTCTCTCTGGCTCGCCAGCCCGTGCTTTCACATGCTTGTTTGCGAACCTCTCTCGCTTTCTGGAGTACGGGCTTACCACGCGTTATTAATATTTATTATTTCTCTTTACTTCAAAATCTTCCCCCAAATCTTTGAAGTCTAGGCAGAGAGCGATGCTTCATGAGTACAATGAATCAAAAATGGGGGTTCAGAGGCGGCGTTGTTCCGCGGGGGCAGTGTGGAGGCCGACCGTGTGGGAAGAGACGGACATCAAAGGCTTAGCGCAGAGAAAAACCTTGACCGCTCAGGACCTCACAGTATGAGGACAAAGAGGCCCCTAGAGCAGCAGAGAGACACAGGGTGCTCAGAAGGACACAGTCACCAGAAAGGCTTGAAAGATGAGCCACACGACTGGATTATGTAGGGAGCAGGAAAATGCTTAATCTGTAAGTGGGCAAAGATGTTTCTGTAAGCGAAAACCCAGCGATAAGGGCACCGCAGAACGGGCACACTCACAAGCTGTGGAACGTGCCTGGAAATGGAAGACACTTGGGACCGAGACTCTACGATGGTGCCAGTCACATCAGTAAAGGAGACCCTTACAGAGGGCAAGCTTCAGAAGCTGCCAGGCTGGATGCCAATGCAGGATTTTGCCTTTGGGGGTGTGGCTGGAGCGTTTTCGAGAGGTCACTGGTAGCATTACCACAAACATGTGAAGGAAGGAAAGGAGGGGTCCCAGCGGAATGGCACAGTGTGAGCGGTCCATCTCCAAAAGGAACTCAGTGGGTCACCAAAGCAACGTCAGTGCAGACAGCACCTGAGCTCCTCACTGCCTTGCCCGGTTCCTACTAAGGCCCAGTCCTCTCAGAACCCGACTCAGAATTAATGCTCTACAAAAGGTGACTGGTAAGAAAGAGGTACGAAGACGTGTGCCACAAAGATGGCTGGGTTAACCTTAGTATACATTAGGAAAATGCCAAACAATTTGAAGTAATCTTGCCTCAGTATGTATAATATGTAAGGAGACAGAATCCCTTCTCTTCCAAAATTTTTTGTTTTGTTTTTGTTTTGTTTCCCCCGAGACAGGGTTTCTCTGTGTAGCCCTGGCTGTCCTGGAACTCACTCTGTAGACCAGGCTGGCCTAGAACTCAGAAATCCACCTGCCTCTGCCTCCCAAGTGCTGGGATTACAGGCTAGCGCCACCACTGCTAGGGTGGAAGGAACATTTCCTAATTCACCGTACTATGCTTTCATTTCCTGAATACCAAGAAGCAGATAAAAGCCCTACTTGGAAAGCAGAGGGCGGTGCTTGTCATAAACATCTATGCGAAAGCCTTGGAAGCTGTGAGGGAAACGCGAGAAGCGTTCAGCAGGTCTCTCAGCAGGAGCCCCCACAGCCAGGACCATGGTGACCCACCCACTTCCAGCCTTGTGAAGAAATGCCAGGGTTACTATATGCAACACAGCTGCCCTTCAAAATGATAGAAGAGTGAGGTTAGTGAGTACAAATTAAAGCCACCAACCCAGCACTCAGAAGACACCTAGAAGGGATGCCATGCACGGGTGGGGGTAGTGTGGAGGTGGTGGGTGGTGTGTGTGTGTGTGTGTGTGTGTGTGTGTGTGTGAGAGAGAGAGAGAGAGAGAGAGAGAGAGAGAGAGAGCCACAATCCTGACAGCCAGAGATGAACCACCTCATAAGAAAGAGGGATGAACAAGAGAGGATTAGGAAAGAAACACATCCAGTTCAGCAACTCAGCAAATCCTTCACATGACCAAGGAAGGATGATCAGGACAGCAGAAAACCAGCTCCAGTGGCACACAATGACTCTAGATGTAAGCGATCTTGGTGGTGATCATCGGGTTGAACTAAAATACAAGACCCAAAGAAAAAGGAGAGAAGAGGGCGCCCTGGGGCACAGGATCCAAGAGCAGGAGGCAGGAGTTAGAATCCCCCTGATGCGATCAAACCCAAGCCAGACTTAGTCACAGGGAGAGAGAGCTCCGGCACACAAACAAAGAAAGCAGTCCACCGACGGCGGGTCACAAGCGTCAAAACATGCTCATCACAAACCACACAGCGCTAAGGGACAGGGAAGTCCAGGTACATTAGTGATGGGAGACTTGAACACCCGATCCTTATTGACAGACAGAGCATCCATATACAGGTGCACAGAATTAACAAACTTCAGAGGTAAGCTCTACCATAAATTAAAACACTTAACAAGCACCAACAGCCTGTGGCGTCCCTCTTCTCTGTCGGCCATGAGACCGCCTTCGAAGCCTTACATTTTAGGTCACTATACGGACCTTTTATTACGTGAGGCAGAGTCTCATATATCTTAGACTCATTAAAGTGAGTGAACTTCTGATCCTCCTGCCTCCTCTCTTGGGGGAGGTCCCACATGTATTGGTCAGGGTTCTCTACAGTCACAGAACGTATGGGTAGTCTCTGTATAGTAAGGGAATTTGTTGATGACTTACAGTCTATAGTCCAACTCCCAACAATGGTCAGCAGCAGCTGTGAATGGAAGCCCAGGGATCTAGCAGTTGCTCAGTCCCACGAGGCAAGCTGGTGAAGGAGAGAGAGTGAATCTTCCTTCTTCCAATGTCCTTATGTAGGTCTCCAGCAGGAGGTGTGGCCCAGATTAAAGGTGTGTGCCACCACACCTGGATCTGGGACTTGCTTTGTCCCAGATGACCTTGAACTCAGATCTCCCTGTCTTAATCTTCTGGGAGTCATAGCCACTGTGCCTCAAGATTTCCATGCCGAGATCCAGGTCAGAAACTTGTATCTCTCAGCCTCCAGATTAGGATCACAGGTGAGCCTTCCAATTCTGGATTGTAGCTCATTCCAGATATAGTCAAGTTGACAGCCAGGAAGAGCCACTACCCCGCATATTCTACAACACTGATATTTTTGCAGGGCTGGGGATAAACCCAGGGCTTCCTATAGGCCAGGCAACCAGTCTACCAACTGAGGTACGCCCACAGGGCCCTTCTAAACCGTATCTTATCAGATCATTATAGAATGAAGCTAACACTCAAAAGCAAGAAAAAAAAAACCCTACATAAAACATACAAAAAGATGGAGAGATTCAGCAGTATATTTTTGAGTGACCATGGGGTCACTGAGAAAGTCAGAGGAGAGATCTAAAAATTCCTAAAATCAAATAAACAAGGAAACAGCACTTAGCAAGATCTGTGGGACATAGCAAAGGCAATTCTAAGAGTTTATAATGATGAGCACCTATGTTAAAAACTCAAAGATTTCAAAGTAATGACATAATCGTGTACCACGAGGTTTGGAAAGGCAAGCTAGGATGGGCAGTCTTGGCTGTCAACTTGACTGGATCTGAAACCAACCTTGAGAAGCGCTTCAGACGCAGGTCTCTGAGCAGTACCTGCCACAGCAGTCTGATAAGGAGAGAGAGGCCCAAGGGAGAGGCAGTGCTGGTTTTGCCTGTCTGACCTCATCACTTGCCTGTGAGTGCATCTAACAAACCACTGCCGCTGCTGCTGCCAACTTCCACTGTGAACAGAACTCAGCAGATCAATATCCTTGATAAGCAAAGATGTAAAGATCTCACTGAAATACGTGAAAGTAGAAATCAATGACACACCATGATTAACCCTATTTCATACTGAAAGTCTTAATTATGGCCAAACACATGGAAATCAGTACACCTACAACAATATATAATAGAACTGAGGATCCCCCCCCCAAAAAAACAAAAAACAAACAAACAAACAAAACCCATGGTCATTTTAACAGAATTGGTAAAAATTCTTGGGCAAGAATATCACACAAATTACAGAGAATCTAAGGTTGAGGGAAGCATACCCCCAAATAACGTAAACCATGTGCAACAAAACTGGTCACCAGCATGATACTAAGTCGGAGAAAGCTAAAAGCATTTTCCCTAAAATGGGTAATGAGATGAGTATTTATTTATTCTCACAATTCTTCTTCAATCTAGTGCGTGGACAGAGAGATAAATCAAGACAAAGACATAACACAGACGCAGACAGCAATGGGAGAGTCAAACCGTCCCTATTTATAGATGACATGGTATTATTCTTAAAGAATTACCAGAGCGCTCTTAGATCCGATAAGCATGGTTAGCCAGGTAGCAGAATACAAAACCAGAGCACAAATAAATAAATAAATAAAATCAACAATGTCCAGCTTGGTAAGGAGGAAGCCAAGAAAACAACTTCATTCGAAACAGTCTCAAAACAAAACCCAAACGCTCTCAGCATAGGATCAACCAAAGCTGTTAAAGATCTAGGCACTGAAACGATGCAGCAACATAGTATATGTGTGAGGACATTGTGCTACATAAAAGAAACCAGGTGACAGGCACTCTATAATCCCACTCGCAGAGCTGGAGAGTTGTGCGGTGGCAGTTGTATACTGTGGGCTTGCCTATGAACGCAGAGCTTCGAACCTCCAGATGGCTGCTGCCGTCAATCTTAGGTATGTCGTATTATAATAAAAGATTTGAAGAGAAAAATTAGGATATCTCGATATAACCACATACATAAACAGAGGCATGGGTGAGGGGTAACACTTGAAAGGTATCACAAGCGATTTTCCTTTTTATAATTTATAACTTTTTAATCAAAGGATATAAATTGATTTAAAAATGAAAAACAAGAAAAGCTTTTCTCTGCGTATGTGTTAAGGATATGCATTACCTGTGGAAGAGTTCATTTGTCTGTAGAAACCCATTTCTCAACCACTGTGTGTTAGGGATGCAGGGAAAGTCCTCTTATGCCCAAAGTTGGGATCTGATTATCCAAAAACAAAAGACAAGGTTCTTGGCCTCAGGAAGCTTTGGTTTTAAAATGAGGTGAGTTTTCTGTGGTGTGTGCTGAGTGCATACTGGGTTGCATTCCAGTGTGAGCAATGATACCTTTCATCCCATAACTGCTGGCAGCAGATGACATCACCTTACACAGAGGAAGCTGATGCTAACAGACACGGACCTTGTCTAACACGACACGACACTTCATCTGGATCCCAGCAGAATGGAAAACCCATGCAGGTGGGTCCTTTCTCTCCTTCAGCAAGAACGCCTCAGACAACAACCATAATCACAGACAGAGGTGAATGCAGCACCCTGCTGTGAACACACATGGCCAGCTCTGTGCCGAGGAGGAGGGGGTGGGTGGGTGGGGAAGGTTATGGGAGGCTTCCTGGAGAAGATGGAGTCTCCACAGAAGGGAAGATGGATATATGCTAAATGGTGGATGAAGCACAAGCAACTAACTGTACAAGCCTGTGTGCAGAGAACCAAGGAACTGGGACAGTAATGGTTGCAGGATGTGACCCAACGACCTAGAGCAAAGTTGGACCCCTCATCAAAAAGACATTTGCCTTACCCTGCAGTACTATGCAAATGAAAACCTTCCCATCTCTTCAGCACAGTGTGGGGGAGGAAAAGGGTTAAGTTTTAACCCTCCCACTCCAGCTTGACTGACTACTGCCATGGAAACCCAGCAGCGGCCTCCATGTCAAGGCTCTTTCTCTGGGCACAGGAATAAACAGTGATAAAACATTACCTCAGGGTTTTATATTTTTTGCCATCAGCTAAAATCCTGCTCTTAGCTATGGTAGGGCCAGCAGAGGGGCCGATGACTCTGCACCTTGAAGCAGCGACACAAACCATTAGCTCCGTGTCTGCAGTGATTTCTGTGGAGAGAACGGCCACCCACTCACTGCTTCCTTTCTTTATGCCAGCTACAAGAGATGAGCAGAGTCTCACGATTATTGCTGTGTGACAGCTGCGTGATGGGTGAGAACTTGTTTCCTAAAACAATCCACAAATATTTAGATTTAGCACCAAACTCAAAACCACGCTCAACTCGGGCAACTCCTTAAAAGTGAGCGATTCCTAAAGTAGCTTTCAGGGAGGTCTGGTCGGGTTCAAATCCCAGGAGCTCTGCTCAGCTGCGTGAAGTGGTGGGGTTTATACCAACTTCTCACAGCCTGCGTGACAAGCCCTGAGGTGATGAAGGCAAATGTGCCAGGCACCCGTTACTGTTCAACAGTTGGTAGCAATTGCCGTTCACAGACTCCAAAGACAACTAAGACAATACAGCTAGTGAAAGGAATGGCTCAAGAGAAAAAACAAAACAAAACAAAACAAAACAAAACAAAAAAACAACCCTAATCCGCAGTTTACATATCCTGGTGGTTGAATGAGAAATGTCCCCATAGTCTTATGCATTTGAACACTCGCTCTGGTTGGGGAAGCACAGCTTGGAGGTTTAGGGGGAGTGGTTTTCCTGGAGGAAATATGTCACTGGGGGCGGGCTTTGAGTCTCAGCTGCTGCTACTCCAGCTGCCACTCTGCCCGCTGGCTTCTGTTCCCTTCATCACAGACTCTTTGCAGACCATAAGCCCAAATAAACTATTTTGTCCAGAAATTGCCTTGATCACAGTGTTTAATCACAGCAACAGAAAAGTAACGAAGACATCACCCATCATCGATTGTAAAACAGTGCCAGGTTTTCATATCTCGGGGTCTGGGAAGCATCTTGCAACATATGCTTTTCCAGCACTGACTGAATAAACGGCATCTTTTCTTTCTTCATCGATCCTAAAATAACAGAGCACCTTACAATTGAGGGATTCACCGAGCAGAGAACCTGGAGTGGTTCCTCCCATCTCACAGAACACTGAGCTTTGGCTGCAGGCTGACATTTAAAAGAAAGAGCCAAGATTCTCTTCCTAGTCAATTAATCCCTGACAGAAAAGATAAGGCTCATGGAAGGTCCCCATCCCATCTTTCTGAACTGTCACTGCCTGGCGGCACACCTGTTCCCAAGAGCCAGTGGGTCAGAATCATTCACTCAGGCCCTACTGTGCCTTCCCTGTCACTGGGGCCACCAGTCACGTCTCCTCAACCTCTCCTTGCTACATGGGTTCTTCTAAAACAAAGCAAACACACACACACACCCACACACACACAAACACACACACATTTAGGATTTTCCAAGTTATTTCTAGAACAGAAACAGGAAAAACATGTAATGAATGTAATTTTTCAGGCTTGTAGAAACCTGCTGGTCATAGCAGTCTTATTGTGCAGAGAGGAAGGAGGGAGGTATTGAGGGAATAGAGGGAGTAGTGACCCCAGAGTTGCTGTATCACTTGCTTGGGAATAACACACACACACACACACACACTCACACATTTAATGGCACAGACAGCAGAATCCGGTTATAAAGCAGGCTAGGAGGCACTTGCCTGGGGACCCAATCTCTAACAGCACTGAAATATCAAATCCATAAATCAGAAATACGTTGCCAGCCAACAGGTTTCTGAGAATACTTCTCTGTGGTGGCTGAGACACAGGTTGGTCTTGTTCCCACTAAAGGAGACACTGACCTTTTTGAAAAGTAGTTTAAAACTAAACAGAATAAACCCTCAATTCCCTAAACCTATTTCAAGTTAGTTTTCTGTGGTGCTTGTAAGCATCACACAGTGTGCTTAGGGGAGAGGCCACAGGTCTTAAAAGCCTAGACCCAAAATGGATAGTCATGGTCTGAAAAGGGCTGCCAGTATCTGCCCAGGACCTGCGCTCTACTTTGAAGTCGAGCCAACAGGGTGTCTGGTGGAAGCACAGATTCTGGTAGAAGATGGTAAGTCCTTGTTAGATGGTTTAGAACAAGGTCCCATCAACACTTTGGCTACGAGATCTGATCTGCAGCAATGTGAGGAGGCCTAGAGAACTGTCTCCCAACAGCGAGGTCCTGCATTGAGTTCATGAGTTAAAGTGGTTGTCTTCCCCGCGCTCCTAGAGGTGCACATGGCCGCACATACAGAGGGGACACAGCAAACATGGCCCTGCTCTGACCTGTGACTCCTGCAGCCCTGTGCCGTTACCCCCGGCATGCTGGAATGGAAAGCTCAACTCGAAGGAGGAGATGGAAGAAAGAAGGGAGGAGCAGCTCTTTTCCTTTGCCTGGTGAAATCAATATTCGGTGTTTTGCAATTCAGAGGCGAGAATAAAACTGGATGCTTAAATGGAGCTGGGAAAATCCTTCCCTAAAGGCATTCTAAGAGTCCAGATTTGGTTCTGGAGAGCCCCCTCCCCCCTGCCCGTTTCTGCACAGAGACCTTCTGGTTCCTTTTGGCTGTTATCCAACAGTTCTCACCTTCTCTGTATACTTCAAAGGCTTCAACAAAGTTACCAGATTTCATATGAATGGGACTTGATGCACTTTGAATTTAAACCGACTGGGAACATTTTGCATAAAGTGCGTAATTCAGCTAACTTGAATTTCTCAGTCTTTGGGTTTCTGCTTCTTACAATGCTACATTAAACTTCGTAACTGTATTCATTGGCAGGCGGGTTCTATTTTAGAAAGTACCATTAACACAATACTACTAACCAATCGGTAGATGTCATTCGTATTTCATACTTTGTGAATCGTCGTCTGGTTTAGTCTAGGGTCTTTACGTGAGTACAGTTTTGGGACGTTTTAGAATCCTGCATTCGGATGGTTTCTTACTCTTTATGTTTCACACTTTTGGTTTTTGTAAAAATCCTTTAATGTGGATTTGTTTGTTATTTTCTTGTGACTAATACTGAGCATCTGTTGAATTAAGCTGACTCATCTTTCCTTAAGAAATATCTTAGATGTTTTAGATGTCAATGGGAAGTGTTGGCTGATAAAAAGCCGCAGGCACGTGGACTGCCAATCTGTACCGTCTTTTGCTTCCGTATGACAGTGCCTTCACGTACGGAGTGTGACTCAGTCTATTCATTACAGTGTTTGCCTTCAACACGCTCCCCCGCGCCTTCTCTGGTGGCTGTGAGCCCTTGTGTACAGGGCTCATGGCTCATTCCTCCTAAACCTCTACAAGTATTATTTTTATAATCAGAGAAAAAGCAAAAAACCGTTAAGCAACAAGTTCCCACGTTACCTTGTAACTCGGCGCCCACCGTGAGTTACTAGGCTACTGATCCCACACTGTGTCCTCTTGAGGGGGTTTCCACACCAACAGGCTCCAGAATCAGCTTTTAAAGCATCTACTTGAAAAATATTTCAAAGCCCATTTGTATCCACAAATAGGCCGTGGGTTATTATGTAAGCCAATGCAGAAAGGAAGTTATACGGAGTCACTTAACAGGGAAGGCAGAAAGGACAACACTTTAGGAAGAGAGAAAGCTGCTCCCGTGGGGTGGGGGGTGGGGTGGGAGGTGGAGGGTAGGGGTGGAGGGGGAGGGTGGCAAGGCTCCCTCTGCATTTAAACACGAGGACAGGATGAAGTGCTTAAAACGTGTGCATCCACTGCCGGTTAGAGGTGGACACAAAAGACACAAAAGACCAAGCCTTGAGAGCAACCTGGGACCCCTAAGCTGAGAGACTCGCTACAAAGTTGTTTCTCCCAGAGCTGAGAGAGAATAGCCAGAAACAACCTGGAGTTGTTTCTCCCAGAGCGTGGTTGGCACATTTCTGCAGATAGAAAAGACTGAGGGTAGCCAAAGGGAATTTTAGATTAATGGAGTGTCCCGATGAATTGACTGGGGAGACATCTGGGCGGTCAGTTCCACAGAATGTCACAGCAGAGGAAGAAATGGACCCTGCAGGGGTAGGGAGGGTGAGGGGAAGGTGGGGCTCCCATGGGATACAGGATAGACTTTAAGGGTGACTGAAAGCAGTTGCAACTCCTCTGCAGAGGATTGTCTGAGATGAAAGGGACTCTGCTTAGGAACATCAAAATCCAGACCAAGGAGCAGACATATGTGCACACAGGGTGGATATATTTGTGAAGTGAAGGGCATGCCTCTGTCCCAGAACAGCATTTTTGGTGGTGAAGAACACCTAGGCAAAATGTTGAGGGATGGAACCTCTGTGGACATCAAACACTGCTCTTCCGGCCTTTGTTTTGTGTCCTGGGAGTCATTTACTCCAGGGAGCGCAGGCACTAACAGCCAGGGCACCCCTGCAGACTGAATTCCCACGGATGCACAGCAAATTCCCACGGATGCACAGCAAATTCCCACGGATGCACAGCAGTTGGCATCCTGGTTCCTGCTTGGTCTCGTTGAAGAAGTGCACACTGTTTTTAGTATTTATTTCAAGGGTTCTAAGGAACCACAGACCTTTAGGAACCCCACCCCACTGCCACGCCCAGTGCTGAGGCGTGACTGTACTGCCCAATGGCTGGTGTTCTTTCTATAAACATCTGACAAGAACAGTTCTGGCCCTCAGGACAGGAGGACAACACCTAGCGGAGGTGTCCTTGCCTTTCCTGTATCGGAGAGAATGAAGATACAATCCCTTCACTCACTGCAGCCATTTTGTAATCACAGAGAAAGCTGCCATCTTCAGGGCCTCGAGTGGAATGGTTGTGCCCCCCTCCCCAACCCAGATTTCATGTTTGAAACACTGCCCTAAGAGGACAGTGATGGGTGGCTCATCTGGGGGTGGTGAAGTCATGAGGTGAGGGTCCTCCTGAATGGGACTAGTGCCACAGGGATCCTTGCCATTTCAACCCGGAAGTGTCCACAGCAGGAAGGAAGAGCCACCTTGCCTGTGAAGCAGACAGGAGCTGAATCACAAGAATGCCTGGCCCTGCTCATGGCAGAGTAACTGAAAATGCACATGATCTCCGAGGAGTTACACATGAACCAATGACTCAAATCTAGAATTTAGTTCTTGAGCTCAGATGCCTCCAGAAGTCTTGAGGGTTCCCAAGGACTCCGCTTGCTTGTGCTACAAGTTAGCAGAGCTGGGTGCTCAAACCTTGTACATTCCAAAGAAAGTTTTGGCACGTGCATGGATTCCCCGGAGACGTCTGAGTGTACCGACACCTCGGGCCACAAGTAATTAAAGTAGCTAACTGTGATTTGTGGCGGATCCTACTTAACAGCCAACACCCAGAGTCAAGCCACAGCATTTTGTTCTAAAGAGACCTAAAGGGAGAGCGGTAAGGCAGTCAGCTGTAGCATCTCTTCCCCACGGACCCTCAGAGATGGCTGTCGACATCAAAGCGCCCTAGTTGGTGACAGTACCTTGCATGAGCTCTCACATTTGCGCCTGGGGGATTAGCACTTCTCTAACTATCCCGCCCTGACTGTGTGCCCGGACTCTCTGACACTCTGTCCTGTGCATTTCTGTCTTGCAGGTTTGAATCTGACCCCATCACTGATATAAGTCATAATTGTGTGTTTCGGGTTTTCTACATTCGGACGGTCCTTTGGGAATCGCTGACTGTGGCAGTGGTCTTGGGGCCCCAATGTGGCTCCTACATAGCAGCCTGTGGGTCACATGAGCTCCATGCACACTAGCCCTTTTGTCATACGTGTAGTTTGCCGTGATTGCCTCACGCCCTAGGCTGCTCTCATCTTGTTGTTTCCTTTCAGATACAAAAGACAAGAGTTTGACACAGTTCCAACTGTCTATTTTTGCTTTGTTGTCTATACTTTAGGCATTGTACTTTCAAAAGTGTTATAAGGGGCTGGAGAGATGGCTCAGTGGTTAAGAGCACTATAACTGCTCTTCCAGAAGATATGGGTTCAATACCCAGCACCCACAGAGAGGCTCACAAATGCATGAAACTCTAGTTTCAGGAGATCTGATTCCCTCTTCAGGCTGCAGTGGAAGGATTTCAACTGGGAATTCCACTTTCTGCCCCCAACCTAATATGGATGCCTTCCACTTATGAGGTTGACTCTGGTCTTTGGAGGATCCTCTCTCTCTCTCTCTCTCTCTCTCTCTCTCTCTCTCTCTCTCTCTCTCTCTTCCTTCCTCCCTCTCCTCCTCTCCTCTCTCTCCTCCCACCCCTCTCTCCATGACTCGACAGAGACTCTGGGAGGATGAGGAAGATGAAGACGGTCTCCTGAGTCTCTGGGAGATGAGGAAGGCCTGCTTCTGTTTTCCTTTGTTGGATACTCTCTTCTAAACTGTCCCAAATAGAGAGACTAATCCAAGAAAAGCAGCAAGTTGAGTGTAGTGGAACAGGTCTTTAATTCTATCACTCAGGAGGCAGAAGTTGGCAGATCTTTGTGAGTTCAAGGCCAGCCTGGCCTATATAGTGAGACCCTATCTCAAACATAAATAAATAAATACCAGCCAATTTTGATCTTGTCATTCACCTGGTAATGAAAGGAATGGCTTCTTCATCTCAGCTTTCCAGCACCCTGGTCACATATCTTCCTGGGTCTCCACAGCCTGTGTTCCCACCCTTAGCATCTTCCCACCTATGGCATCCCCAGCTCCAGGCTGCACCTCTGCAGCCTGATCAGTCTTTCCCTAGCTCAGTCTTCCTGCAGACCCATGTTAACAGGGTGACCACTCTGATGATCCTGCAGTCCCCAGTCCTGGTGCAGCTGGGAGCCTGCTGGGAGCCACTCCTGGTGCTGCTGGCTCTTCCTCCACTTCTTCTCTCTCCTCCTCTTTCTCCACCCCTTCTTCCTCCTCTTCCTCCACCCCTTCTTCCTCCTCTTCCTCCATCCCTTCTTCCTCCTCTTCCTCCATCCCTTCCTTCCTCCTCTTCCTCCATCCCTTCTTCCTCCTCTTCCTCCATCCCTTCTTCCTCCTCTTCCTCCACCCCTTCTTCCTCCACCCCTTCTTCCTCCTCTTCCTCCACCCCTTCTTCCTCCTCTTCCTCCACCCCTTCTTCCTCCTCTTCCTCCATCCCTTCTTCCTCCTCTTCCTCCATCCCTTCCTTCCTCCTCTTCCTCCATCCCTTCTTCCTCCTCTTCCTCCACCCCTTCTTCCTCCTCTTCCTCCACCCCTTCTTCCTCCACCCCTTCTTCCTCCTCTTCCTCCACCCCTTCTTCCTCCTCTTCCTCCACCCCTTCTTCCTCCTCTTCCTCCACCTCTTCTTCCTCCTCTTCCTCTACCCCTTCTTCCTCCTCTTCCTCTACCCCTTCTTCCTCCTCTTCCTCTACCCCTTCTTCCTCCTCTTCCTCCATCCCTTCTTCCTCCTCTTCCTCCATCCCTTCTTCCTCCTCTTCCTCCATCCCTTCTTCCTCCTCTTCCTCCATCCCTTCTTCCTCCTCTTCCTCCACCCCTTCTTCCTCTTCTTCCTCCACCCCTTCTTCCTCTTCTACCTCCACCCCTTCTTCCTCCTCTTCCTCTACCCCTTCTTCCTCCTCTTCCTCTACCCCTTCTTCCTCCTCTTCCTCCATCCCTTCTTTCTCCTCTTCCTCCATCCCTTCTTCCTCCTCTTCCTCCATCCCTCCTTCCTCCTCTTCCTCCATCCCTTCTTCCTCTTCCTCCATCCCTTCTTCCTCCTCTTCCTCTATCCCTTCTTCCTCCTCTTCCTCCACCCCTTCTTCCTCTTCCTCCATCCCTTCTTCCCCCTCTTCCTCCATCCCTTTTTCCTCCTCTTCCTCTATCCCTTTTTCCTCCTCTTCCTCCATCCCTTCTTCCTCCTCTTCCTCCATCCCTTTTTCCTCCTCTTCCTCTATCCCTTTTTCCTCCTCTTCCTCCATCCCTTCTTCCTCCTCTTCCTCTATCTCTTCTTTATCCTCTTCTGCCTCCTCTTCCTCCTCCTCTTCTTCTTCACAGGTCTCACATGATCTTAGGTTCAAACTATGGACTCCTGACCTGACTTTACCTCCAGAGCGGGGTTTGCAGGTTCAATGCCTGCACCTGTCAGTTATCTTGGCTTTTCTCTGTGGAAACTCAACTAATTCATTTCCTTCCTCACAGGAATATAGTTTATTGTTTTTTATTCTGACTCTTTCCTTGCTAGCACAGTGATGGCTACCATCTTTCACTCAAGATGGTATCTCACTAGTTTTCCCAGGCAGACCTTGTAGTTATTCCATACTCCAAGTAAGCAATGAACTTATAATCCTCCTCCTCTGCCTCCTGTGCATCTGGGATTACAGACTGGCACCAGTAACCTTGACTTGCAGTTTCCTCATTAATTTTCTATCTATAGGATCTAGAATTGTTCCAAGGGGTTATTAAGGTCACACACACACACACACACACACACACACACACACAGACACACACTTTCAATTCTGTTTATATTTGCTTTACCTATCTAGATTCTATACTGTTGAATATGTGTTTCCAATTATTATTATACTCTCTTTTTGAAACATAGGATCTCACTATATAATCCCGGCCATCCTAGAACTCAGTGTTGTCAGGACTGGCATTGACCCACAGAGATATGCCTCTTCTGACCTCTGATAGCTGGGATTAAAAGTATAATGTCACCATGCTTGGCCTACAAATTATAGGAAATTCTAGAACAGAAAGTTCCCCCTTTGCTGTCTTGTTCTCTGTATCTTGAATGGACATTCAGTGAAGAGGAAATTAAGCAACAGTCTCTAGACCAGTGTTTCTCAACCTGTGGGTCGCGACCCATCGGGAAGGTCATAGGACCTTTTCACAGGGGTGGCCTAAGCCATCTGCATATCAGCTATTTACAGTTAGGAAGCAACAACAAAAATTACTATTTTTTCATTATGAGGACAACATAAGGAACTATATTAAAGGGTTGCAGCATTAGGAAGGTCACAGATCTAGGCTCTGCAGCTGCTAAGGAGCAAAGCTGGGACTCAGTGACTGACCAGCCGCTACGGATATAGTCCACCTCTTTGTATGTACTTTTGGGAATTTGGTATCTTAAGTGTGAAACCTCTGAGCGATGTGTCTTTAGACAGCTGAAAGTCCTGAGGACGTCTTAGGAACTGACCTTGGCTTGAGGCCACTTCAAGAAACACTTACCTCGTGTTCTGTGTTGGTTTTGTTCGGGATATTTAAGGGCAAACAAAACAACAACCCTAAGAAAGAGAGAGGCTTCCTCTCTTGCTGGGATGTCCTGTTTCTGTATTTTATAGATTCCCTTTTCAACACAGCCAGCACAGCTAGAGAGAAATCTATTGTGTCCTTTACTTTCTTCTGAGATAATGAAACCTCAGTGGCAAAGCAAAGCTAAGCATTTCAGCCTTGGACCCTTTCTCTATGTGGGTCAAGGAGGACGTGGTGTGCCATCTCTTGTCACTTGACTGGATGGAGACAGAGGGCTTATGTACAGATATTAATGCAGAAAATAAGGGTGACAGTGACAACATATTTTTCTGTCCTTGACACTTTGGTATACATTCCTTGGCAGCCTCAGGTGCCAGGGGCATAAGAGACTTTAAAAAATAGGTCAAGAATCCTCAGCTTCCAAAACTGCACAGATTTTAAAACCATGTACTTCTTTGAAATGTGTTTGCGATTTTTTCCAGCATCTGTGCTTTGTGGCATTATATTTAGGAGTGTCGAAACATACTGGATCTGTGGTGTTGATGAGTGGTAGAGGTGATGTGTTTCAGGAGGCATCAATCCATTATTTAAAACCTAGAGCAGCCAATAGCAAAACTCCTTGTTAGTACGCAGCAGCGTGCACAAGGTGGGCATTAAATTTGGGGAGATTGTTTTGCAGAAAATAGTCACAAATTGAATCTATCTATCTATCTATCTATCTATCTTTCTTTCTTTCTTTCTTTTCTTTCTTTCTTTCTTCCTTTCTTCCTTTCTTCCTTCCTTCCTTCCTTCCTTTTTTCAAGCTACAGCTTTGATTTCTCCCTCATCAAATCTACTCAAAGCGCTGTGCCCAAGGAGCCAACACAGAGTTTAGATTCTCTTCTCAAAAGTCAGTTCCTGATGCTTCCTACAGTGATCTTAAAATCTCAGGACACTAACTTCTCTGAGAAAGTAATACTCCATCTACAACTGGAAGCCAGGTTTCTACAAAGGTACAAATTCTATTCAGTCTCCAAAGGTAAGTCTGTGAATACAGGGTGAGAAGGAGGTTCTTGGCCAAAAGAAGCAGACAGGATCCAAAGGAAAAGATGCCAGTGAGCAACATCTCCCGCAGAAACAGCCTGCCAGGCTCCCAAAACCCCAAGTGTCTTTTTGTTTGACATTCTGTCCATGAAGCAGTCACTAAACTGAAGTCTATCTGTCTCTTGCTCTCTTAGCAGCATATTTTAGAGTCTTCCGTTCCTACGTGATGCCAAGCTCCAGAACGAGGGCACTTTCTTAAATCACTGAAATAATTCAGCAGCAATTCCATCAGAAGGGACCATCTGCACTGAAATCATAATGCCCCCCTCTTCAGGGTCCAGGTCAAACATCTGAAGCACTTTGATGTAAACACCTCTGGGGACTGACTGGGTTTGGGGGTTGCACAGTAGACTCTAAGCCTCAAAACTATTGCTTCTGCTGGGAAAGAGGCACATTGCAAGCACCCCTGTAGGGGAAGGCATCTTCTAGATCTTACTTAATTTTTAAGTGCAGTTTTCTCTGTGTGTGTGTGTTGAATGCACACGTGTGTGAGTGTGTGTGTGTGAATGTTTGTGAGTGTGTACGTGTGTATGTGTGTGAGTGTAAGTGTGTGTGTGTTTGTGAGTATATGCATGAGTGAGTGTGAGTGTATGAGTGTGTATATGTGTTCCTGAGTGTGTGTATGAGAGTGTATGTGTAAGTATATGCGTGTGAATGTGTGAGAGTGTATGTGTGTGTAAGTATATGGGTGTGAATGTGTATGTGTGTGAGTGTGTGTGTTGAATGCACATGTATGTGAGTGTATATGTATGTGTGAGTGTGTATGTGAGCGCGAGAGAGTGTGTGTGTGTGTGTGTGTGTGTGTGTGTAGGAACACATGCGTTTGGAGACCAGGGGAGCCGTCCATTACTCTCCACTTTAGCTTTTGAGTCAGGACCTTACTGCCCTGAAGCTCCCCATTTGAACTACACTGGTTGTCCAGTGAGCTCCAGGGATTTCTCTGTCTCTGTGCCCTTCCACAATGGCAGGGCTCCAGGTGCCTGCGGACATGCCCAGCTCTTATGTGGGTGCTGGGTATTCGAACTCAGGTACCCTGTTATCACAGCAAGCTCTCTACCCCCTCAGCCATCTCCTTAGCCCAAAGAGTTTACTTTATAACACTTTCATATTTTATTTCTCATAATACAAATCATTTTTGTCAATGATTGATCTGGATGTTTTCAATTTTGTGTGTTGTTATATTTGAAAATACATATACACACTGAACACGATCAGAAAAGACAAATGTGCCCATTTTATCAAAATAGGTTATTAACTATTTAACTATTAAAGATATACAGTAAACTCAAAGCTATTATTGTACATGTCCCATGGAAAGTTTAACATCCAATTTTTTGTTAGGATCACTAAAATCTTTCCACAAGTTGGAGAACACAGGGCCATGGAGCCACCGCTGAGCATACTCCATAGACGTCTATCTTAGATCTCAGCTCCTACAGCAAGTGGGGGAGTTCCACGGTCTGCACCCTGCCTTGCTTCAGTTCTTATAATGAGCAATGCGATCCATTCGATGGGTAGAAGGCGGCCACAGTTTCATGTCATTGACGAAAAGTTAAGGCACAAAGAATCTGAAGGAGTCTCCCAAGGCTGCCTGTTAGAAAATGTCTCCGACATATCTAGAACCTAGCGGCTCAAAGTGTAATCCAGCTGCCCTCAGAGGAGCCCAGCTGCCCCACGAGCCACCCCGCAGCCCTAAGCACAGTGGTGTCTGTCTCTGTAGCGTGTTCCTCTTGCTGGTCCTGACTCCCTGGCACACGCCTGCATCCTTCACATGTAAAGACCCAGTCAGTCACTGTCGCTTCACAGTGATGTCAGATGCTCAAAGCGTCTCTTGCCAGCGGCATCACTACAAGTCTGGAAGATTCAGAAAGTTTGAAAGACTCTAAAGAGTTCCATAAAGAGTCGGCCTTTCTGAGCTCCGATGCGCGTATCCACACAGATGACGAAGGAGCGGACATTTGGTTTCTTTCCCAAGTGTGCTCACTCACACTTTGCTTGGGTACACCATGTCGCCTTCTTTCTAAAGGAGGGGATCGCTTGGCTCTCATTAGCTCCCGCATCTCGGTTTTAAATAGAACCGGGCTGAAATTCTTTGTACAAAAGGTCTTAGGAATTCCATCTGTTGAGACGAAGGGATGCGAATAATTGATTTCAACCATCACAAACCTTTGACAGATGGACACCTCGCTTTTTTTTTCTTTTTAAATTTACAAAGATCTCGTTCAAATCACTTAAAAGTAAGCAGATCGATAGAAAAAAGAAAGGGACAAGAGGCATTGATCAGCGGCGCCACGTACGAAGTAAAAATAGCAAACAATGAAAGAAGCTTTTAGTAGAAAGAACGTGGATAGGAAAACATTAGGTTTCTATCAGCTTGGCGAGAAGAATGAGGAAGAGGAAGGAAAGGCTGAAAGGGGAGGGGGAGGAGATAGAGGAGAGGGAGAAGAGGAGAGAAGAGGGAGAGGGGGAGGGGGAGGAGGAAAGGGAAAGGAGCGGAGTAGGGAGAGGGAAGGAGGAGGGGAAAAAGGGGAGGAAGAGGGTATGAGGGAGAGAAAGAAGGGGAGGGGGAGTGAGTAGGAGGGGGAGAGAGAAGAGGAGGGAAAGGAGGATGAAAAGGAAGAGGGAAAGGAGGAGGGGGAGGAGGAAGAGGGGGAGGAGAGGGAGGAGGCTCATGGTTGGAGGAGATATAGATAAATGGTAATTAGTGTTGGTGAAGGTATGAAGGATGGGCTCTTACACCCCGCCGGTGAACATGGAAACCAATTTATCACTGCCTATAAAAATCATAATTGCATGTGTCCCTTGAAGAACCAAGCTTGCATGAAACTTACTATGTGAACAGAGTAATGGGAGTTCACCCAGATCTACGGACATGGACACCAAACCCATCAACTACCACATTATTTGTAATGGCAAGCAACTATAATCAACAACTCCAATCAGCAGGAACTGGCAAATAACAGGGAAAGCCGGCAGGGGGAGACCCGGCAGTGCTTAGCAGTGAGGCTGACAGGACAGGCTCAGCAGTACTTAAGAGAGGGTGACTCCCCAGCCTCAGAAGCCCATGGATTGCCTTACTCCAGCCATCATGGAGATTTGGGCTGAGCGGTGTGCATGTTCTTCTGTCTTCCTCTAACCCAAAGCTCGGTTTGTAGAGCAGCTGGGGCAGGCGAGAGGCGGAGCCTCCACCCTGTAGCCCTTACCTTACACCCAGCGCAATGCAATGACAGACCCACTTCTCTATGTAATGGGGCCCAGCAACTTCCCGGAGCCCACGCTTGGGCTGACGAATTGCCATCCTAACAAAATAAAGACTGTGTTCAAGCTCTGAATTATAAGTCTCTCTTAAAGTCATTTTATTCTCTCACAGCCTTGGCATACCTATTTATTTCAGAGAACAATTCCTATTAAAATGATATTAGGGCTTCATTTTCTGTTTGAATAAATAAGACCAAACGCTCCAGACTGTTAAATGTAAGAACACAGATGAATAAAAATTAATACAATGTTTTTTATGGGGACTGTTTCTGCCATGATTATGTTTATGTGCACCTGCTTTAATAAATCAAGGCCCTAGCTCAAACAACTTGTTTAGAAGTTCACATGCAAATGAGAGATTCACAGAAAGGGTAGGGCACTGCACTCACTACCTATGAGCTTCAGTCCTGGTAGCCAAGCATGCTTCCTTTTTTTGAGGATTTAAGACATAGCTGCTGTTATCCATCTTTTCTATGCCTTTCTTTCTCCTTCAACTCTTCCC
Organism: Apodemus sylvaticus; assembly: GCF_947179515.1. Lineage (NCBI taxonomy): Eukaryota > Metazoa > Chordata > Mammalia > Rodentia > Muridae > Apodemus > Apodemus sylvaticus. Next base: position 65,958,329 of record NC_067488.1, on the reverse strand, counting down.
ATGAAGTTTATGCCCTCTCACATACATGACCTCTTTTTTCAGTGTGCACATGTATGTTTTTCATGTGTATGAGTGGCCTGCATGTATGTCTGTGCACCACATGTGTGTAGTGCCCCTGGAGACTGAAGGAAAGGCACCAGAACCCCTAGAATTGGAGCTACAGACAGTCGTGCCCTGCCGTGTGGGGGCTGGGACCTGAGCCTAGGTCCTTCGCAAGAGCAGCAACTGCCCTTCTCACGTGAGGCCATTCCTTCCGCCCCTAAAATAATTTGCTTTTTTTTTTTTTTTTTTTTTTTTGCTGCTGTTGTCGTTTTTTCAAGACAAACAGCCCTGTGTAGCCCTGGCTATCCTGTAGATCAGGCTGGCCTCGAACTCAGAATGTGCTACCACTGCCCGGCCTTAATAATTTGCTTTTAATGGTGCTTTTACAGGGGTATTCCACCTGCTGTGGTAGTACCCCACAGCTGTCTTTATTATCCTGACTTTTATGAATTTACCATTGATCATAACAACCAGGCATGTATCAATATTCAGACACACAGTCTTCTGTAACATTTCTGACATCAAAATAATTGTGATAAAGATGAAAATGTGGGAGATTTGACTAATTTTCCTACTTATCCTTCCCTGGGGTTTATTCTTTTTAATAGAAAAAAATGAGTAAAATATAAGCGACATGCGTTTCATTAACTTTAGCATTTGAAGTTAAGCAGAACCACTCTCTAAGAAGCAGCGACAAGACTTGGTGGTCGGCATGGAACGCAGGGCTCGGCACAGAACCGACAAGTGCTGGACTTCTGAGCAATGACTCAGCCCAAGAACCGTCCTGCTTTAAAAAGTTTTCCAGGTGAAAGATCTCCTGTTCCTTTAGCTCTGTGACTTGCAGACTCTTGTAAGTTGTATAATGCTATCTTCAAGTGAAATTTCATTTGAAAATCTAATACACAAAAGTGGATGACATGAAATGGCCGCGGCTGGAAAGGGCACAGAGAGTGCAGGACGTGCCTACGCGAGTCTCTCCTTATGCCAGGCACAGTGCGGCACACAATAAACTGCCTCTCTCTGATAATGAGGAAGACCAAGAAATGTAGGCTGAACCGCTAGCGCTGGCTAGGTTATGTCAACTTGACGCAAGCTAGTCGTCTTGGAGGAGGGAACATCAACCGAGAAAAGCCTCCCTAAGGTCAGGCTGCCGGCAAGCCTTTAGAGCATTTTCTTTGCCAGTGATTGATGGGAGAGGGCCCAGCCCACTGTGGGTGGTGCCATTCCTAGGCTTGTGATCCTGGGTTCTATATAAGAAAGCAGGCTGAGCAAGCTGGGGGGGGGGGGGGGAACAAGCCAGTAAGCAGCACCCCTCCACGGCCTCTGTATCGGCTCTGTCCTGACTGCTTTCAATCGTGAATAGTGATGTGGAAGTGTAAGCCAAAGAAACACTTTCTACCTCAGCTTGCTTTTGGGCACAGTGTTTCACCACAGCAATAGAAACCCTAACCAGTACACTGCTATACTCCGAAGACAGCGATAGAGATGGACCTCAACCCATGACTGCCATGGGCTACTGCCCTGTACTGACAGACTGATCGGACCAGGATGGGCATCTGATCTGCTGAAGCTTTCTATACATGACCAAGTAATGTTCTGGAATAGCAGCGTAAAAATTCCAGGGCACATCCTGGAAGGTTGAGTTCCTCTGTGGGAAGTGTGGACTTGAAATACACACAGGAAAAAATAAACAAGAATATGCATAGAAAGAAGGCAGAGAGCAAGCGGAAAGCCTTCAAAGTAGAGAGCAACAGTCAAGATGACAGGGGGCAGGGGACCAAGGAAGAAAGTGATGGCGGCTCCACTACCCCTGGTGAGACCACAGACTGCTGACAAGCCTCCAAGTTCATTCCAAGATGGCTTCCCGCACTTCCCCAGTTTCCTCATCCTTATCCAGGTCTCCACCACACAGTTAACATTCTCCATCGGGTTCACTCTGGAGAAGCCTCTCTGACCCCGCCACACAGTCTGCCTGAGTTCTCAAATATGCCATCCACACCACAGGAAACCAGGTTTGAATATTGGATTGTTCTATTATCTTAAAACCAGACAAACATCAGTAACTGAACATCCCCTTTTATGCTAACAAGACAGAAACCAACTTCAGGAAAAAAAAAAAAGATCCAACTGTTCCGTAGTCCATTTGCTGATCGGAATTGTTGACACAGGGTTGAGATCGACTTACTAATCTGCTTCAGTAAGTGTCTGGAACTGGGTCATCTTTCTCTTCGAACTTAGCAGACTACTTGGGTAAACTGAGGGTTTTCAGTGCCCTGCATGGTATGTTAAGTCTTCCGCTGGGGTGTGGCAGACATTGGCTTAGGGAGGGAAATGCGCAGGTGGAGCTCAGGACAAGACGACTTGGCTCCAGCTTTTGTGTTTTCAACACTTTTTGACATTTAAGACGTTCTTATCTGTTACATGTACAAGAGTCTGGTAAATTTAATTCAGCAAATGTTCCTGCAGCTACACAGGAAGCAAATAAGAGTCACTAACGTTGTCACACTGTTTGGAACGCCGTGCTCAGTTCTCTGGGCCATTTCACAGACTCACTTCTCAGTTCAAGAGCCAAATGTCTCCACGCACTATTTTAGGTTATCATTGATGAAGGATGCACTCATGTAGCAATAATACATCTTCCTGTTGACATTTATAGCACCTTTCTCCTCCCAAGTCTTAATGAAGCACAAAAAGGTATCATAGGAGCAAAAACACATGGACTTTCCCTTAATAACTGAACCAGACAGGCGGAAAAAAAAAAGCAGCAATACATTGAGGCCTCAAATGGTACTATCAGCTAAAATGACTCATATAACTCACCCAACACCAGCAAAATATGCATTATTTTCAGGCCTTTATCCAGTTACACAATATTCTAAGTCATATCATGCATCACATTTTTGGAAGTACTTAAGTCATGAAATATATCCCTTTACTGTCAACTGAACTCAATCTCAACTGTCACTGAATACAAATCAGCAACAGGAAGATAGCTACAAAGTTCCCAAATACTTAAAAATTAAATAGCTTAAATTTATACCTGGTAGCTGGTGAAATTAAATTACAAAGTATCTTACACTGGATGCAAGCAAAACATAATAACCTAGGGTCACAGCTAATACACTTCTTAAAATGCTCTCTGTGCTAAAGAAAATGAATTAGAAGCTAAAATCTGCCCACAAAAGCCTTAGCCCAAATGGCTTCTCTGGTAAGTCTAATCAAACAAGAATTCCAAAAAATTCTTAAGAGAAGTTACCAATTCAGGGTAGGGTTATCCCAATAATAAAAACCAAAGGTGTTACAAGAAGAGAAAAATCTACACAGCAAAGGTGACCTGATCTAGATGGACACTAACGCAGAGAACAGAATGTATTTCACAACAAGTTGGGTTCATTCCATGAATGTGTTATCAGACCAAAACTAGGATCTTGTCATCTTCCCAAAACACCAAGACAGTAAAGTCTAAATTCCTGCCTTATGAAATCCACAGTGAATCAGGAATAGAAGGGAACACATTCAACCCAAAGGGGGCTTTACAGGAAGGCTCACAGTTACCTTCACCTCTCATGCTGAGAGTGCACAATCATCCCTGCAAGACTGAAACCAAAGGCAGACATGTCAACTCCTGCCAATTCTACCAGACGTCACACTAGAGCCTCACCTAGGCAACATTACTTTTTATATTTTATTATATTTTATAATGTAAAAAAGAGTTTGCTTTCTCCAAAAGATTGTTTGAAGAGATTGAAATGAAAAAAGGAACCGACTAGGAGATGCGATGACTGACCATACAGAAAGTGCTGGGAAATTTACTTTTAAAGCTTATTAAAACCAGGGAACACCTATGGAGAAGTGAATGCCACACCAATGCGCAAAGGCCGGTCACATTTCTACACCCTGGCTAGTGATGAGCTGTCAGAAAATAAAAGAAAAGCATTTACAATACCATTAAAAAAATAAAATGGGAAAATGCTAAAAATCACTGCAAACCTAAAAAAAAAAAATCTAATGTACCAGTTTGTTTTGTGTATCAACTTGACACAGGCTTTAGTTATCAAAGAGAATGGAGCTTCAGTTGGGGAAGTGCCTCCATGAGATCCAGCTGTGGGGCATTTTCTCAATTAGTGATCAAGTGGGGAGGGCCCTTTGTGGGTGGTGTCATCCCTGGGTGGGTAGTCTTGGGTTCTATAAGAAAGCAAGCTGAGCAAGCCAGGGAAAGCAAGCCAGTAAGAAACATCCCTCCATGGCCTCTGCATCAGCTCCTGCTTCTTGACCTGCTTGAGTTCCAGTCCTGACTTCCTTTGGTGATGAACAGCTGTGTGGAAGTGTAAGCTCAATAAACCCTTTCCTCCCCAACTTGCTTCTTGATCATGACGTTTGTGTAGGAATAGAAACCCTAAGACACCATCTATGTGCCAAACACAAGGGCACCCAAGTTCGTAAATACTTCTTCAGCTTAAACCACATATTGACTCTCACATACTGATATTGGGAGACTCTTGCCAATAAGCAGATCATCTGGAGAAAAACTAATTAGAGAAATGCTGAAGCTAACTGACACTGCAAATCAAATGACCTACCAGATATTTACAAACATTTCACCCAAACACAAAAGAATAAACCTTTTTCTCCACACCTTATGGGGCTTTCTCCAAAATTAACAACATACTCAGATACAAAGCAAGTCCTAACAGAGTCAAGAAAACGGAAACACTCCCCTAAGCCCTATCAGATCACCATGGTGAAGCTGGATATCATCAACAACAACAGAAACCACAGAAAGCTCACAGACTCACAGAAACCACACAGCTCACTACTGAGTGAAAAATGGTCAAGATGTGAATGAAGAAAGAAATGAAAGACTTTCCCAAATTGAATGAAAATGAATACACAACACGCTCAAACCAAATTGTAGAGATCTTATACTAACTTAGCAGCATTCCTGAAGTCTCTAGAAGAAAAAGAAGCCATCACACACAAAAGAAGTAGATGGCAAGATATAAACTCATTAATGAAACTTATTAATAAATGTATTAATGAAATCAATAAAATAGGAACAAACAACAAATACAAGTAAACACTGAAACAATCAATCAAAACAAATATGATTCTTTGAGAAAATCAGTAAGACTGACAAAGCCTTACCCAAATTAACTAAGAGGCAGAGAGAGAGAGAGAGAGAGAGAGAGAGAGAGAGGAGAGAGGAGAGAGGGAGAGAGGGAGAGAGTCTAAGTTACCAAAAATAGAGATGAAAAGAAGGATATAACAACAGACACTGGGGAAATCCAGGGAATCCTAGAACCCTCTACCCCAAATTGGGAATCTAAAGAAATAGATAATTTTTTCAATAGATAACAACATACCAAAGTTAAATCAAAATCAGTGAAGCAATTTAAACAGACCTATAACTCCATAGTGAAATAGAAGCAGGCATTAAAAATCTACCAAAAAAGAAAGAAAGAAAGAATTCTCTGACTTTCAAAGAAGTGTTAATGCCAATACTCCTCAAATCATTCAACTAAATTGAGACCTTGCTCAATACGTTCTACAAAGCAAATAAAGACTTAAACCAAATACTGATACTCAAACTAAATAAAGACTCAACAGAGAGAGAGAATTACAGACCAATTTCCATTATGAACATAGATGAAAAAATTATCAACAAAATACTTGCAAACTGAATCCAAGAACACATGAAATCATTCACCGTGATCAAACAGATCTCATCCCAGAAATGCAGGGATGGTTCAACACACAAACATCTGTAAATGTAACCCATCATGTAAACAAACTGAAAGACCAAAAGGACTTTGACAAGATCCAACATCCCATCATGACAGAAGTCCTGGAGAGGTTAGGGATCCAAGAGACATAAGGAAACACAAGAAGGGCAGTTTACAGCAAGCTCGTAGCCAACATCAACTTAAATGGGGAGAAACTCAACGCAATTCTACTAAACCAAGAATTAAGAAAAGGTTGTCCACTCTCTCCATATTTATTCAATAGTCTTAGCTAGAGCAATTAGACAGCTGAAGTAGATCAAGGGGATGCAAATTGTAAAAGAAGTGAAAGTATCTTCATTTAAAGATAATAGGATAGCATGTGTTGGTGGCCTTAAAACTTCCAGGAGACCAAGAAAACAAGGCCCTGTAAGCCAGCGTGATCCAAGCTCATATGAACGCAGAGAATGAGGCAGCATGCACAGGGCCTGCATGCGTCTGTACCACATGGGGCCCTAGAAGTGAAAGAAGAATTGGGCACAGCCCCCATCCCTCATCCAGAAGCTAACTCTAACTGATAGCCACTTGCAAATGAACAGTTAGTTTTCTCCTGGGGAGTCTCCCTGGGCAAACAGACTCCTCTTAGAGCAGGCTGCATGCCCTGCAGTGGATGGAGCACAGGAATGACCTCAATGGTACCTCCGCGGTTTCTTGTCTCAGAACATCATCTCAGGACTTTCCATATCTATCTATCTATCTATCTATCTATCTATCTATCTATCTATCTATCTATCTATCTACCTACCTACCTACCTACCTACCTACCTATCCATCCATCCATCCATCCATCCATCCATCCATCCATCCATCCATCTATACATATACACACACACATTTGTGAATATATTATGGCTTCCAGTTTAGCATTTTTTATGGGATTCCTGAATATATATTTGTTTGTTGTGCCTTCTCTTGGGCTCTTTTCCTTCTGTCTTGTTTTTTCCAATTCTAATGTGTTAGTTTTTCTTTTATATATTATATTATATTCCCTTAGAAGCCTGTCTGTTTTCTAATGAGAGGCAGAAAGGAGGAGACTCGGGATAGAAGGGGAGGTGGCAAGGAACTTGAAGGATTAGAAGGAAGAGAAAACATATCAGAATATATTATATGAGGAAAAAATCATTTTTAATAAAAGGGAAAAAGGGGGAGACAGAAAAAGCCTGAAGTTGAACAAAGAAACAAGCAAACAAACAAACAAGGTATTCTCAGCAAGAGAAAAAGGTAGATCAATGATCAAATTAGCAAATTCCCAAGTCCAGATCCGTGTGTGTGTGCGCGTGTGTGTATGCACACACACATTGTCATCTGATAAAAAGATAATCCACCATCAGGGAAAGTTCTTCTCATAAGTAGTGCTGACACAATCTCTCCTATGTGCAAAGCAAAAGAAAAAAAAAGGAACTACTTTGGACTTCAAAGAGTGCAAAAAGTATTGAGACAAAATGGGTCATGATTTATAACCTGTATTTTTTGAGCCAAGGCCTTGCTATGTAGCCTGGGCTACCCTTGAACCATAATCCTCTTACCTCTGTCTTCCAATGTTCTAAATGTAACACACAGAACTGCGTCTGTAGGTCACGCATTCAGGACCCAAACATTCTATCTCTCCTAAATTCCTACACTGCAGGCTCGAAGGAATTTACTACCGGCAATGGAGAAGCTTCTGGATGCTGTGTGGGGGGTGTTCATACTTCAGAGAGGAATGTTAGGTGCTGAGAGTAAGGGTTGAAGAGAGGAGGGCTCCATCACTCCCGCTTCCCCGGCTACATCTTCTGGCTAAAAGGTGAAGCCACTGCAAAATGATTATGATTTTTTAAATTCATACATAGAAATTGTGGCATCAAATACACCAGGATGATAAGAAATGCCAAACTTGCAAGTGATGGGCATGTGTAGATTTACAAGTCTCTGCACAGTTATGGAGAATTATGGTGCTGTGTGTAATTAAAACTAAAGCAACTTTTCTGTAATGTGAACACTTAAGTCAGCAGTAAATCTCTAACGGTGCTTCACTGAAAGGGAGCGCCAGAGTGGACATTGTGACAGAGCGCTCATCTGGCCATGTGATAAATGCCCACAGCCAGGATGACACTAAGCACTCAAGTGTGATTACTTACTAAATGTGAGGTCCATTCCGTGATCCCTGCGAATGCTTTTTTATAGTTTCCCAAGGACTGAACTGGAGCACGCCCAATCACCAGGTGAAGGGAGGAAATCAGTACCGCCCGTGACTGCGTATCCTGAAAGCCAGGACAGAGCCAGAGTCTCTGGTGGGCTTCCCAACTTCTCTGCCACCTGTCTCCGCCAGTTTCCTTGGGGAAGCTATCTAATCTCGGAACATACACAAAATACTGCCTGGCATTTCGTTAAAGTTTTATCTTAATAAAAAAAAAAATGGAAGAACAGGTTAACTAAGCATTCTGGTTCTTACATACCAGAGAAAAATGGTCAAGATTTCTGTTTTATAATAAAAAGCCACTGGGGCTAGGGAAGTGGCTGAGAAGATGAAGATGTTATTGTGAAGGCATGAGGACTGGGGCTCAGCTCCCCAGCACACACGTACATGCCAAGCAGGTGTGGCAGTCAGCTCATAATCCCAGTGCTTTGAACACAGACACATGGGATCCCCAGAACAGTGGTCAGCTAGACTAGACACACTGGTGAACTCAATTGAGAGACCCTGCCTCAAAGAATAAGGTAAAGATTGATTAGAGAAAATTTTTTGATGTCATTCTTGCATACATACATACAAACAGACACATGGACATTCATTCACATGTGTATACCACACACACAAAGCATAGTTAAGAATCATACACACACACACACACACACAGGCATACACACACGCATGAACATGTACATGCATGTGGACATCCATACACATATGTACATCACACATACAAAGCACAGGTAACAAAACATACACACACATGTACCTGGACACACAAGTAGACTTTCATGCACAACATGTACAACACACACATACACAACACTCATAACACACACATAGCACACATGGACATTCATTTACATGTGTATACCACACACACAAAGCATAGTTAAAAAAATACACACACATGCACCTAGACACACATGTGGACTTTCATGCACATATGTACAATGCACACATACACGCTATCCTATTAGAGTAAGTGACTTGTACCTGTGTGTCACACTTGTGATTCAGCATCTGAGAGTCTGAGGAAGGAAGGGTATGAGTTTGAGGCTTGTCTGGTCTGCAGAGTAAGACACTGCCCCCAAACAAACAAACAAACAGTTTTTTCAAAATATTCATGGTTGATACAGTCCAAGATCTCTCTTCTCTGATCTTGTCAGGAAATGTGAACAGAAGCCTTTAGATGCTTAATCAGTTTGACTCAAATGATCTCGTTACCCATTAAAACCTTACACTATCCCAGTAGCAAACTACGACAAAGGATTGTGCAGCCTCCTATGTTAAGCATAGAGCTTACAAACTTAGGAACTGGAAAAATACTTAATAAAAACCAATTTATTCTTTTTTAAAAAAACCCACAAATCAAAACTATCCTTTCACTCTTTTGATAATAAAAATGTCCCCTTCTGTCAAACTATGACCCACAAAGCCTTTGCAGTATTAGGTTGACATTTGGAGATGAGAAAGACTCATGTGCTTTGACAGGCTTTGTGCATCTGGAAGGGACAAATGATTATTGGTGTGGACAGAGGTTGTCAGAACCTTTTCTGGAGCCAAGACTCACCACGCTGTCTGTATATCATAAGATGCTGTGATTGTGTTCTGGAGACTTGGCACTATGTAGGAGCAATGGAACTACTTAGTAATAAAGGTCATTTTAAAGACAAACTAGAGAAAATAAATGATATTTTGAAACAAAATACTATAGAAATGTCCTGACAGAAATCATAACCCTTGGAGATGGACCTCAGTTGTGGAGAGTCTATCTAGCACAAGGAGGTCCCGGATCTAAGGCCCAGAGACTAGGAATGATGGTCAAAGATGTAAGACCAGACCTGGGAAGATGCAGGAGGATCAGAAATTCTAGGTCATCATCACTTAGATAATGAGTTTGAGGTCAGCCTGGGCTACATGAGAGACCTTGTTTCAAAAAATTCAAAATAATTGATCCTGGAATGTCTTCTTTTTGGACATTCTTTGAATATTATTTATTTATTTACTTGTTTATTTACTATTTATTTTTTAAAAGATTTATTTATTATTATGTGTAAGTACACTGTAGCTGTCTTCAGACACAGCAGAAGAGTGTGTCAGATCTCATTACAGAGCGCTGTGAGCTACCATGTGGTTACTGGGATTTGAACTTGGGACCTTTGGAAGAATAGTCAGTGCTCTTAACCGCTGAGCCATCTCTCCAGCCCTACTCTTTAATTATTATTTATTATTTTGCTTTGTTTTTCAAGACAGAGTCTCTCTGTGTGGCCTTGGCTGTCCTGGAACTCACTCTGTAGATCAGGTTGGCCTCGAACTCAGAGATCCACCTGCCTCTGCCTCCATATTTTATTTTGTTATTATGCTTATGAACATGGATTTTTAGTAAACTGATTCGAAGGAACAAAGGCTGACTGATGTAAAATGAGAAGATCTACTGCTCTCAGAGGTTGAAAGACAGTCCACACAACTTCACAGTGCTGGAGCCTTGTGCACAGGTGCTTCCTACATGCACAGAAGGCACGTAAGAGGCCCTGAACATCAAAGGACTATGTGAAGATCTGAGAGACCGATCTACAGGAAAACTCAGGAATCACTGTTTTGCCACAGCTTGTAGAAAACACAAGCTGATAGGTGACTAACTTGGCCCCTGTGGTGGGATAAGAAGAGTCGATTGAGGCCATATTAAAATTCAAAGGATTCAATTCAAAGGATTCAATTGCTTGCTTGCTTGCTTGCTTCCTTCCTTCCTTCCTAAAGATTTTTTTAATTATATGAGTACACTGAAGCTGTCTTCACACACACACACACACACCAGAAGAGTGCATTGGACCCCATTGCAGATGGTTGTGATCCATCATGCAGTTGCTGGGAATTGAACTCAGCACCTTTGGAAGAGCAGTCAGTACTCTTAACCACTAAGCCATCTCTCTAGTCCCTGACTGTTTTCTAATTTAAAATGTTACTAGAAGGAGAGGAAGGAAGACTGGAGAAATCGAATACTCACAACTTCTTTAAAAGCAGTTTCTAGGTGTCCCCATAGGCATGGCTGTAGTTTTATGTCCCCATGAGCCTGGCTGTAGCCTTATAGTCAAACATCCTATACTCATCTTTGTAAACATAAAAATGTGGGAGGCTCAGGAAGACTGCAAACATTAGGACGGACAGGAAGACAGGAAAGTATCTACCCAGTAGGAACCACAGGAAGAGAAGATGCCGCCAACTGTTCTGCTCCTGTGTCATTATTGTCATGGAGAGTGCAGAGAAGGCAGCAACTCTCGGTTTCAGCTGGGCCCTAAGACCATTTGTTTACCCACCATAGGACATTTTTTTTCATAACCAGTGTGTGATAACCAATGTGACAACCTTCCAATGCACTTAGATAACACTGTGTGTAATCAGACCATGGTGCAGTAGTTTGGAGCTTAATTATGTTGCTGGATTATATCATTGACATTCTTTGAAGAACCTCAACTGGCATGTGCACTGTTTAGCCAACAATGTGATGTTTTGTATATGCTTGGCCCAGGAGTGGGACTATCAGAAGGTGTGGCCCTGTTGGAGTAGGTGTGTCACTGTGGGAGTGAACCCTCATCCTAGCTGCCTGGAAGTCAGTTTTCTGCTAGCACCCTTCATACGAAGATGTAGAACTCTCAGTTCCTCCTACACCATGCCTGCCTGGATGCTGCCATGCTGTCTGGCTTGATGATAATGGATTGAACCTCTGAACCTGTAAGCCTGCCCCAATTAAATGTTGTCCTTATGAGACTTGCCTCGTTCATGGTGTCTGTGCACAGCCGTAAACCCTGACTAAGGCACCATCCTTCTCCCACCTCTATGTGCATTAGTAAGTCTTCCTCGGCAGCAGCTATGGAAGCAGACTTTCCTGAAAACATGCTGTGTTGAGGAGTAAGACAGCCTGATGAAAGCCAGATGCTCCCTCTGTGAGGCTCACTCGAGCTCTGTGTCGGTGGCAGTGTAGGTGGTGGCTGAGATCTCCATCCCTTCTGCAGCTGGAGGGTGTGGCGCCAGCAGCTTCCGGGATAGGAACACATGCTTATTCCAAAGAAAGAAAGCGTTACACACAGCAAGGGCGGTGAGGAGGAGAGGCGCCCAGCCGGGAACAAGCCAGGGCAGCCTGCCTGTGAGCTGGAACTGAAGCATGTTACAGAGAGGTTATAGAGCAGTCCCAGGCCTGTCCCAGAGGAGCAGTCTCTGGATACTTCCCAGAGTGCTAATGTGATAGACAAGAGCGTGAGAAAGCAGGATTTCCAGGATGGAAAAGCCAGATTTTAATGAACTGAAATTCCTTTCCTCAGATGCCAAAGGAGCTAGACTCGGAGGCAGAGGGCCTGGGCTTGAACCTAAACTCCTGCAGTTACAGTCTCTCCACACTTCAGCTTTCTCACCCAATGGGGTCCGTCAGCACGCAGCAGCTCTGTCTGTCCAGCTGGATGTCAGAAGCGGGTTTCAGGTGCGGAGTGTATAACGCGTACACGGGGAGGGGGTTCAGCTGCGGAGTGTGTAATGCGTACACGGGATCTGAACTCCAACAGCTGGTCTCTTTGCTCGTGTGCCTCTCAGAACACCTCTCCACCTATCCCTAGCCCCAGAAAACCTTTAACACATCTCCAAAGACTCAAACTTCAGTGTTTATTTCTGCCTCCCTAATAGGAATTTCAGAAGGGGGGAGGAATTAGGAAAATATACAAAAGGCTTCCCCATTGTGCACCTCAGGGTAGATTCTGATGCCCAAAGCCACAGTCTTCGAGAATACATACTGAGAATATTTTGCTATACACATGTCGGATAAACTTGGGAGTATAAATTTAGAGGCAGTTCTCAAGTCTGGGAAAAGCGGGCTGTCTGGATCCTTCCTGTATGTCTGTCTTTTCGGGCGCAGATGTGGTAGAACAGGGAAGGAATGAACCAGGAGCAGCAATGCTCAGCACCGTGGAAGAGAGTCATCAAAAGTATGAATGCTGAGCAGAGATGTAGAAAAGCCCTTCTTGTTCCCACACAAGGAGGAAAAACATCTCACCGTGCCTGAGCATTGAGCTAAACCCTGTCTGTGAGCTGCTAACACAGCACTCATGCCTAGTGCGCGTGCAGGGATGGCCGGGCACTCCGACTCACCTGTGATCTCTAACTCCAGAGTTCTGTCCACCCTGCGATTTCCCACAGCCATCTCTCTCTGTCTCTGTCTCTCTGACTTTGTCTCTCTGTCTCTCTCTCTCTCTCTCTCTCTCTCTCTCTCTCTCTCTCTCTCTTTCTCTCTCTCTCTCTCTCACACACACACACACATCTACATCCTAGACTGTGAGACTCACTCCTCCATGACAAGGATTCCCCAGTGTACCTGGGCACATCCATGAGTCCTAACCCATTACCCTACACACTTTCAGGGGAATGAATGAGACATTTCCAAACAGGTGGGAGGACAGTGTGTGTTCTTAAAGAAATCTCCAGTAGCAGGCTGAGATATCAAAGACTGCAGGCAGGCACACACACAGTGGACCCATCATTACACTGGCTCCTACACACAGCCACCTTTGTGAGGGCCCGGCCGTCGGCCTCTCCCACATAAAAACTCTTCCTGTGCATGACAGGTTGAGAATGTTTGCTGTTGAAGGACACCTTGGTCTACTAGTTGAAGGGAAAAAGATGCACCTAAATACCAGTGCTTCCTAGAGCCCAACAGAAGAGGGAGGGGCCTTTTAAAGGACACAAGAATAAAGCAAGTTTAACAGTGATGATTACCATGACTTCATACATTTCTATTAATTATTACATCATCAATGTCACACATTTCTATTACAGGCATAATATTAGAAAGCTGTGCCGATGGTGTCTGTCAGCTTGACACTAACCTACACATATCTGTGAGGAGGGAATCTTAACTGAGAAAATACATCCATAAGGCTGCTCTGTAGGTATGTCTGTGAGGCATTTTCTTGATTAATGATTGATCTCAGGAGAGTCCAGACAATTGCTTGAGGTGCTACCCCTGGGCAGGTGTTACTGGGGTGTGTAAGAAACAGATCAGATAAGCCACAGTGAGCAAGCCAGTAAGCAGCGCCCTCCATGGTCTCTGCTCTCCTTTCTGCCTCCAGGTCCTGCCATGACTTCTCTCAATGGACTGTGATCCAGAGGCATCAGCCAAATTAACCCTTTCTTCCTCAAGGTCCCTTTGGTCATAATGCTTTATCGTAGTGTACTGGCTGGTTTTGTGTGTCAACTTGACACAGGTTGGAGTTATCACAGAGAAAGGAGCTTCAGTTGAGGAAATGCCTCCATGAGATCCAACTGGGGGGCATTTTCTCAATTAATGATCAAGGGGGGAGGGCCCCTTGTGGGTGGTGCCATCCCTGGGCTGGTGGTCCTGGATTCTATAAGAAAACAGACTGAGCAAGCCAGGGGGAAGCAAGCCAGTAAGCAGCACCCCTCCATGGCTTCTGCATCAGCTCCTGCCTCCAAGTTCCTGCCCTGTGTGAGGTCCAGTCCTGACTTCCTTTGGTGATGAACAGCAATGTGGAAGTGTAAGCTGAATAAACCCTTTCCTCCCCAACTTGCTTCTTGGTCATGATGTTTGTGCAGGAATAGAAACTCTTACTAAGACACACAGTAATAGAAACCAAGTTAAGAAAAGGGCATTCTGGTAAAGCACTGTATATTGGATGCTTCCTCGGGGTGGGGGGGGAATACCCAAATTTCAGTATGAGGTGTAGAGCATAGACTGTGACAGAAATCACAAGCAAACCTTCAGCTGGAATTGTTGTTTCATGAATAGAAACAGACAAGGCAATGGACGGGATATGGAGACATGTATTTTCCTCCAAGATAAAAATTTAATGAAATATACAGAAATTTGCTTAAAGACTGTTAGGGAAAGAACACTTACTTAAAATAAGAAAATACTACCAGACAGCTATTAAACAACAGAGACATCTCTGAAACACATCAGGAAAAGAAGCCGCCCTTAGGTGGCCTGAGAACACAGTCCTGAAGCCAGTTTGTCAGAAGCGTCCCCTGAAAAACAGGGAGCAGATCGAATAATCATGCTGCACTGCAGCAGTCCGGGCCGTGTGATGAGTGTTAAATAAAATAACAGCAACACGTGACACGGAGGGTCTGAGTCTCCCGTTCTTACCCACATACCAGATGGCAACACACACCCATAATCAAGCACAGAGCCCCTGTGGGTTGGGGGCTGGCGGCAGCTGAGTCAGACTGGCCTCTGCGGGGGAGCTGGTCCACCTCCACAAAGGGCTTTTTTGCGCTGCTGATTCTCTGTCTGTCTCTGTCTCCCCCACCCCAAGCCCTACCCCAACCCTCCCCACACTCTTCTTTTTTTGACAGGGTCTCACTATGTAGACCTGACTAATCTTAAATTTATAATCCCCTGCCTCAGCCTGAGGTGACAGTACGGATGCTCTTGAGGGCTAACGGTGCTCAGGGATGGGTTCTGAGCACGTGTGAATGGTGTTTGCTTACCACTATATGCAAAATCATATCCGGTCACAATTAAGATGCTGTGCAAACACACTGAGACATCTTAGGCTGAGTAGACACAGCTGAACGCATAGGAGGGGCCTTAGCTCTTTAAAAATGTCTCCTTTAGGCTAGTGTGCTGAGTGAAGAAGGCAGTTGGGAACCGACAAACACCGAACGAATGACAGGGTCGATTCAGAAGCAGGAGGTAGAATGGAGCTGTCTTGTATGAGGGGAGGAGGGAGGGGAAACGATGAATGGAAAGTTGTTTTTTTTTTTCAAGACAGGGTTTCTCTGTGTAGCCCTGGCTGTCCTAGAACTCACTCTGTAGACCAGGCTGGCCTCGAACTCAAAAATCCACCCGCCTCTGCCTCCCAAGTGCTGGGATTAAAGGTGTGCACCACCACTGCCCGGCTGGATGGAAAGTTTCTACTTGGGGTTTGTGGAGCCTCAGTTTTGCAAGGTGAATGAGCTCTGCAGGTGGATGGTGGTGACAGCAGCACATCAACAGGAAAGCATCAATTCCTATGCTTAAAATTAAGACACATGCTGAGGTCCGCAACGAAAGGGTCGGAAGTTCAAGGCCACCCCAGACTACATGATACCCTTTCTCAAACACAGAATATATTTTTGCCTTTGTACATTTGTGGTAGTTTGAATATATTTGACCCAGGGAGTGGCACTATTAGGAAATATGGCCTTGTTGGAGGAAGTGTGTCACTGTGGGCGTGGGGCTTTGAGATCCTCCTCTTTTTGAATAAAGATGTAGAACTCTCAGCTACTCCAATATCACGCCTACCTAGATGTTGTCATGTTTGATGATGATGGACTGAACCTCTGAACCTGTAAGAACCTGAACCCAACTAAATGCTGTCCTCTAATAAGAGTTGCCTTGGTCATGGTGTCTGTTCACAGCAATGAAAATCCTAAGACAATATTTGAGTATAATCCAAAATGCATACATGAAAAATATATAGGGAAAAATCCAGCAAATATCTATTTCCTCTGAGGTGAAAGAGGCCCATGGCCACACTCTTGTTTTCCAAGCTGTCTTTCATGAGGATGCAGATTCCCTGCGTCCAGGTGACACCATTTTTGTTTCCTCGTGGCTTTGTGATGGCCTTTTCAACAGGAAGCTCATAGCAGACCCGGGCCTCTATTAGCAACAAAACTGAAATATTAAGTGGACTTTTCAGTTCCACCAAAAATCAGTTTGTTTAAAAAAAAAAATCCTTCTAAAGCAACTGAAGTCAGTGGGAGGAGGAATACATTTCTCTTAGGAATGTGAAGTTACATAAGTCAAACTTCAAAGAACCCAGCACATCCCTTCACGCTGCGTGCGGCTCCTGAATGGAAGAGCTCAAATCTTTGCAGTGCTCTGACCTCATATTTCCCTGTACCCGTGGCCTGGGAAATCAAATTTCACAATGGACCAACCTCTCTGCTTGTGCCTGGTATTGACTCAACGGAGAAGGGGCTGATGGGAAGCCATCTATAAGAACAGGAGGGTTGGATCTGCAGAGGTCAAAGAACAACTTGCAGAAGTCTATCCTCTCCTCTACCATGTGGGTCCAGGAATCAAGCGAACAGCACCAAATTTGGGTTATCAGCTTGGCAGGGGGCATCTATACTCCCTGGTCATCTCAGTCTGCCTGGAAATACATTTACACTAGACTGATTTCCAGCCCAGGTTTATAAGTGATTTCAGCCTCTAGCAAGCATTTCCAGGCCAAGCACTCAGCCCGGTTATCAATACCATTACATCCCATGGGAAAACAGAAACCCGGCTTCGTAGGTTAAAGACCACAGAAGAGCTGGATCTACTTCCCCGACTGAACAGACCTTAGAATCTTAGTGATGGCTATCAGTAGGAATATCAAAGTCCAACGCACGCAGCAAGGCCCATTTTTACTGCACACGAGGTCCATCTAAAGTACTTTTTAAAGTATCAATGTATAATTCCTACTCACAGAGACTTTGATTTAGCAGATTTGAGTCTTTTTTTTTCCCTAAAGAAAATCTAAAATCGTGTTTAAAAAGTTTTTCAGGTACTTCCAATGTGTAGCTAGGGCTGGCCATCACTGACCTGGTCCAGTCGCTTCTTTGTCCCCATCTACGAGGGACACAAAGACAGAAAACTGGTCGACGGTAACAGAGTGCTTGGTGGAAGCCTGCAGCTGGGTTTTCTAGAATTCTAAATTAAGGATTCTAAACATCTGGAAATTTCCTTCTTCAAAAAGCCGGCCACACATGCTGCCCTGCAGGCAGTGCAGAAACATGTTATGCACCAGGGGTGATTTAACTCGAGCCAGAGTATTCTTGAGCTGAGCTGAATGGTAAATTACAAAGTTTAAATTGTATTTCTAGATCTGAATCACGATGAATCCAAAAGACGAAAGAATTCCAGCTAATGTAAGGAATCTCCCGGAAAAAAAAAAAAAAAAAACCAGACTAAATGTGTGCGCGCGTGGCAAGAGGCTGCACAGCTGTGAAGCTAACCAGACAAACTACGGAAGGAACACTGTGAAGTTTAAGCTAAAAGAATTGGTGAGCGGCCACAACGAACGTGACTAATTCTTAAAACGGAAGCCCAAGAGAACATGCTGCTGGGTGATAAATACAGGAGATGTTTAATCTCATCAGAGATCGGGGAAATAGGAAATAAACTACAATTTATCGGATTCACAAAAAGTAAAATACGGATCATCCAGCTAAACAAAGATGGGAGAAAGACAGTGACCTTGGGTACAGATGGGATTGTGTTGTTTCAGCATCAGGAATGTGTAGGTACAAAGGATTCTGGGAGAGGAAGTTGACAGAAAACACTCCTCTCCTTTGCCTCTATACAAATGACTTTCCCTAGAAACTGATGAGTCAACAGAGCTAGGTCCTTGTTCAGTGCATGTGCAGGTCCCACATCAGCGCATGCGCAGTTCCCACAAACCATGCATGCACCGTTCCCAACAGTGCATGCGCAGTTCCCACATCAGTTCTGGGGAGCCCAGCAGTACTTGAGCGGCTTCCCTTGCTCTTTCCTAGCGCTCACTCGAACAGCAGACTCCACAGTTCTCAAGCTGGAGACCACACAGCTTATCGACTCCCCGCATCCCCTCCCCCAGCAAGGTCCGGGCCAGCTTGGTGGCTAGACATAACCACATTCTGAATTCTTGCTGTCCAATCAGCTTCTCATTTTCTATGTTGCTTTTATCCTCAAATAACCCTAGAAGGTAATTATTATTTTTGTTTTAATTTTACATATAAATAACTGAGATTTGGACATATAAATAACTGAGATTTGGGGGAGGTTAAGTGGTTTCCTGAGTACACTCTGCGTGGGACAGAAAGGGGGCCCAGATTTTTCTTGTTTGAGAGTATCCTTTGTATTGAAAAGAGAAGTCTCCAGAGTGAAAATACAGTTTTCTAACAGTTTCCCCTCCTAGGAGACTGACCCTAAACAGATGTCTAAGGAACTAGTTGGAGGCTAGCCCAGGTCAGGGACTCAGGAACTGGCTAAAGGCTGGAGGCTAGCCCTGGCCAGGGGACTGCTCTGCCTGGGTCACTGCCTGCCTCTCTGCATGTCGGGTCTCGTGCTACCCTCTGGTGCACATCAGGAGTAAGAAGGCCCTGGTCCAGTGATCCTGTCTACCAGGATCCAGCAGACACTGGGCTTACGCCAGGGGCCCTCTGCACAGTGAGTAAAGACTGTAAGACAGGAGCCTCTGGCCGGATCGGTGGAGGAGCAGGTTGACTAGGTTAACCGAGGTGGGAAGGGCCATCCTAAACATGGCCTCGCCCTTCCATGCTGCGGGCTGCGGCCCTAGACTGAAAAAAATCGGGAAAGCCCAATGAGCACCTGCTTCTCTGCCTCATCTGAGCGCAGCGTGTGACCAGCTGCCCCACCCTCCTGCCCTCACAGCTTCCCTGCCAGGATGGGCACACCCTCGACACTGTGGACTAAATCAACCTCCCTTCTTTATGTTGCTTTTGTCAGCTACCTTGTTATCTTCCCCCAAGCTCTGAATTTGGTTTGCTGTCTTCTGATTCTTCTGAGAACCTGAGAAAACCCTGAGCAAGTCCATTTCAGTTTGCCCTTATAAATTTGGGCCTTCCAGGCTGCCTTCTATCAGAGGACCCACAAAAGGGGAGAGAGCCTCTCACTTCTGGCAGAGTGTATCATGGCCCTGGGCCACAGACCAGTCTGGAAAGGCAACACGGTAGTCCACAGAGATGGGGAAGCCTGCCCCCACCAAGAGTCCAGCCTCTTGATCCAATCACAGCCATGTCTTAACAAGTGACCCAGGATGTTAGAGCCTCTCATTAACATGAATTGATAATGAAAAATATGAAGGCTGTCACTCCACATCCCTAAATCCAAACAAAGGTATACAGGGTACAAGGTATAACTAAGAATTGCCTCATGGAGATTAACCAGGAGAACAAGAACCTCAGTGGACCTGGTTTAAGAATTTTCCAGGCGGCTCTGCCACTGCTAAGTCCTCTATCATGAGCAACATTTATATATTCACGTGCTTGATTTCTGTGTCAATGTGGATAATGGTAATGACTCGAAGTCGCTACAGCGGGTATCACAGAAAGAGCCCAGAGGACTGGTCCAGGGGATGCCTGAGGCTGGAGCACGTGCTTTGGGAGTCTCCGTAGTGGTCTCTCATCTCTGCCTCTCTTTGCCTATTGCTTTGCTCCGAGTTGAGTTGGGGAAGGAAGATCAACAGAAGGCTGGATTTTGACTTGTCTATCCTACAGTCAACAATCTCTCAGCAGACCTGGTAGGAAGATTCTGGAGAAGGAGTCAAACTGGCTTCTTCCGGACAACGTGAGCTTCTCTGATAACTGATAGGGACCTTGTCATCATTGAAACCAAGGAGAACCGGGGCTGGGGCTGCAGCTCGTGGTCAGAGTGCTTGCCTGGCTAGAGCAAAGCTGTGGTTTCTGCCTGCAGCACTACAGAGAATAAGTGATGCTGGCTCACGCTGGTAATTCTAGTGCTCAGAGGTAGAGGCAGGGGGATTGGAATCTCAAGGCCATATACACTATGTACAATGTGCTGTGTACAGCATTCTATGTAATATGTACTGTGTACTATATATATGATGTACTATGCAATATGTACTATGTATGATGTACTATGTACAGTGTACTATGTATGATATACTATGTAATGTGTACTATGCACTGTGTACTATGTACTATGTACAGTATACTATGTACTATGTATGATGTACTATGTACTATGTACAGTGTACTATGTAATATATACTATATACAATGTATGATGTACTATGTACAGTGTACTATGTACAATGTATGATGTAGTGTGTACTATGTACAGTGTACTATGTATGATGTACTATGTATAATGTAATATATACTATATACAATGTATGATGTACTATGTACTATGTACTATATACTGTGTACAATGTATGATGTACTACGTAATATATACTGTGTACAATGTATGATGTACTATGTACTGTGTACTATGTACTATGTATTATGTATGATGTACTATGTACTATCTATGTACAATGTATTATGTACTGTGTACTGTGTAGTATGTACTATATACATGGATCCCAGTCTCAAAAGGAGGGGCGATAGGTAGTAGAGAATGAAAAACAATCTTATAGTTTCATTTCCCAGGATTTGTTCAGCATCCACCACAATGCTGGAACCCAGCATATCCTTTCAACTAACTGAAAAAAGAACCACCTTTTGCCTTGATCAGAAACCCAATAAAAGTGAGCACTGGGAGATCCGTGAGGCTAGACCCATAAATTAAGAAACACCGTGAGGAAGAAAAGAACAAAATCGGGAAGTTGGAAGAACTAAAGGGGCCCCGTTGCTAACGGCCGTCCAGGGAATGCGCTCGGAGAGCCGGGGATTTCAATGGATGAGGCTGAGGGCTGAGCATTAAAAACCGAAGATGTCATAAAATGAACCAGTCTGGCTAAGTAAAGTGCTGAGCAATTGTAATGTGCAGGAGGAGTTGACTGAATATTGCATGAAGGGCAGAACCAAGCTTGGAAACTTACTACCTACCACCGCATTTGTTTGATCTAATTTCAAGATGGAAAGACCATCAGAGGCCAAACATCCAGACAGATCTCTTAAGGGGTCTGTGCCTAATGAAACGGGGGTCTAATGAGAATCGCGCTGTGAGTGCTGTCTGGCTCGGGCTAAGATCCTCCACCTTTCGGAGGCTCTCAGTTGCACATGTCCTTGTGCTGTGCACATTTTACAGGGCATCAGTCAGCGTCTCCAGATCAAACTCCATAAGTGTGTCCTGGCAACTTCCTGCGTCCCTGACAGGCCAGGCCTCGCCTCTGAAGTGGTGGGAGAAGCATCTGCAGGAGAGCAGGCGGGTTCAGGGGCATCCCTTCTCAGTATGGGGGAGAAGGCTGCCACCTGGGGGAGGCACCATGCAGGGCCTAGATGTTTGCCTGAAGTAGAGACAGGCCGTTCCTCACCGGCGACAGGCAGTGACTGAGAAGAAACTGGTGTAGACAGATAAGGAAAGGGCTGTGTCTTTACAGAATGGGTTCTCTTCCCTTATAGCTTTATGTGGGCAGGGAAGGAGAACTGTACCCAGGCAGGGCTGCGTCCCACAGTCTTCTGTTGCTGTGCAAATACCCAAGATATACTATTTAATGGAGAAAATATTTATTTGCCTTCACAGTCTCAGTCCAGGGCAGGAAATCACAGTAGAAGGGTATGTTAGATCGGAGTTGCTCACCTAATGGTGGTGAGGGAGACTAGGAGGAGGGACTGGGGTGGCGTGGGGAGGGGAGGTTAGGAAGGCAGAGGGAGAGACAGGAGAGACACGGCAGCTAGGTAAGTTTGCATCCCAGTGACCGACCCCTACAGCGCAGTCTTACATAACTCTTAAGCTCCCAGAACCTGCCAAAAAAGCATCACTAGCCACGGATCCAGGCTATCAACACACAAGACTGAGGCGGCGGGAAGAACAGAATGGAGGCTCATGGGTGCTCTGGGAGGAGCTCCCTCAAAGGCGGAGATGAGATTCCTGGGAGCAGGGGCTGCTGGACTCCCGGGATGTAGGCTCACTGTCTCCACATGGTGGACCAGACAGAAGCATTTCCGGACCCTTCTGCATGGGATCCCCCCAACCTTAACAGCACTAAGCAGGCAGGGGCTGGCGCTGCCTGAGTTCTACTTTCCCACAGGCGCCTCTCCTTCCTACTGAACCACTCACACCCTGGAGTCTTCCAAGACGTCATCGATTGGAAGCTGACTTCACAGCTAGCTAATTCTAAAAACAGAAGTGTAATGCTTGCAACAAGGAGAGATGCAACGAATGTGTCCCCTGTCTAAAAAGTTTTTATGTCAGTCATCTCTCCTATATCGGCCACCGGTCATCCAGGACTCTCGCGAGCGCAAGTTCTTACCTTCTAGCCGCGAATCAAAGCCGAGGCTCTGGGTGGAGGCTTTCGGCGCCCGTCCTGTTCATTCCTCTGAAACGTGATACAGGGAAATAGAAGTTGTCCGGGTTTGGTTCTCTCACGGTGATACACAGTGTTCAACTGAACTATCATACAACTTTCCAACTCTACCATGCAATGCTTTTCATTGACCAGAAGCATTTCCACCCACGGCCGAGGACGCGAGATCGCTTTGAGACCCGCCCAGGTGTGCGAGCCTCTGAAAAGCACCAGCATCTGGGCAACTTCCGGTCACCGCTGCGCTCTTCCCCTCTGACACTCATTCTCGTAGGAACAGTTTCTAGATGCTGTTTCCCAGACTTCCTTGTAAAGCAGTGGCCTATTTTCCCTACAGAAGTCTACGGCTGAGCATTTTGAGCAAAATAATGAATGATACAGCAAAATCTGAGATTCAGTTCTGAGCGGTAATGGCCGTGCTTTTCCAGATAATCAATGACCTATTCCACCGCGGCTTATTGTCCTTTTTTGTTTCCTCAGGCTGCATTACCACGGCCTCGCTTCCGTCTTCTTCCTGTTAAATTATCTCGGCCACTCTTGTAACCATAGCACTGTGCTCTTAGGTTCTTTTTTCTTTTCCTTTTTTTTTTTCTTAAATAGAAATTCTGCCTTGCTCTCCTACCATCTATAATGACTGACATCAGGATAAGTCCCAAGACTGTAGCCCAACCCCTAATCCTCTGCCCGCTGGCCACTCTGCGCAATCCTAGCCACCATCACTCCCGCCTGGAGCCAGTTTCTGTGCCTTGTCCAGACTCCTCCACTATATTTCTTCCTTATAAAGCATCCCCCCGCTGTGTCAGTCAAATCTCGAGTCTTTTAGACTCAGCCTACACCTACCCTTTCCTTTAGAGAAGGTTCTACATCTTCACTCAGCAAATGAAAGTGTGTACATGCCTGTGTGCGTGTGTGCGTGTGCTTCCTGTGCATGCATGCCGTTTCTGTGTGGAAATAGTACCAGGGCCTCCTCAGCAAAGTTGAGTACAATGTTAGTTGGAACGAGCTTAAGGACCCTCAAAACAAAAAAAAAAAAAAACAAAAACAAACAAACAAAAAAACAACACAATGTTAGATGAGACAGGAGTCAGAGGTAGGGCCTGACCCAACTGGTCCCTGCAAAATAGCCCGGGGTAGTCTAGGCTGACTGGGCTTCTTGTAATAAGGAAGCGTAAAGATTTGGTGACAGATGGAGTTTGGCAGAGGGTCAGATCAGGCCCCGGAGCCTGATGCGGTGGCTTTGTCTCCCCTCCACAAGGTGGCCTTGTGGAGTCACATCTTCCTTCTTTTTATTGTCTGTAGCTTCAACCTTTTATCATAATTGAAAGGTGTGGTAGAAATTGGATTTCCTGACACCCTAGAGATCTAGGTTTTTATCCGGGGCCTAAGATAATTTCACCCTTGGCCTTTAGCCCAGTGAATCAACGGAAACTTGAATGCCCTGCAAGTGAAGGCTACCACATTGCTCAGTTTTTGTCTGCCTCACCGGGAAGCTGTTAGGTGGCGTGTGCCTATCGGTTGCCGAGTGTGTTAGGCACGGTTCATTTGCTCTGCACTTGATGCTTTTGACACCTCTGCATATATGCATGTTCACACCCTCTGACTGAGAGAACATGTATGTCAAAGATACACCGCTGTCATGGTTTCAATACACAGTGCCCCACACAAGGATCATGTGATGGGTTGAATATGCTTGGCCCGGGAGTAGCACTATTTGGAGGGGTGGCCTTGTTGGAGTAGGTGTGGCCTTGTTGGAGTAGGTGTGTCACTGTGGGCGTGGGCTTTAAGACCCTCATAGACCTTCATCTTAGCTGCTAGAAAAACAATCTTCTGTTTGCCTTTGGAACAAGATGTCGAACTCTCAGCTCCTCCTGCACCATGCCTGCCTGGATGCTGCCATGTTCCCGCCTTGATGATAATGGACTGAACCTCTGAACCTGTAAGCCAGCCCCAATCCTTGTAAGAATTGCCTTGGTTATGGTGTCTGTTCACAGGAGTAAAACCCTAACTAAGACAGCTCATATTTTCAGTTCCTAGTATCCAGATCTTGGTACTATTTCAAAGGCTATGGAGCCTTCAGGACAGTGTTTCTCGACCTGTCCAGATGCAGTGACCTTTAATACAGTTCCTCATGCTGTTAATGACCCGCAACCATAAAATTATTTTCATTGTTACATTGTAACTTTAATTTTGCTGTAATAAATCATAATGTATTGACCTTATCTAATATGCAGGATATCTGATATGCGATCCCCGTGAAAGGGTTGTTGGACCCCCACAGAGGGATATGAGCCACTTCAGGAGATGGGGCCTAGATGGCAAGAGCAGCCCCTAGGACAGGCCACCGAAGGCTATACTCACTCACCTCTGCTTCCAGTCTAGTTACCCCTGCCTCCGAGTCTACCACAGCCTGAACATCTGCTTCATGCCCAGCCGAGACACCTCCCTGCCAAGACAGACGGAGGTCTCTCGAAAACTATGACAAAAGTAAACCCTCAGCTCGAGTTGTTTTGCTGGGTGTTTTGGTCCCGGCAGTCTCAGAGTCAGAGGCCAGCCTGTAAGCAGTGTCATCATCTGGTTTCAGTTTAGGCAAAGTACATTAGTGGATGCATTTTCACCATAAGAGGCTAAACTGAAACTCACATGTTTGTGGGAGACCCGGTCTTCAGCACAATCCTGACTTCTTCTCTTAGGGTGTCCTCTGGGATCTGAGGGCCTCTCATTACCTGAAATATGAAAATGGCACACATTTAATTATTCATTTTCTATCACCCTTAATGAGGGGATTAACTGCAGAATGAAACAAAAGGAAACAGTCCGACCTTCAGGCTGTCAGGAAGTGATAATTAACTAAAGCCTCAAGTCCCTTTAAACGGGACAAATGAAAGGGTGTTAGTGATCACGATCTAAATGAGTCTCGGGGTCACTAATTGGAGTCGCATAATGGAGTAACGACCCTGAGACAATAAACATGTGCTAAAAATACGTTTTCTTAATTATGCACACCTGATGTTTTGTATGGCAGGGATGTAATGTCGCTTGCACAGTGGACAGAGAAGGACAGGGAAGGGAGGCTGCTCAGCAGGGTGTGGGGGTCAGTTTGATCTCCGAAACAGAAGAACAGCGGAGATGTGCTAATCACGGCTTCCATGCTAGCAGCTTGGATTTCTCTGACTTGGGTTATTAGTCGGAGCAAGCATTACCATGGCAATGATTCATGGACACATGCTGCCTCATAGCATGTAAACACGGCCTTCTAATGTAGACCTTCACTCTTACAATGGTCATAAATAGCTTCGAATTACTACTGTTGCACAACCGGGACTTTATCACAGCTTCTGGCCAAGCAGGCGGAGCCATGTTCCAGGCGTTGTATTACCCCCTGCCTTCCCCAGAGCATCTGATGAGCGCACCCTGGAAGCCTGCCTCTGATGACAGCGGCTCCTTCCTCACCCTGCACTGCCAAGGATAACGCAAGCCTTGAAAGTCTTCATACACCAATACTGTGAGGCAACAAACATGCATGCATACATACATACATACATACATACATACATACTCAAAATATGGCAGATCAAGCCACTATTTATAACTCAAAGAACCCTGGGGATCCAGTCAGTCCAATTGATTGCTCTGCCAAAAGTTCAGAATGTTTGCTCACTACTTTGATTTTTTTAAATCTGTTCTTGGTTTGCTTCAGTACATTTCCTATTTAGATCCTTTACTGAGTATGTCAGACTTTATCTGTGGCCTTACTAGGACATACCAGTGAATACAGGAATGGCAGGACCTCAAAGCCTTGGGAGTTTTTAAAATTGTGCTTGCCAAATAAATGTTTCCCGTTTCTCCATAGCAACCATAGCAAGCAGCCGTCATCTTTGCCGTATATGCAGAAATGGCCAGAGGAATGCTTTATTTTAGGTTGGCAACAGTATGCTATTATTAACTGTTTCTTGAATATCTAATACTCCCGGGGCCAGGATTTCTATGTGTAATTGATAACCATCGCTAACACTCCCAGACCCAGTATTTCTATATAATTGATAACCTTTTGCACCAATCCCACTCAGCATGTGTTATTCTGATTTCACAAACCAAGGCTCAGCTCTTAAGAAATTAGCCTGACAACCCACAGGCCATGGCTGCGGAGTCCAGGCAAGAATTCAACACTGATGCTCTTCAACTTGAGCCATGGGACGACGCCCGCCCGGAGTCAATTATTTCTTACCCAAACCGACACTTTTATGGTTCGGCCTAATAATGCAATATATTGACCTTAAAAGGAAACCTGTAATCTCCTGACATCACAGAATCGTTCTATGCTGTCAGTGTGTGGATTGGAGAACCATTTCATACAGTACTGGGGTGGGGGTGGGGTGGAGGCAACGGTAATGGAATCTACCCATCTCTGCATCAAAAAATGGCAAAGCGATATCAAAAACTCTTCTTGATACATTCTATCTGGAAACCTCCACGTGGAATCATGCTCATTAGAGCTTTCCAAGCGCTGAACCAATTTCAAGTATTCAAAGCTAATGATGCAAAAATATTATTTTGGTAGGCTACTGGGCTAGCAGCGATTGAGCAGGTGTGTGGTCAAATGATAAATTGGAAAGACAGATTTAACTGCACAGAAACTACGTGGGAGTCAATACTAGGGTACTTTAGAAGGAAGAGACAAATGTTTTCTATGAGTTCTCCTTTTGGGAATAATGAGTAATAAACTCAAATTTCCATTCAACCCACAGTTTCCGCTACTGACCTAGTCAGGATGGAGGAAGTCAAGAGAAGGGGATTTATGGCGGTCACACTGGATACACAGTAACTTCTAAGCAATTGGCTGTTAAATGCATCATGATTGGGATTTTTTGTGTTGCCTCTCTTTCATCAAATAAGTCACAGAGTCAGTCAACAAGGATGAAAGTGAGCTTTGAAGCCCTGGAGGAATCTTACTGAAAGGAAAGCTGAATCAGAAGAGCATTTCATCAGTGACAGCTCCTCAGCACGCTGGCACCGTCACAGTGAGCAGCATCAGTCCCTGAGTCTACGGCCCGTGCCCATGCCTAGGTGGCAACCCCAGCCAATCACAGTCCAGTTCCAAATAGCATTTTCCCTCTGCCACCTATATTTCTTTCCCTGGAAAAAATATGCATAATAAGCAATTGTGCCTCGAATTAACCTAATAAATAAACACTCTAGATTGCTATAAAGAGTCTCCTTATTTGAAACAAAATGGTCAAATAAATTGTAAAGCCAACGTTTCCTTAAATACCAAGCAAAGAGGAAAGAGAGTCATCAGCAGAGCCCACGCTTGTTCTCTCCTACCCCCCCCCCCTTCCTAAGCTTATCTCCCATCTGGAAGACACCCGATCGACACAGCGGTGGACTGTACAGGACTCAAGTTTGCAAATCAATACTTTTCATAGGATCCGAGCCATGACAAGATTAACAGCAACTGCATTTTATTACTTGAAAACGAAAGAACAGAACTGACGTGAAGGAGTTTTAAATAGAAGACTGCCTGGTGTCATTTTAATATAATGATAGGTATATGAAAGAAAAATGAAAATAAGGACCATGATTGAAGGAAGAAGAATGAATGGATAAATGGAAGCATGGATGGATAGATTGACGGGTGGATAGATGGATGGGTGGATGGATAGACAGAAGGATGAATGGAAGGATAGATGGATGAATGGATGGATGGGTGGATGGAAAGATGGAAGATAGATAAATGAATGGATGGATGGGTGGATCGATGGATAGATGGACTGATGGGCAAATGGATGGATGGATAAATGGGAGAAAGGAAGGATAGATGATAGATGGATGGGTGGATGGAAGGATGGGTGGACAGAGGATGAATGGAAGGGTAGATGGATGTATGGGTGGCTGGCTGGATGACTCATCTGGTTCCCGACATCCATGGTGACTCATTCTGCAAAGCTGGAATGTTTAGAAAATAAATCCTACTATTGTACCAGAACAGACAAGGGCATAATATGGAAGAGAACAAAGTATGCCAAAAACATCATTTTTTTTTTTTTACTTCTGTGTGAGCTCCAAAGTGTTCAGAATATTTCTCTTGCCTCTAATGATACAGAAAATAGAAATAAAAGAGTAATAATTGTCGTGCAGGAGAAGCAGTTCTTTATCAATGGAAATACTTCTAAACAGTGCTTTAAACATTTTAAGATACATTTATTTACATGTGTGTGTGTGTGTATGCACATGTGTCTGTGTCACATCATGGAAGTCAGAGGAGAGTCTGCCAGGGTCAGTTTTCTTCTTCCACCATGCGGATTCTGGAACAGCACTCAGGTTGTCACTGAGTAAGTTATCCAGCCCTCTGCGCCATCTTACCCTTAGAACAGTGTCTGGACAGTCCTCGCTCTCTACTGATGCTCTCTGCGTGGGTCTTTTAAATTGTACTTCCCCCTATTGCTCTTAGGTGGGATTTGTGCAAATTGTCCTATCCCAGGGAATGCTTTATCCTTCGAGGGCATGACTGACCTTCAGGACCACTGTGTTAAATATGTTTAAATCTGCCGTGTGTACTGCTGGCTTAGGATGTGTGACTGGCTTAGGATGGATTCTGGCCCCGGGTGCTACAGTAGCCAGATGGCAGGTAATGCTGGTTCAAACAGGCCTTTCCATTGGTTGACAATGGCTTCCTTAGTCAACACTTTGTGAATGAGGTTGAGTCAATTCCAGGTTTTTCATTTCCCTCTCTCCCTCTCTTCCTCCCTGCTTCTCTTCCCCCCTCTGTCCTTCCATCCTTCCCTCTATTCCTCCATTTCTCTTTCCCTTTTGTCCAAGAAAAAGCTAATAATGACTTCCTGTCTCCCTGATGCACTTTAAACAATTCTAACAGGACTCACTGTTCGAGGGCAGATGACAATCCAGAAAGTGTGGCAGAGGTGACAGGCATGTGTCTGAACGTCAGGCTCAGAGGTGCACACAAGCAGTCATGTTACAGTGTGTGGATGGCAGGCATCAACCTCGTGGATGGCATATTAAGGTTCACAGTCCATGACAGACACTGGTCCTCATTGGCGTTCCTATGGCATTCCCAGAGGAGTGTGCACGGTGTGCCCCGTGTGAAGAGTGGAGAACAGGGTGTTCACGTGGGGTAGAAACCAGCCTCTTCTGGCAGGGTGTGGGGCTGGCTACTCAAACAGTGAGCAAGTTGAACCTCTTCCCCTGTCAAAACATGGCGACTATCAGTCCCCAGTGCTGTGTATGGCCTTCCTACACTCTGCTCTTCTGGAAGGCTCCTGGAAGGCCAGAGAAAAGCCTGGAGAGCAGGGTCTTTCCTGACAGGAGAGAGCAGGCCAACAGCCCTGGGTGGTCAGGAGAAGGGACTGTCCCTTAACCAGAGGCTGCTGGTTGCTAGGAATCAAATCTAGTTCTAAGTAACTGAAGTTGAAACGATGAATTTACTGTGAAGATAAAGCTAATGAGTTCACAGAGCCCCACAGGCAAGAAGCAAAGTCCAGGCGGACTCCACCGCCTGATGTGGGAGAGAAAGGCCCCTCACACTCAAACTGCATTCTGATTCACTGGCTTTGGCTTTGGTTCTTGCCTAGACCAGTTTTGATCTTTAAACACACGTCAGATTTCTTCTCTCCATAAACTTTGAATTTCTCTAGTTATAAGGGAGAAATGCTACAAAGTATTTTACCTGACTCTGGCTTGCTCTGATGCTAATCTTAGCACCCCCTCCCCAGCACAGGGTCACTAAGGCATCTGCAGCCTGGCCTGGCCTCTATATCCTGCCTCAAGATCCTGAGAGACTTTGAGGGTGGATGTCCACAGGTCTTCCGCCAGTGTGGAAGGGATGGGTCAGGACTGCTGAGTCTGTACTTTCTAGCTGAGACTATGGAAGGCAGGCATTCTCATAGAAGGAAGCAGAGAAGGTCACATAGATGTCCCAGTACACATGAACTACTATCCCAGACCAAGGGTCCTCTCTGCACTGTGTGACATGGGACTGGGCCGGGAAACAGCTACACAATGCCTTTCATGGTGTGTAATGTACAATGGTATTTGGAATATGCATGAATATTTCTCCATCCTTCCTTCTTCTATTATAAATGTCACACACACACACACACACACACACACACACACACACAGCTGCTGTCACAGGGGCAGCAGCCACCTCTACAGAGGTGGTTAAGGGAAGCTAATGGGCATAATGAGGAGGCAGAGCCCTGGACAGAGGTTGTCTGCATCCATTCATTAACTAGTACACTGAGAGTCCTTTGCTGTCACCTACATCACAACCCTGACAAGACCAGCGCTGTACCTGCCCCCAGAAGTCTTCTCTAACGATCACTGTCTGGTGTGCAGTTCATGAGCTTTCCACAGAACCACATCGTAAATACTTAGAACTTGCCCAAATATTCCTGAAATTGAGTGTGCCTAAAAATGTCTACAAGCAGAGCCCTCATAAATGTAGATTAAACAACGATAACTCCTGGCTCTAGACACCGAGTTCAGTTCAGCACCTAGAAACAAAAACCAAGCAGGAGGGCTAAAGTAAACACCATAATATGAGCCCGCCTCCTCTCCTCCATACTGTGTGGCTTTCAGGCCAGCTTGCAGGAAGCTGCTGTTTGCCCACAGCAGATGTTTACCTGCTTGGTTGTTTAAAAATCTAGTGATTTGAAACTGGAAAGGGAAGAAAGAAATTAGTTCTGTAGGAGACTGCAATTAAGGTGTGTGCTTTGAAGGGTGTCTTTTCCATATGCACATTTGTCATGAGAGACATACACGTTTTTTGTTTTGTCTTGTTTTTTAGTTTTAGTGGATATGGATAGGCCACTGAACCAGGCAGCTCAGGACTTGAGCTCAAGTTTTGACTTTGGCAATCGAGGGTATACAAAGGTGAGTCAGCTCCTCGATCCCGTGACCCTCTGCGGGCTTGGTGTTCTTTACCCATCTGTCAGGTTAAGGGAGTTGACCAAGAGAATGAATACAAATGTTCTTCAGAAACGGTAAAATGCCACTCTCCTGGTTAGATACTTTCTTCTCTATGTCCTCTTGATACTTCCTGGGGAGCGTCAAGTGAGAACATACCATCAGAATGGCCCGTGGGCAAGCCTGGGAGCCATTTTCTTGATTTCTGATTGATGATTGATATAGGGAGGCCCAGCTTACTATGGGCAGCAGCACCCCTGGACAGGTGGTCTTTGGGGGTGTAAGAGAGCAGGCTGAGCAGGCCATGGGGAGCAAGCCAGTGAGCAGCAGCCCTCCACGGCCTCATCTTCAGTTCCTGTCTCCAGATTCCTACCCTGTTTGTATTCCTAGCTTGGCTTCCCTCGAAGATGGACCATTATGGGAAGTGTAAACCAAATAAACCCTTTCCTCACCATGCCAGGGTGCCTTTGCCATAGCGATAGAAAGGTAACTAAGGCAAGTATCTAGCAAGGGTTGTGTTTGAGTGAGTAAATTCACAACTTCACAAAAGAACCAATATGGTTGCCTTTCCTTACTACTAAAACTATCTTGCACACATGTACACATTTATTCTTTAGTAGTGTTTTGCTAAATTTCATCTCAAATAAACTTTTCAAGGTTTGATTTTAAGTTCTGGATATGGGTGTGCACCTGTGTTCAGGTGGCCTTGGAGGTCTGAGGGGCTGGATCCCCTGGAGCTGGACTTCCAGGTGGCCGTGGGTGGGAACAGAGTTTGGGTCTGGAGCAAATTCTGTGCTCTTAAGAGATGAGACTTCTCTCCCAACAGGTAGATCCCAGGTTTATTTTCTAAAATATACAGTAGGATGAGTTAAAATAGTCATTGAGAAGCAGATACATTCAAATCAGACAACTAGGCCATAAAACTAGAAACGTTTACAATATCCATCTGCTTTTTCTTTTTTAATTTTGGGGATTAAATATAGGCCTCACGCATGCTAGGCAAGAGGTCTAGTCCTGAATTATAACATCCCACAAAGTCTGACTTAAAATACCCATTTTTTTCTTTCTTTCTTTCTGTTTTTTTGTTTGTTTGTTTTTTGTTTTTTGTTTTTTGTTTTTTTTCGAGACAGGGTTTCTCTGTGTAGCCCTGGCTGACCTGGAACTCACTCTGTAGACCAGGCTGGCCTCGAACTCAGAAATCCGCCTGTCTCTGCCTCCCAAGTGCTGGGATTAAAGGCGTGCGCCACCACTGCCCGGTGAAATACCCATTTTTCTTAAAGCAAGAACAGATTTTGCAATTCAACCTGACCCACAGACTAAGCCCACAGTGTGTTAGAGGTAGGGCAGAGTTTCAGAGGCTGACAAGACACAAGAAGATTGGCTCTCTTTCCAATGATTGAAAAGAGAACAAGATAAAGGCTAAGTTAAGTAAATATAGGTGAATTAATTTCTCTGAATATATGTATATTTTATTATATTATTATTGATATAAACTAACAGATAATTCTTTAGTTATAAAGATAAAACTTAACAACTTTAAAGATAAGTAGATTGTTGAAATGAATTAGCCCAATTAACTAAACAAGGTCTGTTTATATTTCCAAGTCATGTTTATCCAGTACACAATATAGGATATAGTCTCTAATCAACAGTGAGGCAGTCCTAAGACCCTACTAGTGCTTGGATACGAAGGCACACAGAAACGAGTTTTCAGGAGGCCGGAGTGAGAACATGGATCTGAGCTGAGACCCCAGGGATGCCGCTACACTGACTCTCAACTTCTCTTCCCAACATGAGATACGGTCTTTCTAAAATAACAGCCTCTACCAAAGGAGACCTGCTCCTGTGAGCATCCTCTCCCAGTGAGGTCAAATACAGGCAGCACACAGTAGCATAAGGCTGGGGGACACGCACAACAGGGAACTAAGCTGTGAGGGGCTGGCTCAGCGGATAATAGCATCGGTGGCATCTACAGAGGACATAGGTTCGATTTCCAGTACCCACATCAGCTGGTTCATAACCACCTCTAACTGCAGCTCCCGGAGACCCGACTCCTTGTCTCCTCAAGCACCCTTACACAGGTGCACATAAAAACAAGCAAGCAAAACCAGATACACATAAAGAAAATAAAATTAAAAAATTAAAAAATGGCCTCTCTTCAAGGAAGGAAAGGAGGAGGGAGGGAGGGAGGAAGGGAGGGAAGAAAGGTAGGTAGGTAGAAAAGTACTTTGGGGCTGTCGAGATGGCTTATCAGGCAAACCACTTCAGTCTGATCCCTGGAACTCACAGAAAGGTAAAGAACTGACTCCATAAAGCTACCCTTTGGCTTCCATGGCTGCCAAGGCACATGCATGCTTGCACTTACACACTTACACACACACACACAAGCATACACACAAACACAAACACATATACATGCATGCACACACACTCACACATACACACACACACTAAATAAGTTAAATTAAAAAAAAACATAAGTTTCTTAGCTGTCTAACTCACAGAAGGGCTAATAATTAGATTCCAGAAAAGGAAGGTAAAATACTTATTAGTATGATAAAGAATATAAACAATTGACAAAAGAGGGACTTTCTCTAGAGATTTTGTTTTTGAAAAAACTACCTGGTCATCCAAGGGCTCTAAGCATCTCAAACCCTATCTGAAATGAAGAAACGAACCAGTCATTCAGCAGGTTGAACACAAGCTGCGGGAAGCAAGACACAAAAGAAGAGAAACAGCAGCTAGAGAGAGACAAGGCACGGGAACATTTCACATCCGTATGTGCTGGAGTTCCAAACACCAGAGATAACCAACAAGGCAAGGACATCAACGTGTAGATAAACACTTGGAAAAATGCAAGCAACTACATCACAGTCAAAACAATGCAAACTGAAAAATTTGCAAAAGTCCTAAAGTTAGCCAAAAGAATAAAAAAGAGACATTATCTTCAAAGAGGCAACACTAGGATTTACAGTTATGAACAGAGATAATAAATTCCAGAAGACAATGCTGTCAACTTTAATGGCTCAAAGAAAGTAGATGCCTGCCTACATCGTATCTCACAAAACCACCTTTCATAAATAAAAGGGAAACATTTTTTTTTTTTTTTGGAGAAACTGAAAGATGTTCTTCAAAGCAGAAGGAAAATAATCTCAGGGGGAACTTGCAAGAAGGAATAGAAAAGCACCAGAAAACACATAGATAAATAGGTATTTATACCTTACTGTTGTCCAGACAAAATGGTAATTGCAATGCACTTGGAAGTATACTATATATGTAGAAGCAAGAGGCCTTCCAAGAATGCAGTCCTCACGGGGATAAATGGTTTGAAAGGTCTTGTCTTAGATCAGGAGGACAAATGAATTATATAATTCTGTGTAATGGTCTGAATGTTTACACTTTCCCCAAATCCATCTGCAGGAACTCTGACCCCTGCGTTGATAAGAGCTGGAGTTCTTGATAGGGGGTGGTGGGCATACTATTAGCTGTTAGAGTGAGAAAGTCGAGACTCCTCTGGAAAGAGAGGCTCAAGGAGGAAGTGTCTGGCTTAGCTTGGCCTGTGGGCATGCTTATAAGAATTTTCTTAATCAGTTGGTTAACTGAGATAGAAGACCACTCAATGCAGTTGGTAGCATTCTGTGGGCTGGGCCTTGGGCTGAATGAAGAGGGGGTGAGCGGGCTGAGCGCCGGCAAGCATGCATGCACCCTTTCTGCAAACATGCATGCCTCTTCACTGCATGCAACTGTGGAAATGATGAGATGTTTCAAGTCCCTGCCACCTGTGACTTCCCCGTTAGAGACAATAACCTGGCGCTGTGTGCTAAAAGAAACGCTTTCTATACAAAGCTTGATTTCTTCAGGGTATTTTATCACAGTGACAGGAAATAAAACATTAGATTATAAGGCTAGACAGTGTCAACTGGCCAGATCACCCCCCCTCCCCACCGGCCCCAGAGCTCCTGGGGAATAGACCACCAACCAAAGAGTACACATGGAGGGACCCATGGCTCTGGCCACATGGGTGGCACAGGATGGCCTTGTTGGACATCAGTGGGAGGAGAGGCCCTTGGTCCTGTGGGGGTTCAATGCCCCAGTGTAGGGGAATGCCAGGGCAGGAAGGTAGGTGGGTGAGCACCCTCACAGAGGCAGGGGGAGGAGAGATGGGACAGGGGATTTCTGGAGGGAAGACCTGGAAAGGGGATACCATTTGAAATGTAAATAAAGAAAATATCCAATAAAAGGGAAAAAAAACAGAGAAGTATCTTTTGCTGAGTAAGGAAATATCTAGAAGGCATCACAGTGAGGACAGGGCTGGATCTGCTGCCCTGTGACTGGGAACTCTCCAGCCTCCTAACTGAGGGAAACAATTCTGTGTAAGCTATGCAGTTTAGGGTATGCTGAACAGGCTAAGACATTCTGTGACAAGCCAAGGCCGTACGCTACAGTTTCTAGGATAATTACTGTAGAATAATAAAGTCGTCTATAGCCTGCAAGTTACTAGAATGCAAACAGTAAATATTATTTTTAGTATTCCAAAGGAGGCAAGAAGTATGACAAAAGAAACTGAAAATGATAACGGGAAAGCTAATGAGAAGAGGGTGGCCGTAAACCCAAAGCATCAGCTCTTGGACCGAACATAATAGAACCAATTTGAAATAAAGGGCGAAGACTGTCACTGGGTTTTTTAAATTTCCAATTATATGCTATAAATATAATAAATGTTTGATGTAAAAGGAAAGAGAAACATGCCCTCCCAAAGCTAATCAAAAATAGGAAAGAGGGACCTCCACTTTTAGCAGCGTGACATCTAAGCAGGATATTACAGACCTAAGTATCCACACAATTACTAGCTTAGAGGAAAGAATCTTTAAACTGTCTAAAACAGCTGTCCCGTTGAGAAGAATGAACACATCTTCAGTACCTGGCAAAGGCAAAAAAGAAAACTCAGCAAGGATACAGAACACAAGAAAGGCATAAAGAGCACCTGAGATCAGTCCCGTATATGTATAACGTGTGGCTTCTAGTGACCAGTTCACATTCATTTCACACACATATAAACATATTAAAAGGCCTATCTGGCAAGGCAGTGGTGGCGCACGCCTTGAATCCCAGCACTTGGGAGGCAGAGGCAGGCGGATTTCTGAGTTTGAGGCCAGCCTGGTCTACAGAGTGAGTTCTACACCCTCAGTGCCTATGAGAGAGCTGGGCACTATGGTGTGTGCCTATCATCCCAGCCCTGGGGAGGTGGAGACGGGAATATTGCGGCAGACTTGCTAGTGCATCAGTGAGCTCCAGCGTCAGCAAGCAATTCTGTCCCCAAAATTAAAGTGGAGAGAAATTGTGAAAGACATTTTACATTTGATTGCCTTCTGGGCTGCTTATACATGTATATACACACAAACACATATATACACACAGATACACACACACTTATATACACACACACAAACATACATATAAACACACACAAAAATACACACTTAAACAAAAACATACACACAGAACCACACTTATATACACAGACATACACAAACACACTTATACATCCATGTACACACAAAAGCATACCTAAATACACACACGCACACATACACACACACACATACATACACAGAAGCTATACAAATGCCCCTATCAATGAAATGGTTTAAAGACATTGGGATTTTTCCACACAATGGAATATCATACAGATCTACAGCTAACCAAAAAGCCAAAACTAGAGGAAGCTCTCAAAGAAGTTTAGCACCAAAGTAGACAGACAGAAAAGTATCAGACTCCACCAACATAAAGTATAAAACTTGCACTGTTACAAGTCAGAAGGCTCTGACACTGGAGGATAGTGACTGCAAGAAACCCCAGTGTACATCGGAGCCGGTAGAAGCCCTGTGCGTGGGCTGCCTTCCAGGGCATGTGCTTCGTCCACTCATCCCGTTCTGAGTCTGGTCTACTGCCTGTCTCTTCCCATCTAGCTAGCTGGACATTTTATTGAGGCTCTGTAAAATTCCTGCTTCTGCTGACTTAACTTCTGAGCCTTTACCTCTCAAAGGTAGCTCCTCAGCTTTCTGAGTGTTTCTGGCATGAATTCTCTGTCCTTTACCCATGTGTCTCCTCTTCATCTCAAGTCTGCCTTATTTACAGTGAGGCTCTTCCTACTCTGTTAATGTACTGATCAGGGAATAGAGGGGAGATCCGGCTAAAGACCAACAGTTTTTCAGTAGGGTAGAATCAAAGGCCATTGTATTTCTTCACTGGGGATGAGGGTCTAGCTCAGTTGGTACCTTCCCTAGCAGGCATGACCAGCCCTGAGTAACAGGGAGTGGTAGTTTACTCCTGAAACTTTAGTATTGAGAAGCATAAACAGGAGGCATAAACAGACATTTAACAGCATCTTTGCTTACATACTGAGTTAAAGTCTGGGCTTTACACAGACCCTGCTTCAACCAACCAACCAACCAACCAACAACCAACCAACCAAACACCAACCTACCAACCAACCACCAACCAACCACCCAAACACCAACCTACCAACCAACCACCAACCAACCAAACACAAACCTACCAACCAAACACCAACCAAACACCAACCTACCAACCAAACACCAACCTACCAACCAACCACCAACCAACTAACCACCAACCAACCAACCATCAACCAACCAACCATCCAACCACCAACCATCCAACAACCAACCAACGAACAACCAAACAACCACAACCAACCAACCAACCAACCACCAACCAACCACCCACCCTTCAACCACCCACTCATCAACCACCAACCAACCAACCAACCAACCACCAATCAGCCAACCACCAAACTACCACCACTACCTACCTACTACTACTAAACCTAGGTTACTAAAAAAGAGGACTTAATATGTGCTTGTACTCCCTAACACATGAGGGGACGAAGCAGAAGGATCATTAGTTTAAAACCAGACTCTGCCTCAAACACAAAAGATCTCAGCCATTACTTGTGGAATCTCTTGTGTCATTAAGATTATAATAGCTTGACACTGAGAGGCCAAACCTACTCTATCTTGGAACCAGCCTCCATCTTAAAAGGAAAAAAAAAAGTCTGAGAATTGGGCCTGCAGCTGAACCCTCGCTGCACTCACGTAGGGTTGTCTCTGGATAGAGCTACAGCTAATCAAAGATTAGTCCAATTGTTTCAGATGTACTTTCAGAGCATTCCTGATTGTGATTGTATATGGTCTTGCTTCAGAGCACCCACCTGTCGGCTTTCAATAGCCAATTAGTTAGATACTCGCCAGCTAGATCCACTTACTTCCATTTCCTATGAAACCTTGTCCTAATGAGAGTTTGGGGCTGCCTCACCAAAAAAACTCCTGTGCGTCTGTGGTAAGCCCAAACTCGAGTTTGTAATAAAGGGACCCTAATGTGATTACATCAGAATTGGCTCCTTTGTGTTTTTTTTTTGGGGGGGGGGGGGTTCATGAACACTTCCTGGCACAACGATACCACTAAATAATAAACATACCAAACACTTCTGTTTCACACCCAACAAACACTGGTTTCTCAAGGCTTTCTTTCAAGAAGTACAGTCAGACCGAAATTGAGTTCTAATACAGTGAACTCTTGATATAAATGAATGGGTAGATATTCACTGGGAACTAGTTTACAGCATTCTCCATGGATGAAAGACACCAATAAAAGGAAGCTTCTAGTTTTGCAGGTAGGGGCTGTACTGATGCTTCTGATCTGGCCTCAGCTGGACCACCCTGCAAAGCTGGCGGACATATTGATCACACACTGATTCAACAGCCAGGAAGCCATGACTCAGCCTGTCTGCTTCTGCTCAGTAGCAGCCGAGAAAACCCACACCTTCTCCTACCATGACTGCCCACCACGGTGCAGGAGGCCAGGGGCAGCAGGCCGGAATTCTTCTCCAACATGATTGTTCATCTGAACTCTTTTCCAAAGTGTTTGTTCATTTGTTTGCTTTACTTTGATTTTTCTATAGTGCCCTTTGGGTATTTTCCATTGAATATGAGACAACTCCTCCGTATCCCTCACTAAAGGCTCCCACCAAAGAATTCACCATCACCAATCCCCAGGGGCTCTGAGAAGCCCAGATGGGTACACAATCTGACTCCTGTCATCTGCAGCAGCAGAGGGAGAGCAAGGTGGACTGAGCACGAGGACCTGCTGTACTCTGGCAGAACAGGGCTCGAGGGAGTCACATGATTGGCATAAACACACTGTGGTGAGACGCCTCTCCGGCTCCTTTTATTTTGTACATAAACCTTGCCATCAGGTTCAACATTTATTAAACATCTGTGCTATATCAAACCACAGCTAAGGCCAAGGGCAGTAAGACAAAATACTCCTTTACAGTTTTATAAATCTCAGAGCCCTATTCACCTGTCTCAACCTTGCAAAGCCAAATCGCCTCTCCGTTACATCATGCCGGAAGGTTGGAATCTGGAAGGCTGACTTCATACGAAAGATCACATAGCCAAGAAACAAAGCATCTGGGACACAAATCCAACGACTTAACTCTTTATTCAATGCTCCATTTTAACACACCACCCTATTTCTATACTCTGCCATTTGGCACTTATCACAGAATATTTTCAGACCCACCGTGCAAACCAAGAGGCATATCTTCCTTTGCTTATAAATCTTTGTGGTTAATGTCATGGAGAAGAGGAATCTTACAGTTGCCCAATTCCTTTTGCTGTCAACCGACTCTGAGACAGTGTCTTATGAAGCCCAGGCTAGCCCTAAACTTGCTACATAACCGAGGCTAGTCTTGAACAACTAACCCTCTTGGGTTCACCTCCCAAGAATCGTGATTCCAAGCCTGGGCTGCTGTGCCCTATGTGGTCACTTAGTTCTGAAACCACCGTTCACCTCTGGTTACTCACTAGTTTATCCCAAATTATGTTCTAACTTAGATTCACTTTGTTAAATCAGGTATTTAGCCAACAAAATGAGTAAGGGCTAAAGGTCTGCATCTTTCTGGGGCGAGCATTTCAGCAATCGGTCACCTGCAGCTCGGAATCGAGTTCTCTGTACTGCGTCATTACTTATATTTATTTCTAATCACAATACAGATTCCTAGAAGAGAGCAACCACATTATAGTTCTGGGAGTGTGGCCAGGACTAACAATATTTGCTGAATGGAATTTAAATCATGGCTGGCCCGGCTACTCCCTAAATGGGAAACATTAGCACTAATGGTTAAGTTTGCAACTGGAGTAAGAAAGGCCAGGGTCAGGGAGCAGGCTCTACCTCTGGTCTTGGGTCAGTTTACTAACTACCCCCCATAGCTCCTGTTAGGAAAAGGGGGGGGGGCTTAATGGCCACTTCCTAGGGTCCTCAGAGCAGATCAGTGGGAAGCATAATCCAGGGTGTGGTGAAGTGCTGTCTAGACTGTGTGCAGTCTAGACTGCGTGCACTTGCTAGGACCACTTCCTACGATCCTTCCAGAAGTCCTCCTCCAGAGGAATGTGATGTTACACTTCCCTACTACAGACCAAAAGGTCAGAGTTCCTCAGCAAATTGTCTGTGGAGCACAGGAAACAGAAGCCTGTGTTTGCTGACGGTAACCAATGGAGTACTGTGGTCGTGACAAAGGGTTCTCGAACTATGAGGTTTCTCTTTCTCTCCCTCAGCGCTATCTTTTCTTAGCAGGTAAATGATATTTGCTTCAAACTAGACATCACTTTGAATAATCACATTTGCCTTTATAAAACTATGGTAATGAATGCTACACAAGATTCTCAAACCTGGGACTTCTAAATCTTATCAGTGTGTATTGGAATGACAGTGGCGACTCCGGTTTTGAGGGTATAATAGCATTTAGGAATACAATTAGATGATCCCTCCAGACTAGTAATTTGAAAAATGAAAATTAGACCCTTACCATTTATGCCCTAGACCCTAAGAGGTAATCATAATAATTACACTGTTTTGGCACACTTGAGTTTTTCAAAACTATATCTTTTGTTGTTGTGTGCATGCTGTGTTTATGTGTGTGTACACATGTTTGCAGGGTGTTGTGTGCATGCTGTGTTAATGTGTGTGTGCACATGTTTGCAAGATGCTTACCCATGCATACATTTGTGGAGATCAGAGATTGACGCCAAACAGCTTTAATAGCTCTCTATCCCCGCCCCCTTTTTTTGAGACAGACTCTGACTGAGCCCAGAGCTTGCAGTTTCCCCTTGACTGGCGTGCCCCATCTCCAGAGAGTGATGGGGTTACAGGCGTGTGGGTCTGGTTTTGCATGTGGGTTGTGCACATCTGAACTCATGTCCTTACACCTGAGCAGTACACTCTTTACCCACAGCCCCACAGGTTTTCAGAAGCAAATTCTGACCTGTGCATTTCATCCCTAAGGCTGAATTTGGAATATGAAATGGGCCTATTTTTATTTTTTAAATTTATTTCTTTTTTAGGTTATTATTTATTTATTTATTTATTTATTTATTTATTTATTTAATTGAGACAGGGTTTCTCTGTATAGCCCTGGCTGTCCTGGAACTCACTCTGTAGACCAGACTGGCCTCGAACTCAGAAATCCACCTGTCTCTGCCTCCCAAGTGCTGGGATTAAAGGCGTGTGCCACCACTGTCCAGCTCCTATTATTATTATTAATTATTGGGGGTTTTTTGTTTTGTTTTATCGAGACAGGGTTTCTCTGTATAGCCCTGGCTGTCCTGGAACTCACTCTGTAGACTAGGCTAGCCTCGAACTTAGAAATCTACCTGCCTCTGCCTCCCAAGGGCTGGGTTTATTTTTATAAACATATTTATATGCATTCCTATAAAGTCAGCATTTGGAAAGCAGAGGCAGGGAGATGGCTGGTTTGGGGCCAGGCTGGTTACATAGCAGCAAAAGAAGGAAGAGGAGGAGCAGGAGGAGGAAGAGGCGGGGCAGGAGGAGGAAGAGGCGAGGCATAGGGAGGAAGAGGAGGAGCAGAGGTGGAAAAAGAAAGAGGAGGAGGGGGTAGGTGCAGGAAGTGGGGAGCAGGAAGGGGGGGAGCAGGAGTGGGAGGGGGAGTTGGAGGTGAGGAGCAGGCCAGGGGTAGCAGAAGTGGGGAGCA
Source organism: Apodemus sylvaticus (assembly GCF_947179515.1). Classification (NCBI taxonomy): domain Eukaryota; kingdom Metazoa; phylum Chordata; class Mammalia; order Rodentia; family Muridae; genus Apodemus; species Apodemus sylvaticus. Next base: position 65,915,372 of record NC_067488.1, on the reverse strand, counting down.
GGAGGCCGGTTAATAACAATGCATAACTGTGACAAAGAAGAAAAATCATTTTACTGACTTCACTCCAGCGGACTTATTCTTTGAGCTGAGACTTTAATTTACCAGCGAGATTATGAACAGCAATTCTGGCAATTCTGTTTCTCCCCCACCTTCCAGTCTTTCTGCAGGAAGCACATAGCATTTTTATGATTAGGAGAAAGGTCCTTGATTACTATTATATTTATTTCCCATTGAGAACCAAATGGTGGTGTGGGGCAGGGGAGCGTGTGACCTTCTCAAAGGCTGGCCCTGGGAGGACTCACAGTGTTTTGCACTGAAATTCAACAAGAGGATGTTGAGCCCTGACCTGGAGCGGGGAAGGCAGGAGATTCGTTTCCTTTGTGTGCCTCATTTGCACAGCGCTGGCGGGGCTGCCCAGTCATTTACACAGCACTGTAATCCTCTAATGGAGCCCCGCACACTTAGGTGCTTAGTAAATGATTGAACAACTGTAGTGCTAACACAGGCGGAGTTGTGTCTCCATCCTACTCCCCGCAACTTAGAAGTTACGTCATTGCTTAAGAGATACAGAAGGACCTGGCTCTCGGAAACTGAACTGGGGATTATTAAATGAGAATCCTGACTAACCAGAAACTCGAACGAGCTGGAGCTCTCTGCTGTGTTTTCTCATCACAGAATAGTCTAGACTCCTAGAACACAGACATAAGGAAAGAAAGGAGGCATTTTTAAAACCACTGGTGATGTAGGAATATAGTTTGTTCACATAATGTATAATCTATAATTCATATATATTACAAGAATCATAATTGTACCATTTTGTATTTTTGATGTCCTCAAATAGTACCCTTCCATATTATTTTAGATAACAATATAGCAGGGCTTCTTAGCTTTTCTATTCATGACCCATTATTGCCCTATACATTTTTAAAAGACAACTGATGTATGTATTTATGTATGTAGGGTAGCTATACAAACTGAAAACATGCTGGAATAAACATTTTATTTTAACACAATTTTTGGTATATAATTACCGTTTATTGGAGATGAAAGCACACTTGCCTTGCCATGGGATGAAGTGGTTGTTATTTTTACAGAGAGGGGCTGGAGGGATGGCTCACTGGTAACGACTACCCGATCCTCCGGCAGAGGACCAGAGACCCGTCACCAGTTCTCAGTACCCAGGCTAGACGGCTCGCTGCTGCCTGAACTCCATCACCAGGGAGTCCTATGCCCTCTTCTGGCCTCTGGGGGTACTTCATCTTTCCTATGCGTGTGCATTCATGATCTCTCTGTCTCTGTCTCTCTCTGTCTCTCTCTCTCTCTGTCTCTCTCTCTCTCTCTCACTCTCACACACACACACACACACACACACACACACACACACGCGCGCGCACACACCCCTGCAATTGAATCTTCAAACTGTGGCAATTATCTGACACTAAAGGACACTGTCACAGAGCACTATCAATGGTTTTTTTTAATTGATTGATATTTTGATTTTATAATCACCAATGATGATAACAACTCTACATAAATATGTAACACAAAATGGCAAAAGGATTAGGAATTCTATCCTAATCCTAAATCGATTTTTGCTTAATGATTTTTTTTTATGAAACATCATCCTGCCATGCAAACAATAGTATTTAAAAACAAGTTAACAAGACATAATCCAAACATACTACTTCCATATCTGCGTGCTGAGGAACTATAGGAGGGGAATATTAAATGCTTTTGCTTTTCATAACTAGATCATCACGTCTCTGTATGAGCAGAAAGCCTTATATATGCAGTGGAAACCCTGCAGTTCATAGCGTCGGACCTCAGCGAGGGTGTTTCCGGCAGCTGTCATGGGTGCTGCTTGGCACGACAGCCGAAGTGTCCACGCCGTGTGTTCAGAACCGAGGCTACCTACTGTGACATAGCGTAATGCGACACAGGCGAGCCCTGCCAGACACTCTCCAAATTTGCTCAAATTATGAATTAACATTTGGCTTCTGAATGCTTAGAAACCTACCCTGACATCTGGTCACTCTCCCTCAGCCACAACCCACAGTCGACAAGGCAATAAACAAGCTGGCTTCGTGCACGCAAACGTGTTTACCTGTGCGCCTGCCGCGTCAAGAACTCAGCCCCCCCTTTTCTGTTAGAAAAGGTGCTGTCATGAACATGTGCTATCCAGCCACAGCCCAATACCTAAGCCAAGTCTGCTGACACACCTGTAAGCCCAACACTCAGAAGGCTAAGGCAGGAGGGTCTGGAGTTCGGGGCCTGTGTGGGCTATATAGTGAGATTCCCACCAGCCTGAGCTACATACCTAGACCTTGTTTCAAAACAAACAAACCAACCAAAAAACAAGAAAAAACAAAAACATCAACTAACTCATCAAATAGTTTAAGAAATACACACTTGCTAAAATGATCTGTCAGCTGTGGACAGCTGCCTTATTTGCTTCTGTCGAAGAAGCGAGAGGCAACACCAACCACTCCGGCGGCGACTGAGGAGGTTATGTGCTTGGTGTAACAGCAAGGGATTATACGAACAATGATGCCCAGACCTGTTCCAGTTACTCGGTACCTGCTGTTTATAGTCAGTCAGTGTCCCAGGCTTTACACACTGCTGCCCAAAACTCAGAATAAAGTTTGGAGTTGAAAGTACTTTAAGAGAACAGTGTTTGCTATATTCCTATTTAATCCTTGGGGATTCCGGGCAAGTTATGGGAACTCTGCTAGAGACTTGATCTTCAGTCTCATGGCACTAATGGAGTTCCATGATCACCCAGCGGTCTCAGACTTTCAGAGTTCAAAACTCTGGACAAAATGGGGCTGATCCCCCTCCCTATTTTATGTCTGAGTACAGCTAAACCAACTACACAAGGACTTCAACAGGTTGGTCCCAGTGCTATCCAAACTTTGAAAGGGGCAAGCAAGAGACGTTACACACTGAAGGCTCCACACCGTACGATCCTTTTTAGGCACCTGGCTGGAAAAGGCAACTCCCCAGAGACAGGAAGAGAGCCTGCGCTGCAAAGGGCTGGGAAGGGTATGGTAGCTACTTCTCTTATGGTTGCAGAGAAATGCCTCATGGGAAATAACTTGAGAGGCATTCCTTGGCTTACAGTTCAAGGCTGCACACCCCATCCTGTTGAGGAGGACCACAGTGGGAGCAACCTGTCAATAAGCAACTTCCTCCTGCTAAGCCCCATTTCAAGGCCTATACCAAGTAGGGGACCAGCTGTTCAGACACAGGAGCCTTTTGGGACACATTTCACATCCAATCTTCAAAAGAGTGGAACAGGTACAACCTACTTAATGCCTACAGGCTTAGTGATGCTTGGTGTGTACTGAGAATAGGATACCAAAGCATCAACTTACAGTTTAGGGCAAGCTAAACCGTATGGTTAAAATGTTTTAAATGGCGACTTTCCTCTCCACTGACTTCCAGCAGCAACCTGGACTGAAGAGGAAACTGAATGAGTGGGCGCTGCTTCGGAGCTGACTGCCTGGGCTCTCCCTGGGCAGGGGATGTGGTCCCTGCACCATTTCCAACCAAGCAGAGGGTGCTTCCAGGAAAGCGTGGCATCCAAGCCAAGTCTTCCCTGAAAATACATCTCCAATAGTAGGAATCCCAGGACAGGGTGCCGCCCTAGCAGACACTGGACAATGCACACAAGCCTGCAGAGGCTAGACTGGGAAAGGCTGCTAAAGGCGGGTGAGCTTCTGGAACCGCTGGGCAAAGCCACACATTTCCCTTACGTCAACACTTGAGGAAAACAGATTCCCTATTGGAGCAGCGAAATAAAGGTTAGGGATAAAAGGGGCAACCAAGCTGACCAGATGAGAGGAAGGCTGAGGCTCTGAGCCAGTTCTGGCACGGGAGCTGGCTCCCCAAAGACCCTCTTTTTGGAAGAATGTACACAAGGCACTGTTGCCTTCCAAATATTCTCACTTCTAATGCAGCCAATTATAACAGGCTTCATGGTGGGTAAAAAACGTTTCTAAGAAGCCTCCACCTGTTCGAGAAAGGGCACACCCTGTAGATGGGGAGTAAAGTCGAAGTAACCAAGGAAAACAGCAGTTTTATCTTCGTGGTGATGACTGTAGTTAGTGCCCACCATGGCGAAACTGAAAGTTGATTACGGAAGCAGGAAAGCAAAGAGAGAACAGGATGCGTAATGGCTAGTGGACCCCACCAAGGCCCATGACCACACCCACCTGTAAGGACCCCACCAAGGCCCAAGGCCACACCACCTGTAAGGCCCGCAGCAGCAGCAGCAGCCGCCGCCACCACCACCACCACCAGGGCGAACTGCCAACAGTCAAGGTTGACACTGAACAAGTCAAAGATGAAGAGGGGCATTCAAATGGTGACCACTCCCCTAACTGAGAGACCATCAGGGGCACAGCCTGTCAACATCTCCCTGCAGGACATGCACAGAATGCGGGTCTCCATTGGCCCAACTTGTGATACACTCAGAGAATAAACCAATCGTAACAGAAATGTCTTCCGTCTTTCTTTAGTTTCTGCCATCCTATAAAAAGACCCTAGACAGCTGAGTGGGTTTTCCTCTCCCCAGCTCTGCTTTCTGCAATAGATCTTTAATCTCCTTCAAACTGTATCTCTGCAATAAAAAGCCCCCTCCTAAGAGTTGCCTTCTTGTCTGTGAATTTCTTTCTTGAGCTTATGAGACAAGGTCCAATGTAGAGCCACACTGCCTCATTGCATGACCCTCAGTGTCCGGTGCTCTAACTCCCGAATAATGTGTACTTAATATAAGAAAACTCGCTCCTTGGCTCTCAGCCAACCAACAGACTGAGCACAGGGTCCCCATGGAGGATCTAGAGAAAGGACCCAAAGGGGTTTGCAGCCCCATAGGAGGAACAACAATATGAATCAACCAGTATCCCTAGAGCTCCCAGGGACTAAACCACCAACCGAAGAGTGCACATGGAGGGACCCATGGCTCCAGCCACATGTGTAGCAGAGAATGGCCTGGTCAAACATCAATGGGAGGAGAGGCCCTTGGTCCTATGAAGGCTTGATGCTCCAGTGTAGGGGAATACCAGGTCAGGAAATTAGGGGAGGGGGTTGATGAGCAGGGGGAGGGGGATGGGAGAAGGGGTTTTTGGAGGGGTAATGAGGAAAGGGGATAACATTTGAAATGTAAAAAAAAGAAAAAGAAAAAGAAAACTTGCTCCCAAGGAAACTTCCTTTCACAGTCTGTTATTATGAGTGCTACCTGGCAATGAGATACACACACACACACCCATACACACACACACACACACACACACACGAGGCGGGGAGAGGAAGGAGAGAGATTCAGTGGATTACGGAAAACTTGTTAGACTCAAAAGAAACAAAGAACGTGAGAACCGCACACAGGCTAGAAAGCCCTACTGAATGCTAGTTAGCATTACCAAAAGCGACTATTGGCTATGGTTAATCTTGGTTATCAAATGAACTGGATCAGAAATCACCTGAAAGCCCGGGAGGGGTTTTCTCCATCAGGGTATGTGAGATGAGAAGACCTGGCCTGAATGTGGGCAGCACCTCCCCATGGTGGCAGATGAAAGCGCTGCTTTTTTGCCTGCTGGCCCTTGCTCTCGCTGGCAAGGTCATCTACCCCACTGCTGCCACTGCTGCTGCGTTCCTCTGTGCTACTCCTCTGTTAATACCAGAATCCAACATCTTCAGGCTTCCAACAATGGACCGGAGACTGGTGGAACAGGAAAGGCTCTAAGCCCTCAGAGCTAGGCTGGGTCTGCTGAGGCCTCCAGCCTCACAGACTGCACAGCTAGCAGGCCCTCAGCATCCCCAGTGTGAAGATAGCCGATGATGGACTACTAATACGGCAGTACAAAGCAAGCCACTAAATCTCCTCTTTACATACAGATTCATTGTATGAGTTCTGTTCCCCTAGATAAATCTAATACACTACCACTATAATAATGTCTTGCCTTTGATCTCTGATTCTTCAAGTTTTTGAAATACAACCTGAGAAATTGGACACCATAGAGCTAGAACCCAAGACCTCATCTCCATCATGGCCTCCAGACAGAAGAGCCTTCCAAGGCCAGGAAGTTGCACCATGACCATGCCCACCTCAGCACACTAGATTCAAAATCAGATCATATACCAAAGCCGTTTCCTACTATCCACCGGAGTCATCATCAAACGGTCAAAAATACCAATAGGAAATACCACGCGGACGAGCCCAGAGGACCATCCATCTGTCCTACTTTAGAGCCCGAGACGGCACTCAGCCATCTGTCTTGGTACTCAGTCCAAGCTGGAGGAAGAAACGTCTCTGTTCTGTTCAACTTAAAACTCTTCCAAGTGGAGCCTCAAGACCATTTCAACACATTCCACTTTCAAACAATTTGGAGTGCGGCCGTTTATCATCTGGGTTATGGGACAGTATCACGCTGTGGGGTTCAGTGAACGACGAGGAGCTACTGTGTGCAAGCTAGCTCAGTCTGGCACGTAAGAACACACAGACAGCTCACGGCTCCACTGGAGGCATCAGGATGAGGACAGTCACAAGGAATAAAAGCACAACGCAGACCAGTGTACCCAGAACAATGAGGGAGCAGTAGAGAATACAGTTAAAAGCAAGCATCTGGTGGCTTTCAGGCGTGGCTGGAACCAGGACTCTAATGTTTGTCAGGGTCCCCTACTATCAGACAAGCTTTATGTAGGGTAAAGGATAAGAACTGGCAGGCTGAGACCATCACCATCCTGTTAGTTGGTTTCATTCATCAAAATGTTACTGAGTGCCAACCAAGTGTCAGCTGTGACCATGACAGAGGAAGTGGGTGCCTTCACGGAATCTTCCTGATAGTGGAGAGGGGGTTCTATGGTTTGAATATGATGTGAGTGAGTCCCCCCAAAATCCACTGGAGAGAAGCCTGACCATGTGTGACTGTACTGGCCATGTGTGACTGTACTGGGGTGTGAAGCTTTCGGGAGGTGGGGTCTAATGCCATGGAATCAGAGGCTCACCCATGGCTGGGATTAACAAGGTCTCAAGGGACCCACAGGTGCTAAAGTTGTTATACAAAGAACAAATGTGGGTCCTGAGCCTCTCTGGCGCGCTGTGCCTCTCTGTAGCTTCTTACTCCCCAACCATCTACCCTGCTGTGAGTACCTGGGGCTCTTCTCTAGAGGTAGGACTGAGCAAGAGGCATGACCTTGGACAGCCAGGCTGTCTAACTGTGGGCTCAATTACATTTCTTTGAAAAAGGCTCCCCGTTCAGGTATTTTGTTAATGCCGTGGAGACCCATTAGATGATAAAGGTTAACAAAAACCCTGAAAAATAGAAACATTATCTTCTGTAAAGTAAGGCTATACTTTTTGCTATTATTAAAGTCAGCTTTCATTCCTGCATGCTAGTAGATACACACCTTTCATGCCTCTTTTGCCTTTGACATATGTGGGAGTCCAGAGATCTGGTCTCAAACAGACCTGCCTGTGAGTTTGGACACAGCTGGTTTACGCTGTGGGGTGCTGCAAGTTGCCTCTAGGTATAGCATAACTTCCACTCTCCGTTTCTTAAAACCACCCATTTTAGATCGTGTTCTGGTTTAACAGCCTTCCTGATTTCCTTCCATTAAGATATTAGTAAAATACTGCAAGACCCAGTCACTTACTGGTCATTTAAACAGTATTCCTTTGATTACCTGATTCCATTTCCAGGGGACCGTTCAGCTTTGTGACTCTGACCACTGTAAACCCGAGTTTTTTTGAGAAGCCAGGGGGGTGTGGTCTGACAGAAAATCCTAACCTCTGGGGAAGTGAAGAATGCGCCCCTGAAGCACACTAAGCTTGTGGTAAAAGTCAATCTTTAGTGAAAGTGAAACTAACAGGAACCAAGTGGCCCTCCCTCGAAAAACACACACTGAATCACAGTCCACATTAACGCAACACACAAGGCCATCAGATCCATGCCAAAAACGCACTCAGGGAGTTTTCGCTAAATTTAAGGGTGCCTGGGAGGGGGTTGGGTGTGATAACCATTTTGGTTTTTAAAGTTGTATTCAGGTGTTCTGCCTTTCTGTCTCCCCAATTTTGTCTGCCTTTCATTGGCTCCCTAGCCCCTTCTACTGTGGTTAGCATGATATTTTAGGGACAATAATGTATTTCTTTTAATCTGTACACAACGGCCAAATGGATCATTTGGCTCAGTCAAATCCCATCGTTTAAGCCTTAAACAAGAATGGATTTGTAATCGAAAAGCCCACCAGCTTCAAGCTCTCTACCTCATTTTCACATGGCCTTGTCCAGCTTGTGCCTTCCCAGCTGGAGCCCTGGTGGCTGCACAGCCTCACAGGGACCAGTCCTTCAGCGTCGCCACCCCTACAGGATTAATCCTAGTCCCGAAGCCGCCAGCACGACTCTGGATTTTTTTGTTTGTTTATTTTTTTTAAGGGTAATGTCCTTATCTGTGCATTCCAAACCGGAAGCCTTCTTTCCTGCCCCTATGCTTCTAGAACTGGGCCCGGTGCCTCGGGCCGCCGTCTCTGAGTTAGGAAAAGGGCTCGAACTTTCCCAGGGAACCGGGGGGCGTCCCCGCGGTGCCTTCGCACCCCCTCCCCCCGCAAAGCCCCGGTGGTGCCTGAGGGAACGCGCCGCGGCCCTCGCTCTAGTCCTCCTCCTCCTCCTCCAAACCCGGCGGGGACCCCAGCAAGCACCCGGTGCACAGCGCCCGCCAGGCCCCTCGCCCCAGCCCCGAAGCCAGGCTCCGAGATCGGGGTGGGGTGCCACCTGCGGGCCACCGCGCGCTTGGGCTCCGGCGCGCGGCACCCCGGCACCCTGGGCGGCTCCCTACCGGGCTGGGCGGCTCCCCCGCGGGCGAGGGGCGCGGGGCGAGGGGCGCGGGGCCTGGGGGTGCAGAGTCGCAGGCCTCGCTGCGGTCCCACCCGGCCGAGAGGCGGCGCGGAGCCCGCACGGGGCCGCCTCTGCGATTGGCTGCGCCCCCCCTGCTCCGCCCGCCGCGGCGCCCGAGGAGCGAGGACGCGGGGACCCGCCTCCCGCCCGCTCCCGACCCCGGGCGCGCGGGATAAAAGGCGGGCGGCGGGCGCGGGAGCCCGGGCCCTGCAGCCTGCGAGCGCCACCGGCGGGCCGGCTTCCCCCGCCGCCCACCCCGCTCCCGGCGCGGCCGAGCTCCAACAGTACCTGCAGCCGAGCAAGAGAGCCGGGGAGCCCGCGCCGCCGCCTCGAAACTCGCCAAAGTTGAGAGGCTGCCGCCCACCGGGAGCTGCAGGGAAGGTGCGAGCGAGCGAGCGCGCGGGGCGCGAACCGGCAGGCGGACGCGCGGACCTTCCGAGCGCACCGCCGTCGGCAGCCTCTCCCGAGCCGCTGCGGCTTCCCAGCGCTGTGAGTGGTCGGCTAGACCCGGCTGGCTAAGTATTTCCGTTCAATTGTTTATGGGATGCGATTGTGTATTTTTTGTGTGTCGGTGGAGGGAGTTGAGGCAGAATCCATCCTTTAAAAACCAAAACACAAAAAACCGAGTTTCTCATAGTGAGACTGTTGCAGTAAGAGAAGGTCCCTGGAAATCTTACAGAGTTGAAGTAATCTAGGAAAAAATGCATTTAACAGGTTCTTTTTAAAAAAGGCCTCCCTATTGGAGATGGAACCCATTTCAAAAGTTAATTAGAACGAAAGCACTTACGGAATGACTCTGAAGGGTTAACTAGTGGCAGTTAACTTGTACTTTTCTCCTGTTTTCTCCCTGGTTGTTACCAGATTGGTGGGAGGCCGAGCTGGTGAGAAGCGACTGGCAAGAGACTCAGAGGCAACCATAATGTCGTTAAGGTCCCACACACTGCCCACCCTGCCTAGAGCTGTCAAACCGGGTTGCAGAGAGCTGCTGTGTCTGTTGGTGGTGGCAGTGATGGTGAGCCCCAGTGCCTCGGGAATGTGCCCCACGGCTTGCATCTGTGCCACCGACATTGTCAGTTGCACCAACAAAAACTTGTCTAAGGTGCCTGGGAACCTTTTCAGATTGATTAAAAGGCTGGATCTGAGCTATAACAGAATCGGATTCCTGGATGCTGACTGGATCCCGGTGTCATTTGCCAAGCTGAGCACCCTCATTCTTCGTCACAACAACATCACCAGCATTTCCACAGGCAGTTTCTCCACGACTCCGAATCTAAAGTGTCTTGACTTATCGTCCAACAGGCTGAAGTCGGTGAGAAGTGCCACGTTCCAAGAGCTGAAGGCCCTGGAGGTGCTGCTCCTGTACAACAACCACATTTCCTATCTGGACCCAGCTGCGTTCGGAGGGCTTTCCCACTTGCAGAAACTCTACTTAAGTGGGAACTTCCTCACGCAGTTCCCTATGGATTTGTATGTGGGGAGGTTCAAGCTGGCCGATCTGACATTTTTAGATGTTTCTTATAACCGAATCCCTTCCATCCCAATGCACCACATAAATTTAGTGCCGGGGAGACAGCTGAGAGGCATCTACCTTCACGGGAACCCGTTTGTCTGTGACTGCTCTCTGTACTCGTTGCTGATCTTTTGGTATCGCAGGCACTTTAGCTCTGTGATGGATTTTAAGAATGACTACACCTGTCGCCTGTGGTCTGACTCCAGACACTCCCACCAGCTGCTGCTGCTCCAGGAGAGCTTCCTGAACTGTTCTTACAGCGTTATCAACGGCTCCTTCCACGCACTTGGCTTTATCCACGAGGCTCAGGTTGGGGAGAGGGCAATTGTCCACTGTGACAGCAAGACTGGTAATGGGAACACTGATTTCATCTGGGTGGGTCCCGATAACAGACTGCTGGAGCCAGATAAAGACACGGGGAACTTTCGTGTGTTTTACAACGGAAGTCTGGTGATAGAGAACCCTGGTTTGGAAGATGCTGGAGTTTATTCTTGTATCGCCATGAACAGGCAGCGGCTGTTGAATGAGACCGTGGATATCGTGATAAACGTAAGCAACTTCACCGTAAACAGATCCCACGCCCACGAGGCGTTTAACACGGCTTTTACCACCCTGGCTGCCTGCGTGGCCAGTATAGTCCTAGTGCTACTATATCTGTACCTGACACCATGCCCTTGCAAGTGTAAAGCCAAGAGACAGAAAAACATGCTGAACCAAAGCAGTGCCCATTCGTCCATCCTCAGCCCCGGCCCCACCGGCGATGCAGATGATCGGAAGGCAGGTAAAAGAGTGGTGTTTTTGGAGCCTCTGAAGGATACCGTGGCAGTGGAGGCAGCGGGACAGAATGGGAAAGTCAAACTTTTCCCCAGTGAGACCGTGATAGCTGAGGGCATCTTAAAGTCCACCAGGGCAAAATCTGACTCAGACTCAGTCAATTCCGTGTTCTCAGACACACCCTTTGTGGCAGCCTCTTAACTGGGTGCCCATGTTCGTCTGGTGTCGTGATTTAATCTTCCCCTGCCTAATTAACTTTGGTCCGCAGAATGGACAGCAGGACAGAAACCGTCTTGTCTTTTAGGATAAAACCAAATGGTGTCTTTTAAGATGGTGCCTAGGAAGGGAGAGGCACAGTGGTTGCTTCTTGTGCTGGGTTAAAGAGGCAGCTGAATTTGAGGGTCTGAGTTCCCGGATAATAGCATCTTAGCCTTCAATATCGATGAGGATTTCTGAGCTGCCCTGAAGGCAATAGGACCGGTCATTATCTCTTTATTTGGTTATCTTGGAGGAAAAATAAAGCTATGTGTTAGCATTCTTTAAAAATAGACTCTTTTGACTAGAACCAAAGTTGAGCTCAGCTTTTTTTTTCTTTTAAAGAAAAACATTAGTGGCTTCTTTCCCTTTTAAAATACATAGAAGGGAGAATTGGTTATTTATAAAGCATAAAGTTAGCATACAGGTTGTTCAGCCAAAACCATCATTTCAGACCAGAATAGGCAAACTTAGAACATCCACAGGGCTCTGCCACATCCCATGCAGTGCATAGGGGCTGCTTAGCTGTCTTCTCCGTAATCTCTGTGCTGTATCCTGGTACAAAAGACCTCGCTGAAACATTAAAGGTGTCATCATTTGTTGCCAAGAATGTGTGTCAATACCGAAATGTCTTGAGTAACTCCCTAAACCTTCACCGTAGCAGACCCACGTCTGTCCATCTGCTCGTGCGTACGTAAAACCTTAAGTTATGTGAACGGCTGGATAGATCCCAATGTCCTGTGTTCCAAACATTTAAATCAGTATAAATACATGTGCTCTGTAACTCGATGCTTTGGTTGCTTGTTTACCAATGCACCCTGAGATGCCCGACACGAGCTCCTGTTGTGTATGTAAAACACCGTCACACAGTGTCCACGTTACAGCCGGCGCCTCTTGGAATTCTTGTCATGACAACTGGGACTTTATTACCTTTTAGAGGGAGAAAGCCACTGTAATGTGTTCCAGTTAGAGTTTCACTCTCTGCGTCATAGTCTGCTCTGATACTGTGCATTCCAGCCAGCTTTGGGAGACCCTTAACGTTCTAGTTTTAGGACAAGTAAGTGCCTGGGGGGACCTGATTATTCTCCTGTCTGCCAAGAGGTAATCAATCATGTGTCTCTGTGGCACTGAAATGGACAGATCAATACTAGTTGGTGATTCAGGTTCCTTTTCATATTAGAATCTGGTTTCCCAGGAACCCCAGCACAGAGTCACTGGCCTTCTAACCCACACCATATACTGAGGGAATATAGGGCTGGGTTAGGATGGATTAAATAGCACCACAGCTCACAGATGTTTCAATGGCAGAGGCTCTGAGAATCAAGGGCTCTGTGTGACTGACAGAAGCAAAGGTCTGAGGGGAGGGTTAAAATCAAGAGTGACCAAAGGCAGAGGACAGCCGGTGGGTGTCTTCCTAGGGAAAGTTGGGTATGGTCAACAGTGGCACCTTCCAGAGACGCGGATAAGGATGGAGAGTTGACAGTGACAGTGGTGGCTCACTGGCAACATGGTGGCCGTGTGACGGCTCTTTCATGGCTGTCTGGAGTTTCTGCCAGCAGACTGACTGGTCGGCAGGGAGCTCAGGGGCAAGTGGCCCGCAGGACCCTCCCTAGAGAGTAGGCTGCAGAACCAACCGGGGCTCAGTGCTGTGGACAGCATTATGCAGTATTAGAAAGGACCACCCTGCTTCTCAAACCCCTCGCCCCGTAGAGCGAGCCCTTCAGAGTCCTGTGACCAGCCAACATTTTCTCGTAGTGACAGCCTTGTAAGCATCAGGATGCATGGAGCTGGGATGGCCACCCGGACAATCTTCATTTCTTCCTTCATATTTAGAGTTGGGGATCCTGTGATTAATTAGGATCACAGCGGCCTCGAAGGCGAGGGAGGGAGGGAGGGAGGGAGGGAGGGCATGGCTGTGCTGCCTCTGGGGTGTGGATGGGGTTGACACCACTCTGGCAACGAAATTGAAGAGGGTCCCTAACTGTATCTCATCTCATCTGGAAGAGATCCCTAAGGCCCTCCAGCTGCTGATCCCTAAGAAATAAGTGTCTGGCTTGGCAGACAACGGTGGGGGGGGGGGGTGGCATTTAACCATAGTTTCTCATGCCCAGATGCCAGGTTGGGGCAGGATAGACCTAGGTAGAAACCAAGGTATTTTTAATCAGAATAAAACAACAACAACAAAAAATCTTGAGTATTCAAAAACTCTTGTTTTGAGCAAACATAGGATGGGGGTAAGTCCTGGGACTGAGTGTCATGGTATGGAGTCCTAAGTGCCCAGAGATATCAATTGTTAAATAGGAACCTGATGTCACGTGTTTTAAGTACAGGTACAAAATTAATGTGTGCTTTGTAAGTTTGTCTCACGCAAAACTTTTATATAGTTTTCCTTCTAAGCAATAACCTGGACTTATGCAACTGGGTCGCTCTTAAGCCAGTGAGGAGAGGTGGCAAGGCACCGAAAACCAAGCGACAGTGACAAGTGACAGGCTCCGCAGTACCCATTCCTTTCTTTTTGAAAGAGATTTATTTCTCCCCCTCTTTCTGTCTGTCTCCCCCCACCTCCCCCCGAGTGTGTGTGTATGTGTGTATGCACGCGCATGCACACATATATCACAGGTGCTGGATCCCTGGAGTTGGAGTTACAGGAGTTGGACACTGCCTGACTCAGGTGCCGGAAACTGAACTCTTGTCCTCTGTGAAGCAGTGCACTCTCTCACCCGCTGAACTGCCTCTCTAACCCTGAGTGAAATTTCCTTGGGTTTAGAGCATTTTCACTGAAATAGAGATTCCAGGTTCACACTCTTCTATATGTCTATACATAATTTCTAATTTTAAGGTAAACAGTTTAGGGGTTCAGGGGTGGGTGGGGGATTCAATAGGTAAAAGCCAAGCCTGATGACCTGAGCCGGGGTCCCCAGAACCCAGGGGAAGAACTATCCACTGCAGCTAACCGTCAGTTGCCCAGAGCATCTCTGTGGCAGGGTGAGCGGTGCAGAGAGGAGACTCTCTAGGAGCTGGAAGGCAGCGAGCCCAGCTTACACAGCAGTGAAGAGACTCAAACAAGGTGCAGCGCAGGCTGAGGCCAGCAGAAGGTTGTCCTCTGATTTCTACAGGCCTGATGAGGCCTGCGTGCACTCCTCCTCCCCTCCACACACAAAAGCACACACACACAAGTACACAGATACACACAATCACACATAAGTATACACAAGCACAAACACAAGTACACATACATGAACATGCAAGCACACACAGACACACAGGTATACACACAAGTACACAAACAAGTACAAGTGCACACACAAAAGTATACAAGCATAAGTATACAAATACACATAAGTACACACAAGCACAAACACAAGTACACAAACAAGTACACAAACAACTCAAGTATGAATACACACACAAGTATACAAGTACACACAGAAGCACAAATACAAGTACACATACATGAACATACAAGCACACAGACACACAGGTATACACACAAGTACACAAACAAGTACAAGTGCACACATAAAAGTACAAGCACACACAAGTATACAAATACACATAAGCACACATAAGTACACATACATGAACACACAAGCACACACATACAAGTACACAAACACAAGTACACAAACAACTCAAGTATGAGTGCACACGCAAAAGTATACAAGTACACACAGAAGCACAAACACAAGTACACAATAACCCACAAGCATACAAGCATGCACACACAGATACATAGATATACACACACAAGTACACATATACAAGAACTCATGACAAATCCATACACAAAGGTATACAAGCACACATAGGTACACATAAGTATACACACAAATACAAGCACACATGCACATAAACACAAGGACCCAAATACACAAGTACACACACAACCATACAAGAAAGCACACACACACACACACACACACACACACACAAAGGACTTTCAAGACTAACATCCTGTAAGGATGGCCTAAAAAGATTTTAGACTTGGCTTCTGTATTTTCCCTCACTGCTGCCCAGTTCAGTAATTTTTAATCTTGCTTGATTAAGCATAGAAAAGTGAATTTTATTTTTCCAAATAAACTTTTCTCCCCGAAACACTAATTAGAAAAAGGAACAGATGATGTTTATGAGGATGACATGAGAGGACAGGGAGACCGACTCTCAGTCCCAGACTCAAGAAGACTGTGTGAGTGGAGA
The DNA here is from genome assembly GCF_947179515.1 of Apodemus sylvaticus. Lineage (NCBI taxonomy): Eukaryota > Metazoa > Chordata > Mammalia > Rodentia > Muridae > Apodemus > Apodemus sylvaticus. The sequence continues at coordinate 65,899,746 of NC_067488.1, read as the reverse complement.
GTCCTACTAAGTGCTGTTGGAACCAGCTCCAGCCGCATCCTCGGCACCACCATCCTTCTCTTGACCGTGGCTGGTTCCTGCCGCCCTCCACCATCAACTGACTGCAAGGCTAAGCAGTGAGCACAAAACCAGGCTGCCCATCAGTTCTTCAGGGGAAGATAAACACAGAGCTCCCATTCTTCCTAACTTGGGAAGTTTAGGACAGAGCCTGCCAATCATATTTACATTTTTTCTTACCATATGAATCTCAGTCTACCTGATTAGATGAAGCACATGCTAAGTGGGACCGTAGCAGGATTTGTGGGCCCAGATACTGCCAAAGTACAGTATTACTTATTAATTACTTATTAATGGATTTATTAATAAAAGTCTCCTAAAATACACTAAATTTTAAAAAAAAATCAACAAGCTGTTGGTACAATGACTCCAAATGGACCCCTAAGTAAAGCACTGGCTGGGCTTGTGTTTCTGTAAATTATGAAATCTAAAATTACTTCGGTAGGGCAGCATCCCGGATTCTTTTGTTTTTAAGCTATTTTTAGTCTGGAGGCAGCTACCACAGACTGACGCTCTCGGATCCGATCAGCTCAGAGCGCTGTTAGCGTGTATGCCATGGACTCTGAATGCAGGTTCCATTGACGGAGAACCGAAGTACCACGGCTTTAAAGCGTATGAGAATGCTCTTCTTTTTAAAGCCCACCAGATCTTTTCCCGGTTCCCTCCTTCCTCCCCAAGGACAGCTCTGCGCCCCTATTTCTCATCATGGTCCATGTGGGGAGAAGGTTATTGGTTTGCCATATAGGGTAATTAGGTTGTTTGTATCATAGTAATCATTGAAAAATAATCTCTTTAAAGACTCATACAGGTGTTTTCCTGGGATGGCTTTGTAAGGCCTGGGTTACACGTAACCTTTCTCTGGGTCCTAGCCTTCTTTCTGTTGCCTTGGTAACAATGTGCCCAGAGGAAAGATGGGAGGGAAGGCTTATCTGCTTTACCCATCCTGATCAGCACATCACTGGGGAAGTCCAGGCAGAAACCATAGAGGAATGCTGCCCGCTGGCTTGCTTGCTCTTCAAGAATGGCTCAGCCTGTTTTCCTATATATCCCAAGATACCTGCGTAGGCGTGGGGTCTCCCATAGTGACTGGACCCTCCTACATCAGTTGTCAATCAAGGAAACACCCCAAGAAATTCCCACAGGCCTGTCTGATAGAGGCCATGCCTTCTTTGAGAGTAACTCTTCTCAGGTCTATCAAATTGACAAAACCTAACCAGTACACCCTTGTATGCATCCTGAATAATCCAGACTATTGCCTATAGGCCATTGCAGGTGGATTACAGGGAGGGCAGCCCTTTTATAGTAAGGCCATGGCTAAACCAAATGGTTAAATAGACATTTTAGAATGAAAAATTGGCACTTGTAGTGGATTCTTGTATTAAGCGCCTACTGAATACCAGGCATACAATGAGGAGTGGTAGGGGTTTGCTACTGTCATTCCGACAGTCTGGGGCAGATGGGAAGTCTAGCAAATGGGGAAAGCAGCTCACAATAGGAAAGGTAAGTTCTCCAGGTGACCCAGTAATAACTGATTTTAAATCATGCAACCACTAAACAAACACTCCATATTCTCACACAGACATACTATAAATGACTTTGAAAGTCATGAGTCATAAGTAAACTTTCAGTAAAAGGAAAGACTGTGGAGGCGGCCGCGGGAAGACCGCTCAGGCAGTGGAGAGCTTTCTGCACGTGCTCGAGGACCTGAGGCGCAATCTCCAGGACGCTCCTAGAAAGCTGACACGATGGCCTTCACCTGACTCCCAGCGCTAGGGATGGGAGAGTTGGGGGCGGAAACGGATCCTGGAGCTTCGTGGACATCCAGTCTGCCCAACTGGTGAGCTCCTGGTTCTGAGAGACGGCGTCAGACAAGAAGCTGAGGAAGATCCCGCTCTGATCTCTGGCACAAACGCATAGGTGTACATACACACACACAAACACACACTCATGAAGAGTGTGAAGTAATTGCTGGGCAGGGAGAGGGTGGAGGAGATGAAGAGGAAGGGATAAGTTATAATGTGGACACAATTTTGAAAGCAAACGGCGGTACGAGTAGCAAAATTGGGAATCTGCCCAGGAAGGGGTAGATTAGGTGGCTGCCTTAGTTACTGACATAACCAACGCACTGTAGAAGTGAGAGCTTTTAATTTGCGGGTTTACAGTTCCAGAGACTGTGACCATTGTGGTGGGGAGCGTGGTGACTGGCAGGCATTGTGCCAAAGGATTTGCTGAGAGCTTACATTTGACCTACCAGCTCCAGGCAGAGAGAGAGGAGAGAGGAGGGAAGGGAGGAAGGAGGAAGAAGAGAGACAGAGACAGGGAGAAAGATAGGAAACACAGACAGACAGGGAGAGAGGAGAGGGGAGAGGGAGGCACAGAGACAAGGAGAAAGACATGGAGGGAGGGAGAGAAAAAAGGAGGGAAAGACAGGTGGAGAGGAGAAGAGAGAGGGGAGGGAGGGAGAGGGAGAGAATGCTAACTAGGAATGCCTTGGGCTTTTGAAACCTCGGTGACATGCCTCTTCCAAGAAGAAGACACCTTCTAATCCCTCCCAAGCACTTCATCCTACTGGGAACCAAACTTTCAAATACAGGAGCCTATAGGAACCATTTTTATTTAAAACACCACAGTAGCCCAGGCTTCCCCAGTTTACTGACTCATTCACCTCTTTCTACTTCTCCATGCAGTCACTTAAGATGCAAAATATATTTCTGCTTTGTCACTGTAAACTGTCTATTAGCACATTTAAATGAACAAGGGGTTAATGTCACTATTCTGAGAATTTTAAATTATACACGATTTCTAAAGTAAAGTTTTATTGGAGGGTGAGCAGAAATTTTCTTTTAAATTTCCAGGAAAATAATGTAGGCAATTCAAACTTTTTTTTTAAGGGATTTCCAAAACTAATTTTAAAACTGGGTTTCTCAAGTTAATTTAAAAAATTATTTTTAAAGTACCACTGTTAGCTTACTTTATTAAAAAAAATCTATAAGGTAATATTCTAGCTGAGCACTAAATCTATTTTCAGAAAATGTTGTAGAGACCATAGCATGTTTGTATAATAGGATGATGGGACAAAGGGCCTCTACATTTGTTTTTGGTTTTTTTTTGGGGGGGGGGGGGGTCGAGACAGGGTTTCTCTGTATAGCCCTGGCTGTCCTGGAACTCACTCTGTAGATCAGGTTGGTCTCGAACTCAGAAATCCACCTGCCTCTGCCTCCTAAGTGCTGGGATTAAAGGCGTGCGCCACCACCGCCCAGCGGGCCTCCACATTGGTAATGACAATGTTCCTAAGCGTTGCCAGTGCTATGGGACAGAAGTAATGGATAGTGACTACATTGTCCTCTTCAAAGACACTGTGGTGCAGAGGGTGTCTTAGCTTGGTTTCAGGTGCAGCGATAAAACGTTCGACTAAAACCAACTTGAAGAGGAAAGAGTGTATTTGACTCACATACAACAGGTCGCAGTCCATCGAGAGAAGCCAAGGCAGGAACTGAAGCTATGGAGGCTCCGGAATTGGCCTCTCAGCGGCCTCTGCACTTTCTTACACCACCCAGGGCCCCTGCCCAGGAGTGGTGCGCCACCTTCAGGCAATTTGATGTAAACACTCTCAATTGAATTTTCCCTTTTTCCAGATAGGTCAAGGTTTTACCTCCAGGTAAAATTGTCTAAATCAAAGCAGCCCAGAGAATAATCAAATAAACCTAAAGCGATTCGAGAGTGATGGAGTTGCTTGCTAGTGACTTTAACAGCCAATGGGAGGCAAAACGGGAATGTGACTGGCAGACACCTTGCTTTTGCCACCTGGGATATGTGGAGGAGACTTGAACACCAGTTCAGGAGCCCCTAGGCCGGTGGCTCTCACCCGTGGGTCGCAACGGGGGTTGAAGATCAGATATTTATATTATAATTTGCAACAGTAGTCAAATTACAGTTATGGAGGGAGTAGCTACGAAATAATGTTATGGTTGCAGGTCACAACACGAGGAACTGTATGGAAGGGTCACAGTACTGGGAAGGCTGAGAAGTGACAATCTGTACGCTGGGTGCCACCCACAGCCGACCCTCACCCTCTGATGCCTTACAGAGGTAGGGCAGGCTAGTTAATAGTGACCCGAAAGGAGTGTTTCAAGTTCTACTGCCTGTGGCTTATTACCGTGCATGCCCCGTGGGGCGGCCATGCTCGCCCACCGTCTGCACTCACAGGCCTCACCACTCCCCACAGCAGAAGAAAGCTTTCTTACTGTGTGCTGGCTGCCACACGAGAAGGAGAACAGTGTGATTATCTCCTCCGTGTTAGGCCCCATGCTAATAGCTTTGCACGTTTTACCTCGTGCCTTGTTTTGGATGTAATTTCTTTTAGAGGGTGAGCTCGGAAGTGTATGGGGACCTGAACCTCGAGGTCTGGACCCGGATCACCATCTGCTGTAGATATTGCACATAGTTCTCAACCTTCCCATGGGCCCTTTAATACAGCTTCTCATGCTGCGGTGACTCCTGTAACTTTATTTTTTTTTCAAATCCTATCTTTAATGATGGTTCTTTAACCTTCCCTTTAGCCCACCACCCACCAGAGGGAGTGGGAAAGAAAGGATACGGGGCGGGCGGTGGGGGAAGTGGACCTGTTTAGAAAGGTTCCTTGGAGCAACTCCCGTCTGTGTTTCTGGAAATCGGCAGTTCAGTTCACAGGCTAGCAGGCGGCAGCAGTTCGATCCACTCGCAAACACTTCAGGGATACACCCGCAGTCCAGTTCGATAGAGTCAGGTTAGCAACAGTGATGACCCGATCTAGCTGAGACAGCCAGGCCTCAGCCTCGGCTCCAGTCGGCAGGAGGGACCCGGAGGAACACCAGGAGTTCTCCGCTGTGCCTCTCTCAGGGATGCGAAGATCAGTGAAGATTCGAGACCCGAAAGCGTTGCACAGCCAGCTGTATCAGCAAACCAAGCTCTGTCTCTGTCACTCCGTGGAGTCCTATTAATATTCTTCAAACATCCCGTGTCCTCCACGGGCTTTGCCTCAGCACGTGCATCCAATCAGCATGTGCATCCAATCAGCACGTGCATCCAATCAGCACGTGCATCCAATCAGCCAGAGCCTGAGTCCACAGAGTCCGGACAAATGCAGCTCAACTACGCAACATAAGGCCGACCAATACAATGCGTGCTGCTAGCAAAGACTCCTCCATCACGTGTCCTTTCACGTGCTTGCTTTAGCAGAACATCCTTTCCCCAGTGTCTGCTTCAGCGAAACATTGCTTCACAAGTCTGCTTAGCAAAACACCATCCAACACAACTTTCCAAAGAATCCTTAAAGTTTCCACTTCAGACCCTCCCAGTGATAAAATTATTTTCCATTCTTACTTTATAACTGTACTTTTGCTACTATTGTGAATCACTAGTATCCGATATGCAGGGTTTTGACCCAGAGCTTGAGAACCATTACCTTAGCACATTAGTCTGCAGTACCGTTCATCTCCACGAGAGGGCTCTGCTCCGGCTGTACTTCCGTGTGGAGGCTGCCTTCCCTTTCCAGCCTTGCAGAGACTGTCTCTCCCCACAGCCTCAGCTGAGTCTGCCTTCCATCACTGTGGCCTTTCTTCTTCTCTTTATGTCCCCAACTTCCTGACTCAGTCCTTGTCCTGTCATCTGTCTCTTTAACCAATAACACATTAGCACATTACAGGCATTTTCATTTCAATTTCATTCACCCACCCATCCAAGTAACATTATTGAAAACCCAATATGTACCTCTCCTCGTCCTCAACCCGAACATCAACAACAATGAAACCACTCCCAGGCTTGAAGACATGCAGAGCTTTACTGCGAGGTAAATGTGTCATGGTTGAAATGCTCCGACAGGAGGTCAAAGATTTCCTGTAAGAAATAACATCTGGATGCCTTCCACGGGTGTCCGGCCCAATACAAAGGCTGGAAGTGTGGATCAGACTTCTAGTGAGCCCCATCAGAGGTGGGGTTGATGTGTTTAGAAAATGATCAAGAAGTATAAGATCTGTTCTATGGAGGTGTGGTGAGGTGTGCAGGAGAGGGTGGGGCTCTGCAGGCCCGTGCCAAGGCCTCCCTTCCCCCTGAGGGACCAGCCACTCGATGGTACAGTATAGAACAGGGTTCATTCAGGGCATAGGGAGGGGAATTAAGAGGGCAGCAGAGGCAGAGAAAGGCAGAGAGAAGGGGAGAGTAGAGAAGTGGAGGCCGGCCATGGCCATGAGCACGTGGAGAGGGGGGAGGGGAGGGGATGGGGAAGGAGAGAAGCACGAACTCAGGAGGGAGGAGGGGCGAGCAGCCCCTTTTATAGTGGGCCAGGCCTTCCTGGCTGTTGCCAGGTAACTATGAGGTGGAGTTTAGACCAAATGCTAACAGGGGTCACTAGTCCCTTTGGATGGGGAGCAGTGTAAAGACCCTCCTTACGTCACAGTTCTCCATCCGTCCCTCTGGTCTGGAGATGCAGCCCCACGGACTGCGTCAGAGCTCTTCAAGGGAAGCCTGCTAAAGTGGCTCGAGTAGATTCATATGTTTTGCTAGGCTAAAAAGAGCTAGGAACGTTAGCTTCTCATTCGAAGCTGGATTGTGATCAATAATCCTACTTAACTCAGTTGGCACTCTGTAGACCAAGAAGTGTCTCAGAACCAAGCCTCACTGTAATTAAATTTTCATTGCTAGCCCATGGATTGACTAGACTAAACCAGTTTTGTAAGAGTGGACGCCTTGAGTGGAAAGGGACAGAAAATCGTGGCTTTGAAGGGTAGACTATCAGACTGACCTACATGATGACTGAGTGTGTGTGTGTGTTGTTCCAACTCTGCCTGCTTAAGAATGTCTCCAAAGCATTTGTTCTTGAGCCACACTCCCTCAAAGACTTGCCTTATAGAACTGCTGCGCATGTAAAAGAATCCGTTTTTTTCATTGTATTTCTTTTTCCAAAGAACTCATCTTGCCTGGGGAAAAGAATACAGTGAAATATCTATGAGGAGGGAGTTTAAAAGAAGTCGATTGTTTTTTGTTTTATTTTAATTTGTTCTCAGATTTTTAATATTCATAGTTAATTGCAACCTTAGGGATGTCTTCAGCTTTCAATCTGACCTACTTCAAATCAGTGGAGAAAATAGCAAACATTTCCCCTTAGCAACCATTTATAATAACTTTGACTTTTTCCCAAAACCCAGAGGAAACACACTGCTTGATCCTGGGCCAAGCCTGTCAGGAGCTGTTTAGGCTGTGAATCTCAGTCACCCTAGGATCCGATTGGAAAGGCACAGCATTGATTGTTGTATGTAATTTGCAATAAGGATCATGATCACCTATGATATATAGTGATTTGAAGGACATTGCTGGGGATTCTTGTTTTGTTTTGTTTTCTAATGTAAATATTCAACAGGAAGACCTTAAGAACCTGGCAGGGATTTTGAAGAGAGAGCCATACATTACCCCCATACGGGGTCCTGGATTTTCATAAAGAATCAAGTCCGTCCTTTCTTTACAGGGATTTTGCTACTAATAATGTGGCTGGCTGACCCCTGCTGTCTGTCTCTTGGCCGCTGGACACCACCCAGTGTGGGGGGGGGGGGTAGGAACGGCACTTACAGGACGAGGCACGCTGCACCTCTCTTCAGTGTGGAGGTAATGGAAGGATCCCTGTGAAGACGCAGGTTCTTTCCACAGAGTGCAAGGATTCAGAGCCGTGCGCAGAGCATTTCTAGGTTTCCTGGCGACACCTTCATCTCCTCTCGTTCTAGAAACTACTTAGAACGTAAGAACTAAGTACTTCGCTGCCATCAAACCACCCTAAAGATACTTAGCTACACTTGTCCCCAGCTCTTCCCTACCTCAAGGGATTTAGAGCAAACTTCCAGTCCAGGGGCATTCCTCTGCAAGGGTTTAGGTCGATCTGAAAACGGCTTCGCAGTTCTACCCTTGTCCTTTCTTATAGAGGAATTTGAATCCAGTCACATGGCTGGTCTGGTAAGGGATCCCGTCCAAAGACCTTCTAGGTCTGTGCATTCTGGCTGGATACAGACCCACCCTTAGGACACACCTTTAATGAAGGTAAGGTTCGTTTGTAGAAGGAGGCAGCCATGTTTGAAAGTGATGTCTGATTGAGTGGCAGACAAAGTGACGAGTCAGAGAAAGATCTGACAGAAGGAGTCAGAGACAGGATATGCTCAACTCAGTCAAATGGCAACTCCGTCCTTCCCATGACTCAGGCCCTGACCATCTTGGACGAGTCCTTTGTTCTTTCATCCTATACCTGACCTTCGGGAACATTCCCTAGGCTCCACCTGCAAATTGCACTCGGTATCTGACCCTCTTTGCTACCCGTATCTCATGCTTCACCCAGGCATCCATCCATTCCTTGACTGGCTGCACTGCGTCCATCTTTGCCCTTCCGGGGTCAGTCCTTAACACCAGACACCGCAGGGCTCACGCGAAGTCCGGGGGCGTTCACTTCATCCTCAGCGCAGAGCCCTGCGATGGCCTGTCTCTTCCTTGCTCGCTCTGCACCGGAAACATGTAGGCGATGCCAGAAGCGTTCCCAGGGCTGGGATCCACACGAGAGGCTCACTTGACTGAAAACCCTGCAGTAAATTATCAAGTGCAGCCAAGCGCAGGTCCACCCCGTGGCCTGCTGCCCCCCACTCCCCAGCTCCACCCACTGGCTAGCTTTCTGCGAACCAGACTCAGTCTGCAGTCATCCATCAGCTCTGTGTGCTCCAAAGGGTGGTCGCCTTATCCAGGACCTTTCTGCTTCTTTCCCCTCGTCTTAAACGCTTTCCTAATGAGGCAGCCCCCCTTTGCTCCTCACAAGAAGGTTTCTTACCAGACCTGATTTACTATGTCCCGCTTTGATTGCTGTCTGCGCCCTGCACTGCTCTCCACCGGATCCTATCTGCCTTGGGGGTTGGGGATGGGGTGGCTCAGAGTCAATGCCACAGACTCTGGGAGCAGGTGAGAAACCCTGCAGCAAGCTCACGTGACCACTGCTGCAAGCTTCCTTAATCCCCTCCACCCGCGCCCCATTGGTCCAAAGAAAGCGTCTCTTCTAAACAGCAGTTCCCGATTGGCTGGCATTGTCTGCACCAGCAATCCTTGGTCTCTCAGGAAGTCTTCAATTAGGTCCTCCTGCAGGAGATGCTTTTGCGGCTACACGGCTCCCAATGTTTCCATAGAGGCAGCCCCGCTGTTCCTCCTACAGTTTGATCTTTCTCTACCACATTATCACAATTGGACACACACGTGCCACATATGTTACCTACCCCATGTCTTAGTTAGACTTTTATTGCCCCGAAGAGGCAACCATGTATAGGCATAAATCTTTTGCAGCCTATTTTAATAAACATTCGACCCCTCCTCTTGCCCACCCCCACCCCCCACCAGAGGTAGTGGAAGAGAAAAGTTATTTGGATATGGGAAAGCTTAGCAATAGTTCCTTGGTGTTGAGCTCAGTCTTCTGTCAGCAGTTCAGTCCTGTAGCAAACACCAAATGCAAACCAGCAGCTTCAGTCCAGTCCTTTCCAGGCACACGCCATGCGGGAAACAGCAGCTGTAGTTGAATCCTGAAGTAACTGCAAGGCTCGCCAACTAGCCTGAGCAAGGCAAACTGCCGCGGGACCCTCACAGCAGTTCTAGGGCAAGTTTCTCTCTGGTATCGCCCCAAGTGGAGCCCAACAACACTACATAAGGCGAACCAATACATCCCTACCATTAGTGAAGAATAGTGAGGCAGAGCAAACCAAACCAAAGCTCCCTCTCCCGCTGTATGTGGGGTCAGATTTATACCCCTTCATCACTGGTCCTTTCACGTGTCTGCTATGGGAAAACATCCTCTCACCTGCGTCTGCTTCAGGAAAACATTCATTCACATGTCTGCTCCAGCCAAATATCCTTTTACCTGTGTTCCTCAACAGAACATTTGACATGGCTAACTTTCCAAAGAAACTACAAGTTTCCACTTCAACCATGACCACAGCAACTTTTTTTATTTTTTTATTTTTATTTTATTTTATTTTATTTTATTTTATTTTATTTGGTTTTTCTGAGACAGGATTTCTCTGTGTAGCCCTGGCTGTCCTTGAACTCAGAAATCCTCCTGCCTCTGCCTCCCAAGTGCTGGGATTAAAGGTGTGCACCACCACCGCCCAGCCCACAGCAACTCTTATAAAGCAAAAGAGTTAGTTGGGGCTGGTTTACAGTTCAGAGGTTTAGTACATTATTGCCACGCTGGGAAGCCTGGTGGCACACAGGCAGACATGGTACTAGAGAAGGAGGAGGTGAGAGTTCTACATCTCAATGGGCAGGCAGCAGGTTGAGACTGTGACACACTGGCCAGGTTTGAGCTTAGAAAGCCTTAAAGCCCACTATCTAGTGACACACCTCCTCTAAACAAAACCATACCCACTCCCACGAGGCCATACCCACTCCCACAAGGCCACACCCACTCCCACAAGACCACACCTCCTAGTAGTGCCACTCCCAGGGCCTCTGGGACTATTTTTATGACCACCACACTGTGGAAGTTCTGCAAGAGTGAGGTTGTTTATCTGTTTTGTTTAACATTGTATTCCTTGCACCAAGAACAGAGAGTCGGGCTCAGCAAATTATACTTATTAGCAAATGAGTGACTGGGTAAACTTCCAGAAGGAGTCACCTGATTGCCCACTGGTGTGAACCTGAGGGGTGGTCAGGCCACAGAAGCTTACACGAACTGCTTACAACACAGTTGCCTTCCTCTTGACTGTTTTCTGCTGTGCCCCATAGTTTGTGACATTTTCTTTCCCCCTTACTCCTCAAAAGAGCGCATGATGAGTCTTGCCATCTTCGTGGGGGGGGGAATAAGCTGTCTAAATACATCTAGTCACCCACTTGGTGCTTCTGAGCCGATGTCATGCTGAGTACAGGAGAGGCAGGAAGCTGACTCTGTCTCCTCTCAGCGTCTGCTAACCGAATTGTGCCAATTAGCATGTGTCAGGGGCCCCCGAAAGGCATCGGACCGGGCTGAAAAGGCGTCAGGCAGTAAGCCTGCCACACGATTAATAAGCCGTCTCCTACCTTTCCAAAAGGATTTTTAGCATCGCGTCCTGTCAGGAGGATTGCTGACTGCTTGGACACACCACCTGGTATGTTTACTTAGTCATGGAAGGCCAGCTGTCAGAGATGACCTATGTGGGGGGGGTGTGGTCTGACAGGCCAATTAACTGTTCTCCTGTCAATATGTGGCAATGTCCCACAACTTCCCTGGCAACATTTTTTTTTTCTGACTTCGTTCCAGGTACGAGGAGAAATATGCACGATCACAGAAAGAAATTGAGCCATAGAAGGGGTTAAGTGGGGTGTGTGGGGTGTAGCATAGGGCTGAGCCCTCAGAATATCTGCCCCCCAGAGGGGCACCTGGGGAGAGGGAGGGTGGGACAACGGGTACCAGGGCTGTGGGAACTGTGAGGTGCAAGGGTTCCCCAAACGCGACCCCTGGTGCTGGGTGAGCTAACTGTTGTAATTCCCCCAACAACCCTGAGTTAAAATCAGCACAAACACCTGGCATGATAGGAACATCAGGAGATACGCAGAGCTGTGCCCAGGGTCACACCACTGGGAAGTGGCAGGTGATGCTTCATTTAATTTCGACAACACATCGAAGTAAATACTGTCATCCCACTGACACCAAGAAGATGCAGAGAAATTAATGACTCCAGAGCCCACGGCTGAGAAGTAGGGAGTTAAGATTAGAATCCAGATTTGTTTGGCTTCAACACCTAGGCTGTGTGTGCCCTTTAAGACACACTCTTACCGATCCGTTATTGACACTCAATGTTTGGAATTACCACAACAAATACTGTTAGAAGTAGGCATCCTGGTGTCACCCCCCGGGCTTGAAGATCCTAGAACTTTCAGTGGTATTTAAAAAACCAAAGATTGGGGCTGGAGCTCGCCTGTAGAGTGTTTGTTGAGCATGTGAAGGGCCTTGTGTCTTGTGGTCGCCTGAGGGCTGTGACCAAATGACTGCTCACCCGGAGAGGATACTGTCCTAGTTAGGGTTTTTACTCCTGTGAACAGACACCATGACCAAGGCGACTCTCGTGGAGGACAACATTTAATTGGGCCTGGCTTACAGGTTCAGAGGTTCAGTTCAGTATCATCATGGTGGGAACAGACATGCAGGCAGGCATGGGTACAGGAGGAGCTGAGAGTTCTACCTTTCCTTCTGAAAGCACCTAGTGGAAGACTGGCTTCCAGGCCGCTAGGATGAAGGTCTTAAAATCCACGCCCACAGTGACACACCTCCAACAAGGCCACACCCCCAAACAGTGCCACTCCCTGAGCCAAGCATATTCAAACTATGACAGAGACTGTTGACAGACTGAATGAGTCCACACAAGCAGAGCTCAAAGAACCAACTGATTGGTTATGTACAGGACTGTGGGTGAGAGGAGGGTGGGTGCCTCAAAGGCAGATGTGTGGTAGAAAAGCCCACTCTAGCGTGGTGGTGACTCCCAAAAGTTTCGTCCACCAAACTCCCTTTCTGACTTGCATGCAGCTCCACTGTCCGCCCGAGAGTCTCCTGTCCGCCCTGGAAGTGTGCACCGCTTTTTTTCTTTAAAAGATTGATTACACATACAGCATTCTGCCTCCATATACAACTGCAATCCAGAAGAGGGCGCCAGATCCCATTATAGACAGTTACGACCCGCCATGTGGTTGCTGGGAATTGAACTCAGGACCTCTGGAGGAACAGCCAGTGCTCTTAACCTCGGGGCTATCTCTTCAGCCCACTCCTATGTTCACTGTTTTTAAAACATTGGAAAGGGGACTCAAAAATCCCCACCCCGTTTTATTAGGATAGTCTTTTTCTTTGACAATTTCATACAGATAGATGCTATATTCACAGCTGCCTCCACCAGGTTCTCTAACCTTTCCAGCAAGTCAGCAAGTTCCCGACCCATATTAGTGTCGTTTTGTTTTGATTTTGTTTTTGCTCTGTGACTTCCTGTCCCTCTGTGTTTGATCAGGGCCTCAGTGGATTCTGGAAGTGGGGACCATTCATTGTAACTACTGAAATGAATCCTCTCCTCTCGAAGCCTTTGACAGCCAGTAGCTCCCTAGGTCAGGGCTTAACCTCATGAACCTTTATCCCATCGATGACTGAATATTACAGGATCCGTCTAGTACCCTATGCAGACCACCACAGTTTCTGTGAATTCACGTGTGCTGTAGCCATGCATGACCACAATGCAGTATTCCATGGCCCTATACTCATCCGGCTTATTTTCTTCTTGTCCCCTCTCCTGCAGTGTTCCTTAAGCCACGGGGGAGGTGATGTGGGTTTTCCATTATTTAAGACTGGGCACTCAACAGTCGCTTTACCTCAGCACCAGGATGAGCCACAAGGGTCCGAGTCGACATCTTCATTTGTTGTGAAGACAAATGTCTTTGCTCAAAGGCTGATGGCAGCACTAACGTATGCACACACACACACATAAACACAAATATTTAAGGGGCGGTTTGACAGCGTGGCCATTTAGTGAAACACAAGCAGAGGATTTACCTTATTTACCTCTGAGGTTGTTAGCCTTTGACCTGGTCTACAGTACTGGGCATGAGCACTCTCCTGCAATGAGTGGGAGCACCTCAGCGCCAGCCATACGGAGTTGGTTACACCTGTAACAGTGTCACCATTATCGTACCAATAGGCACACCTTGCCTGGCAACTTGGTACTGTGGCATGCAAGAGTCATGCACATCTACCCTGTTGCACATCTACCCTGTTGCACATCTACCCTGTTGCACATCTTACCCTGTTTTGAGACTTACACATTTTGTGACCTCCTTGAGACTCACCAGTTTCATTTATGTTTTTGAGTCTTATGAGCCTCTCTCTATGAGGGGATGTTTCAGTTTGGAGGAAATAGCTATACAACACCCTGGACTCACTAACGCCCCCACATGCACATGAAACGTCAATGCCCAGAATCTGACTAGCAGGATGATGAAGAAGAGCTAAGAGTGACTTCTGTTGGCCTCAGGGAACTGCTAGAGTCAGGGTCTCTGCTTACATTCCTGACAATGAGTTATGTCAGCCTCTGTGTCGGGCATTATAGACACATTTCAGATGGGAAACCTGCTGGAGATGATATAACAGAGCTATAATAGCAGGTGATCGGGGTGAGACCTGAGTTCCGGTCCCTCACACTAAAGCTTCTTGCTGGGTTACCCAGTCCTCCTCCAGTGTCAGCACAAAGGCCATCTAGACAGCTTAGCTGCGAACTTGAAAAATTGCAGTTGAAGAACCTAGAACCCGGAACGCTGGGCGTTCCTGACCACCCTGGGGAGCTTTCTCCTGTGTATGTCTGCATCAGCATCACGAATGGAAAAGTGATTCTCTGCCCCCCTCGTTTGCCGTCTCAGGGATGCTAGCGTGCCAGGCACTAAGAAGACCCTTGCAATAAAAGATACCCATCACAAATCTGACGTTTCTAAGAGCATGTCCTATGCATGCTAGGTCTGGTAGCACCTCGACACTGGAGCCACAGAGGAAGAAGACACTAAGCCATTTGGCCTGCCTGCTCCCCACACCCCACTTAGCTACACCCCACACCCCACTTAGCTACACCCCACACCCCACTTAGCCCCTTCTATGGCTCAATTTCTTTCTCGTTTATGCGTGCAGTTACAGTTTCAACTAGACTCTTCCTAGTTCTCGGTGCTTAGCTGGTTCAACTTCTAGAGACTTCTGGAAAGTATTTATTGGCAGTTGCATTGGCAGCTGAGTGTTTTCAGTAAGTGCATGTGTGTGTGTGCGTGTGTGTGTGTGTGTGTGTGTGTGTGGTGTATGTGGTGTGTTTCTCTCTGTGTGTGTAGTGTGTATAGTGTTTGGTGTGTGTGTGTGGTATGTGTGTGGTGTGCCTATGTGTGTGTGTGGTGTGTGTCTGTGTGTGTGTGGTGTGTGTGTGTGTGTGTGTGTGTGGTGTGCCTATGTATGTGTGTGGTGTGTGTGTCTGTGTGTGTGGTGTGTGTGTGTGGTGTGCCTATGTATGTGTGTGGTGTGTATGTTTGTGTGTGGTGTGTGTGTGGTGGTGGTGGTGGTGGTGGTGTGTGTGTGTGGTGTGCCTATGTATGTGTGTGGTGTGTGTGTCTGTGTGTGGTGTGTGTGTGTGTGGTGGTGGTGGTGGTGGTGTGTGTGTGTGTGTTAGTTTTGCAGCTCTGGGAAGGAAACCCAAGGCCTCCGTCATGTTAGGCAAGCAGCATATCACTGAGATATCTCCCCAGCCCCTAATGAAATATGTTCAAAGTCAGGTGCTGTGTGCCGGCATTTTTTCCAGTGATCCCAGAATTTATGCTCATTTCAAATAGCCACCAGAATATTCTTATATTGTTTAAATCCTCATGGGAAAATATGCCATCGTGTAAGGGTCAGGGCTCATGCACCAACTCAGGGTCTCCTGGTACAGTCGGTGGGAATGAACTAGGTCAGTTGGAGGGGCCTCAGCGAGACTGAGACAAGTTTATTTCAAGCAATCGGACTTTTAATGCATTGATCAGAATGGAATACAATGGCAGTTACAAGCCAGACGGGGCATATGAGATTAGTGTCGGCGCTAACTGCACTGCCAAGCTTCTGCGTGCTCCTCCAGCTTCTGTGGATGGCAGAGTCACATGGGTGCAGCCTCACTGACAGGGGGTGCCTTGGTTTCTCAGGAACCGAAAGGCACACACAGTACCCCAGAAGTCATGGAGTCAAACCTCAAACCCACGCTGCTCTCTCAGCAGCTGGAGCAGGCCAACCCCACGATCCCCTGCGTGGCTGAATTTGGCAACAAGTACTGAATCTCTTCCCTCTTTTCCAAGAATGTACCTTCTTATGAATTCGTCTCCCTCCCTCCCTTACCCCTTCCTTCTCTGCTTTCTCTTTTATAATAATTCTTATTTTTTATAATAATTTTATTGCTAGAAAAATCTGGAAACTTTTGATTTCTGTCTACACAAGCTTTAGTGTTCCCCTTGTAAACTGGATTTTTTTAATTCCAAGCTTGGAATCTGCTATTATGTTTCGTTCAGATTCTAATCACACGTCCCCTTACCATTCAGATCATTTTCCAACATCTCATCCAAACCACTCTCTTCAGTCCACTGGAACTTCAGGCACTTGCTCCTGAATGCAATATTGTGTCATAAAATAGTCCAATACACGACTACAGCTCACACTTAAAGCCATGATAGGTAGTATTAGTATTACTATCAAAAATAATCACGTGTTTCTCATCTAGGTCTTCTACAAAGGACGTATCTCATTAGTACTCAGTCTTTTTTTAAAAAAATTTTTATTTATTTATTTTATGTATATGAGTACACTGTAGCGGGACAGATAATTGTGAGCCTTCATGTGGTTGCTGGGAATTGAACTTAGAACCTCTGCTTGCTCCAGCCCAAAGACTTATTTATTATATGTGGGTATGCTGTAGCTGTCTTCAGATACCCCAGAAGAGGGCATCAGATCTCATTACGGATGGTTGTGAGCCACCATGTGGTTGCTGGGATTCGAACTCAGAACCTCTGGAAGAGCAATCAATACTCTTGACCACTGAGCCATCTTACCAGCCCAGTACTCAGTCTTTTTAAATTGTCAAGTATCTAAGTGAGCTTTCTATCATTTTAATAGAGTACCTGATACAATCAAGGTGCTAAGGAAAAGGGGTTCCTTTGGCCTTAGTGTTTCCAAGGGGTCCCAGCCTGTGCCAGGCTATTGTTAATACTTCGGGTTTTAAACCTCAGCACTTAGTGTTTGTGATTAATGCAGTGTTCCACAATGAAATGCTACAGTCACTGGGGGCAGGGGAGGAGGGAGAGAGGGGGCTAGGGATTTAACCCAGATGTTCCCATTTTCTATCCTTGACTCTAAAATGTCTTTTAAAATAATAACAAAATTGGTATTCATTCACCCTTCCCAGTTTCCAAGAAAAAAGGAAGTGAAAAAAATCCATTTTAAGTTATCAACCAATGAAAGTGATTCATACTACCTGTGACCTCATTTCCTACAGGAAATTTTCAGATGCAGAGCAGTTTCTTTTGTGGTAAGCAAACAAACAAACAAAAACAAAACAAAAAACAAACAAAAAGAAAATGCCTCCTTCCCACGGTATGTGAGCTTCCACACATCGGGCCATATTTGAAACAGCCTGGGGCTGGAGAGATGGCTCAGCAGGTAAGAGCACTGACTGCTCTTCCAAAGGTCAGAGTTCAAATCCCAGCACCCACATGGTGGCTCACAACTATTCGTGAAGAGATTTGACACCCTCTTCTGGCGTCTGAAGACAGCTACAGTGTACTTACATATTGTCACTTTCTCTGGAGACAAAAGTACCTTTTAGTTTTGTTTTCCTTTAATTTTTAAAAATTAAATTTATTTTTTGCGGTATACCCATATCTAAACACACACACACATACACAAATACATGTGTATAGAAGCCAGAGGACAGTGTGTAAAAGTCGGCTCCCTTCTTCCATTGCCTGGGTCCTAGGGCTCGAATTCAACTCCGGTTGGTGGCAGGGATCTTTACCTGCTGGCCTATCTCACTCACCCTTTTCCTCTTTTCCTCTTTTGTTTAAATTTTTGCTACTCCTTGCCTAAAGTTTCCTGTTGCTACTGTTGTTTATTATTTAATAGTTACTTAGTTTTCCTGCATGTATGGTTATTTTTGAATAGCAAATGGATCCAGAATGTGCTGTTCCCAAATTTGGGATCGATCAATATTGAGATGGCAGGTGTCTTAATTAGGGTTTTACTGCTGTAAACAACATCATGACCAAGGCAACTCTTATAAAGGACAATATTAAACTGGGGCTGTGTAGTGGCTATTCCTGGTTGTCAACTTGACTATATCTGAAATGAACTACAATCTAGAATTGGAAGGCTCATCTATGATCCTAATTTGGAGGCTCAAAGATATAAGTTTCTGACCTGGATCTTGGTATGGAGATCTTGAAGCATAGTGGCTAAGACAAGGAGATCTCCGAGTTCAAGATCATTTGGGATTAAAGGCATGGATGCACATGCCTTTAATTGGGGCCACACCCTCTGCTGGAGACCTACAGCCTTTAATCTGGGCTATATACTGGCTGGAGATATATAAGGACATTGGAAGAAGGAAGATTCTCTCACTCTTCCTTGCCTGCTTGCCTCGTGGGACTGAGCAACTGCTAGATCCTTGGACTTCCATCCATGGTGGCTGCTGCCGCCACCCATTTTGGGGGAATTGGACTATAGACTGTAAGTCATCGACAAATTCCCTAACTATATAGAGACTGCCCATACATTCTGTGACTCTAGAAAACCCAAACTAATACAGAAGTTGGTACCAGGAGTGGGGTATTCCTGTGACAACCTGACCATGTTTTGGGGAGGATTGTGGAAGGACTTTGGAACTTTGAGCTAGAAAAGCTGTGGAAAGTTCTGTAGGAGCTTGGAAGACAATGTTAAGAACAGTGCAAAAGATGGAGGCCTGGCTTGTGAAATTTCAGAGTGAAGATTAAAGACTCTTAGAGTGGCCATGTTTTGATTGTGAAGATTCTGTGGTTTTGGTTAGCTGGGGCTGAAGAATCAGCTGTGAGTAACAAGATACCAGAACCACTAAAGCAAACCTTTGTGTTACTGGGACTATTGATGCTGGTTAGCTGGAGCTAAGAAATTAGCGGTGATTAAGAAGAGACCAGCATCACTGAGATGAAATCTTCTTGGAAGTGTTTTCTGAGAGCACAGAGAGTGTGTTCCAGAGATAGCCAGAATTGTATTTTGTGCTGTGGCTGGACTTGGTACTGTGTAAGAGTCACCCAGATGGTACTGATTTTGAAGGCATGAAGGGGTCATGAAGAGCAGCTGAGGCTCTTGGTACAGTGAGAGGCCACAAAAGGCCATTGGTGAAGGTGCAGCCTCAGTTGCAAGTGATGGCCCAGGACTTGAAGGGGTCATGCAAGGAGCAGAGGCTTGTCACCCTGAAGAGAGCCTATAAGAGGCTATTGGTGAAGCCTAATTACAGTGGAAGATAGCAGCATCTTGGAGATGCCAGTACCATGCGATGACCACCAAGAACAGCAGCAGCAGTGGAGTACAGGCAGCTGGAGCCTAGAAGACAAGCTGTGTGCTACAAAGTGCGGAGCTGGAGAAGTGACCCAAGCCCTTGGAGGAGCCCAGAAGATCATGAGTTGGATCCCAGATATTGAACCATTGGAGTTTGAGTTTTGCTTTTGGTTGTGACTGTGCCCTGATATGTTTCCCTCTTGAAGGAAGAAGGATTTTAGTGGAGCCTACAGTTGAGAGACTTTGAATTTTTAAAAGACTTTGAATTTGAAAGATACTGGACATTTTAAGGTGATTGAACTTTTAATATGTAAAAACTGTGGGACTTTTAAAGTAATTTAGATCTTGGGGATGAATAAGAAAGTAAGGGTTGAGGCTTAATAGTGATGTGTTTGTGTGTCAAGTTGACAAGGGGTCAATTATACTGGCTAGTTTTGTGTGCCAACTTGACACAGGCTGGAGTTATCACAGAGAAAGGAGCTTTAGTTGGGGAAGTGCCTCCATGAGATCCAGCTGTGGGGCATTTTCTCAATTAGTGATCAAGTGGGGAGGGCCCCTTGTGGGTGGTACCATCCCTTGGCTGGTGGGCTTGGGTTCTATAAGAGAGCAGGCTGAGCAAGCCAGGGAAAGTGCAGTAAGGAACATCTCTCCATGGCCTCTGCATCAGCTCCTGCTTCCAACCCTGCTTGAGTTCCAGTCCTGACTTCTTTTTGTGATGAACAGCAATGCAGAAGTGTAAGCTGAATAAACCCTTTCCTCCCCAACTTGCTTCTTGGTCATGATGTTTGTGCAGGAATAGAAACCCTGACTAAGACAAGTGAGTAGTAGTTAGCTGATTGCCAGTCCCACCATTAACTATCAATCACACTGGAGCTGTTTTGTGTGGGAGCCAACAACCCCAGAATTCCTGGTCCTTGTGCTTGTAGCCTCATTAAATAATTAATATTTATGATGACCTTGGGCCATCATGGGGAGCAATTATACTCTGTTTTTTTCTGATTCCTAAGGCAGGTACTTCCATAATACATTTAATTATCATTAAAAATTACTAACAGTTATTGAGCTCCATGTGCCAGGACTTGTATTCCATGCTTTATAGCACTAGTTACTGGTACTTGTGAAATATAGTAGAGCCAGCCTGTTATAAGAAGTTATAAGAAGCTCCTGCTTCCTGACCTGCTTGAGTTCCAGTCCTGACTTCCTTTAGTGATGAACTGCGACATGGAAGTATAAGCTCAATAAACCCTTTCCTCCCCAACTTGCTTCTTGGTCATGATGTTTGTGCAGGAATAGAAACCCTGACTAAGACAGGCTGGCTTACAGGTTCAGAGGTTCAGTCAATTATCATCAAGGTGGGAGCATGGCAGCATCCAGGCAGGCATGGTGCAGGAGGAGCTGAGAGTTCTACATCTTCATCTGAAGGCTGCTAGAATACTGGCTTCCAGGCAGCTAGGATGAGGGTCTTAAAGCCCATGCCCACAGTGACACACCTACTCCAACAAGGTCACATCTATTCCAACAAGGCCATACCTTCTAATAGTGTCACTCTATGGGCTAGGCATATACACACCATCACAGCAGGTCCAAGGTCACTCACCCCCTTACCCTGGAAGGACATCATCTGAGAGCCCTTCCTCGCTCTGTCCCTGAGGACTAGGGAGGGGACACAGAGAAGAATCTGAACAACTGGCTCTGCTAAGTCCCCGCTGTTTACCATCACTGAGTCACAGCCCTTGGTTCCTCATGCTTCTCTGTGACCAGTGAGCTCCTCAAGCCTGGGCCAGAGCTGACAACAGCTTACCTTTTGGTCTTCATTTCTGAAGGTCTTCTTGTAAGATAAAAACATATCAAATAAAAATTTCCTCCGTCTTTCTCTCTCTCCCTCCCTTACCCTATCCCCTTAAATATTTTTTTGGAGATATTATTTTTATTGTGTGTTTATGAGTGTTTGTCTGTATGTGTGTCTGTGTACCAGATTTTCGAAGTGACACTGGGATCTCATCTTGTTGTGAGTCACCATGGATGCTAGGAATTAAACCCAGGACCCCTGGAAGAGCAACCACTGAGCTATCTCTCAGCCGCCCTCTCCTCTCCTCTCCTCTCCTCTCCTCTCCTCTCCTCTCCTCTCCTCTCCTCTCCTCTCCTCTCCTCTCCTCTCCTCCCCTCCCCTCCCCTCCCCTCTCCTCTCCTCCCCTCTCCTCCCCTCCCCTCTCCTCCCCTCCCCTCTCCTCCCCTCCTCTCCCCTCTCCTCCCCTCCCCTCTTCTCTCCTCCCCTCCCTTCTCCTCCCCTCCCCTCCCCTCTCTTCTCTCCTCTGCTCTCCTTTCCTCTGCTCTCCTCTACTCTCCTCTGCTCCTCTCTCCTCTCTTCTCCTCTCCTCTCCTTTTTGTCTCCTCTCCCTCCTCCTCTCCTCCTCCCCTCCCCTCCCCTCTCCTCTCCTCCCCTCCCCTCCCCTCTCCTCTCCTCTCCTCCCCTCCCCTCTCCTCTCCTCTTTTTGTCTCCCCTTCCTTCTCCTCCTTGGCGGTGCTAAGGGACCATCCCAGAGTCCTGTTCCTGCCAGAGAAGCATTCTAGCTTCTGATGCAATGTCTGCACTCGCAGCCCAGCATGTCTGTAGCTAGTGTGTCTGTCCTCTGCCGGGGACACTTTCCACCTCTTATAAAGCATTTAGAAGAGACTTTCATCCCTCATAAAGCATATGTGTGTACAGTTTAACCACTTATAGAATACATGCATAGAATGTTTATCCCTTGTAAAGTATATATGTGAGCAAATTGGACTGAGCTTCTTCCTTAGACCCTAACAGACTAAACCAAAATGGAGTCATTCATGTAAAAATTCCATGAAGGTGAAATTGCTTAACTTCCTTTGAAATATAGAAGGAGGGGAGAGACAGAGAGAGAGGGAGGGGAGAAGAGGAGAGAGAGAGAGAGAGAGAGAGAGAGAGAGAGAGAGACCCCAATAGTTCCTACAGTAAGGAAGTTCCTCTCTTTATCCTTAGAAGGAAACTAACTTTGGAATAACCCACCTGACTTTCCCCCTTCTTACTGCTGTTTCGTTTTAGTTTTCTGTCTGTGACGATCTTTCAATCTTTCTCTGGTCTCCAGAGATGCATGGCTTGTGAGCCATTCTATGCTCAAACTGTTATTTATTTTGTTCAAAGCCTATCTTTTTTGTTAAATAGCATGAACATACACTTTTTTTATACTCCATATTTTATTCCACCCCACCCCGGAACGTATACTTAATATGAAATAATTGCTTTGGTTAGATGCCACAGTAAATAGTTGTTTTCCTTTTAAAAAGTTTTCTAGGTCAATCTATATTTGTTATTTTCATATCAGGGTGTTAAAGTGATATGTCTTTGTTGTGAGATTGTGTCTCCTAGTAATTTCAGAAGCTACACACTCACAACGTCTCACCAGCATGACTGCCCACACAAACATGAGCTAAACTGGGAGGACACCGATGAACATGCCAAACTGGATGGGAGAAGGTGGGGAGCTCATAAGGCCTCACCACTACACAAAGAACTACAGGTGGAGAGAAGATGGGAGAAGGTGGGGAGCTCATAAGGCCTCACCACTACACAAAGAACTACAGGTGGAGAGAAGATGGGAGAAGGTGGGGAGTTCATAAGGCCTCACCACTACACAAAGAACTACAGGCAACAGGGGCAGAGATGTGACCTGTCCCGGGAAGGGCACACCAATGGCTTATCCAATAGTCAGACTGGAAGACACAGATACAAGTAACATTATATTGATCCAACGTGTTATATTTAGGAATATATATGTATAGACAAATACATATATGCACACAATACCAATGGATGAAAAGAAGCTGTCACTCTGAAGGAGGAGGGAGGGTTCCATGGGACAGTGTGGAGGGAGAAAAGGAAGGGAAAAAACATTGTGATTAAATTACAACCTCAAAAACAAACAAAAGAGCAAAAAGATAGGTCGTAAGATAATGTCTGTGTGACCCACTTAGCTCCTTTCCACCTGGGTCTCTCCTGAATGCTTTTGACATTGCTGTCTTTGTGGTTATGATCCTTTGAGATGCTGACTGTGATCTGCTACTTCAGAAATATTTCTTTCATAGCAACTCCCTCCTATGTGTTAGTCTCAAGTAGGAAAGTTAGGTGCAGAGCCAGATTTCATTCTGCAAAAACAAACTGAACTATGCAGATCTAGAGCATACCGCATTCAGAATTCTCTACATTGGTTAAAGACAGCTTCTCAACTATTCCAACAATCTGTCACTTAAAAGTCCATTCCAATCGTATCTCCACAAGGCCCTTGAAGGAAGTTCTCTCTGGTATGAATGATCTTAAGAGGGGAGTGCTCACTTATGTGTAATCCCAGCATTCAGGAGGTGGAGATAGGACTATCAGGAGTTTCAGGTCAGCTTAGCTGTAGTGAGTTCCAGACTAGCCTGGAATTCATAGTGAGATCCTGTCTCAAAATGAACAAACAACCAACTCTCAAATATTTAACATTGGCCAATAAAAAGTGCATTAATCAGGAAAACCTAGCAGAAGTCCCATTGGTGTGAAGCCATCTTTGAACTCACCCATGGATTTATACATGAAAGCAACATTTTCAAAATATCCACCAGGGCTGATTAATGCCCTCTTTCAAAGCCTGTTCTAAGCAGGACAAGGCTATGAATCTAATTTCCATTTGAAGATGGTCCCTCTGGTGGTAGTGCTGGCATTGGCTCGGATGGGAGAACATGAGAAGAAAAATAAGACCAGTGAGGTGGGCCGTACAGAGACCCCCAAGCAACAAGGGAGCTGGGCTTAGGAAGAGTTGTTAGCTTTCAGTATTTGATAACTGAATGGACCATTCAGACTCTCGTAGAAGTGATCATAAATCGTGCACAAGGCAGAATGCAGGAATGAAGAAGGGCAGCATCCAGAATGAAGAATGCTGGGCACCCAGAGGAGGTTCTATAAGGACATAGCACCCAGGTTGAGCTAAAGGGACGAGTCTAGAAGCAAGGTTATGTGGCAAGAGGGGGTTGACGTTCTGTTGTCGAGGGCAACATGGTGATAGGCGAGAAGCAGGAAAGAATACAGCACACAGGCTGACTTGTAAGTCGTTTGCTCTGCCACAACCACAGCTGAACCAGGCCGGATACATCTTTTCCACAGAGGGGAATCTGGCAAAGTAGGCTAAGGTTAGCTTATGAAGGACACCCTATAAGACCCATCTTAGTTAGAGTTTCTATTGCTGTGATTAAAAACACCCTGAAAAAAGTCAACTTGGAGAGGAAGGAATTTATTTCATCTTCTATGTAGGCCGTCATCCAGGGAAGTCAGGGCAGGGACTCGGAGGCAGGGCTGATACAGAAGTCATGGGGCATTATGACCCCTGGCTTGCTCTTCACGGCTTCTTCATCCTACTTTCTTACAGTACCCAGGACTACCAACCCAGGGGTGGCACTGCCCACAGTCAACTGGACCCTCCCGTAGAATCCATCAACACACCACAGGCTCGCTTAGGCCAGTCTGCTTAGGGCATTTTCTCAATTGATGTTCCCCCTCCCCGAATGACCCTATCTCGTATCAAGTTGGCATTAAACTGGCCAGCACAACACCACCATGCCATTTTAGACCTAATTTGAAAGCCGTGGAGTCCTGTGGTGGATTTCAGGAGCTAGCGTAATGTACAAAGAAGTCGACATTCTAGAGAGGGGTTTCTGGTGCCGTAAAAAGAAAAAAAGAGTATTCAGGGAATTCTATGTAATCTCAGAAGAAACTGTGCAGGTTTGAACCGGATGTAGTAACAGAGATGGTAACCGCACACATATCAGAGAAGCCTTGCGATGCTAGCGTTGACCAGATCGAGTGTGCGGAAGGAGCAGGGAGGGGACAAGACTGGCTGTCTGGTTTCTTGTGTGAGCCACCCAGATGGTGCTATTTCCCTGAACGAGAACATATTTGAGAGAGAAGAAAGTGAGTTTTATGTTAGATGTGTTGCACTTGGAAAGCCCGCGAGGCATCAGTGAGGAATTGTCCAGCACAAAGACAGATGAAGACGCCTGGAGCTCAAAGAAAAGGCTGAACCAGAGATGTGGATTTCTGTCATTGGCGTGTAGTTTAGGTCCAAGCCCTGGGAGTGGGTACAATAAATCAGAGTGTATGTAACAGGTAAGAGAAAAGGAAAAGAGTGGAGACATCGATATTTAAGCAGCTGGAAAGCCTAAAGGATGGGATGAGTGGGGGTCCAGTAGGCAAGGGAACAGAGCAGAGCTGACAGGTAGAGGCCTCCCCCCCAAGACAAGAGGAGAGGAAGGCGGAGCTCAGCGGGGGAACATTTCAAGGAAGGGAAAGCCTGGAATGGTCCTTAGATTTAGGAGCAGGCGACCCTGCCAAAGTAATTAAGTGGAGGAGGAAGCCAGATGGCGGTGGGCGGAGGAATGCTCCCAAGAAGGAAGTGCGGGCATGCCTTTCGGAATTTCAGCTGGAGGGAAGGAAAACAGAGAGGGTGTCCCAACTCTGAAGACACAGAATGTGGGCACCCAATGATATTCAACAGGGTTGTGCATATCTCATATTAGGGTCGCCGGAGATTAGTATTTTTAGTGTCAGAAAAGAAGCATACAACTAAAACGAAGGTACCTTCCTGGGTCAGCAGGCAGAAGGTGGAGTGGCCAAGATGGCCCCATCTTTTATCTAACCTAATAATGCAAAGAGGGGTTGATCTTTCCTCCTTGCCTGAGATTTGGCCTCACAGTTTATCACAGATTGGCTGGCTAATTTAGAAAGCAAAGAAAAAAAGGAGAGAATCCAGGGAGAAATGAAAGAGGGTGAGAATACAGGGAGAAGGCAGAACTAGCTACACTCAGATTTTTAAACATTTCAGGAATTCCACAGCCGATTATACCTGGTCTAACAAGTTTATCTGACAAAGGATTAACAAGAGACTCTGGGAGAGGGTATAATGTGGCAGGCAGGCACTCAGCCATGAACCTGTCTTTAAGAACAGAGATGGAGGAATCAGAGAGAAGCAGTGGAGGGCAGGGAATGAAGGCGTCCCTAAGAGAGGGCATGCACAGCGCAGCGCACGAGTGACAGGCGAGAATGCAGGAAGAGTCTGGGAAGTGGGGAGATCTGGACACAGCCAGAATCTGAGGACAGAGAGGCACCAGAGGATTTGCCTGAAAAAAACATGAAAAAAATGAACCCCCAACCAGCTGAGGGGTTCATTTCATAGAAGACTAAAGAGCAGTGATCAATTGAGAGAGGCCTAGAGAAGCCATTCTCAGCCTACGGGTCGCGACCCCAAAGACCATCAGAAAACACGGGTGCTTACATGACAATTCCTAACAGAAACAAAATTCAGTTATGAAGTAACGAGAAAAATAATTTTATGGTTGGGGGGTCACCACAACATGAGGGACTGTATCAAAGGGTCACAGCTTTAGGAAGATTAAAAACCACTGCACCAGAGGAAGAGGCTGTGACTTAGCCATGGCTGGGATACAAAGAAAAGAGAATAAAGAAGCGGAATGTGTAAATGTTGCTTTTATTTGCCTCATGTCACTGTCGTCTCCGAGATTTACTGGTGAATAAGATCACCCTTTCTAGTTCTTTCTGAACTCTTGCTGACTACTTTAACTCAGCTGTTCTGGCTCAAACTCCTCTCCAAGCTGACTGACTCAATCCGGCCTCTCTCAGCATCTCACTGAATTGCTCTGCTTGTCCTCAAATTGACTGGCAGTTTGTTCTAAGTATCTAGCCCTTGTTACTCGCTGGCTCTCTGCTGACCTGCACCGAATTGCATGAACTCACACACAAACCCAACTCTACTGCACTGCACTCACTACAGTGACTCCCACCTGACTCTCCTTTGCTGCTTCCCTGTCTTGTCAGTTCTCCTGAGAGTTGGGTGTATCCTATCTCTGACTCATTCTGTCAACTCTTTCTCTGATTGGCCACTTTGTCTGTCCCTCAATTAGATGTCATTGTTTGAGATTAAAAGTGTGTGCTAAGAGTGTGTCTGTATTCCAGTCAGAGGATTAAAGGTGTGTGGTATGCCTGCATTCCAGCTGGATCTAGAAGGTCTTTGGATGTGGTCGGAGCAGCCATGTTTCTAGAGTAAAATTCCTCTACAGTAACAGGCTTAGATTCCTTCACCCTCAGCAGAAGGTATGGGAGTAGAAGCCCCAGGGGAGCTCTCATGGGGAGTAGAGCCCCAGGGGACGTCTGAGATTACAGTTTCTCCAGGGTGGTAGGAGGACAAGTTGCCAAGAGGGTACAGGGTACTCCTGTGAACTCCCGGGTACGGAAGGATGTGAGGGTCAAAAAGGATGAGAGGGATGGGTAGGAAGACATCACTAGGGTGAAGAGCAGGTACAGCTGGAAAGTTCTGGGGAAAGGGTGGCAAGAAGGGACGCTGGAGGCTTAATGAAGTTGGAAAGTAATGTGAGGTGTGGATATTTGAAGTGTCATCCACTTGGTGACATGTGCAAATGAGTCAGAAAAAGAAATACTTGATGTTGTAGCAAGACATACCCCACCCCCAATGGATTACTATCAGTGACATTTGTTTCTCGTCTATGCATGTCACCGGCCAACTTGGGTTGGCCAACTGGGTTCCAGGCAGACACTTAAACACTCAAAATGTGGTGAGACTTCTGTACACGTCCCCCTACCATCCTGTTTGTTTCTGAGATTACCTTAAAACAAAAGACTTGGGGAAAGAAAATACCAACTCATATGGATGCAAACATTTAAATGAAACACCGGCAATAATAAAATGAGAAAAAAAATACAGCGTGACTCACTTGTGTTTGCTTTAGGAGGGAAGGAAGAAGGTTACGCCTCTGTGGGCCTGGCGAACTGGACAGAATGGAAACATTTCCTTTGCTTGGGTGTTCCGCAGCTCATCCAAACACTCATAGATCACAAAGTCAGAACTGCTGGCCTTATATGTCAACAACCAACAATGAGATAAATCTCCTTGACGCTCTGTAAGTCAAAAGGTTCACTGTGGGAGCGGGGAATTTCTGAGCACACGGTTCCTCCCTACCCCTTCCTGTGGGTATTTATGGGGGTGTTTAGGACCAGAAGTTTAAGGCATGTCATGGTTTCTCTTTCCAGTCCTTAGCGCCTGGCTGGGAAAAGGTGAGTTGTGAAGATAGGAAAAGAACATGCAGTTGTGAAGGCTTAACAGAGCTACAGACAAGGGATGTGTGTGTTTAGAGGTGAGACAGTCCCCCGAGAAGACAGAGGAAGGACTGAAAAGCATTACAGGCTTTAAAATGTGACCACCATTGCCAAAGCTCCAGCACTCAACTCCTATGGAGCTAAGTGACCCATCCAAGGCTTCAGTAGCAGAACTGGAGTTTGTGTCCTAGGGTCTGAAATTCTTACTTCGTAGGACAGAGATCATTATAGTCATCCCCCAGCCCCTAGCCCCAAGTTCTATTCTTCTTGGTCTCTCCCTAGGGCCTTATGTGTTAGAGATAGAAATCATTCAGACTTAGCAGGGGGACTTAGCAAAAACGCATTAAAGAGCTTCCCAAGGTCCCCACTCACTCTGTTAGGACTGTACGTCTTTCTTTAGTCCCCTTTGTTGGCGATCGAATGAAAGTTCAAAGAACTGAAGAGTGTGACATTTCATTTTATCTTCAAACTAACTTGCAAGTCAGCCATGTCCCCTGGTTGCTGTGGAAGACATAAGACTCCTGCAAAGAGATGAAGGGTAGTTTATTGTGCAGCAGTAATAATCAAACATCATTTTTCTAAGGGTTCCAAGTCCCAATATCTACTGGGCACTATAGGAAAAGTGACAGATGATATTTGCACATCAGGGGGCTGGCTTGAGAGAAGACTTGATCTGAATCTTCCATGACAGACTGTGATCATATCCGTTCTTCGCTCCGAGAGCCAGTGCTGTCTTTATGTCATTACACTGTACCTGACAGCAGACCCGCCTGGTTTTGTTCCAGAGAGAATTGTTATCTTTATTTACTAAGGTTGTTTTGCACACACAAACATCCTTGAAAAGACAGCCCATAACAACAGGCAATCAGCGCTTCTGCAAATAGCCCGAATATGGAGACTCATGGAAAATTTTCTCCCAACAGCACGATTCTGTGAAAACCAGTCCTCTCCAAGTCACTGGTGATGGCTATTTATATATTTTTAGAGTACTTAAGGTAAAAAAAAAAAACTACTTGAAAATTCAGACGCCAGTTTCGAATTGTTTCAGTAAGCCTTCCAACAAGAAAACTTAAGTCTTCTGTTCACTCCAGCTAGAATAACTCAAAACCAAAAAGAACAGTGCTAAACAATGTTAAATACAACAGAGATGGGCATTTCCTAAGTATTCCGTTCTTCTAGAAAGGATGATGTTTTCTTCAATACACAAATGTGTGGGGACTGCTTTCTTGTTTAGGAGGTGAAGTGGAAAGGAGAGCAGAGACTGTCTAACCTCTCTCTCTCTCTCTCTCTCTCTCTCTCTCTCTCTCTCTCTCTCTCTCTGTGAGACACACACACACACACACACACACACACACACACACACACACACTGGGAGGTGCTTCCACCTGGATATGTGCAAACTGCTAACACAATAAGATCTTTACCTCTTTATGGTAAGAGGAAGAAATTATCAGGAATCTTCAAACCATGTGCATCCTCTAGAAACATGTTTAATGGTTAGAATGTTTTGCCACGTGTTTCTCCTCCCACTCACTGATTATATCAGCCATGATTTGTCATGTGCCCCATGTTCCGGCGTCCTCATGTTTGAGCTAAAATGTCCTCAACAGGCCTTTATCTTTAAACTTGGTCCCAGGTAGAGGTGTTATTTTAGAAGGTTGAGGAGTTTGGGTGTGTGTGTGTGGAGATAGCTGGAGGGTAGACTCTGAGATAGCAGTCCATCCCAGCTTTGAGTAGGAGTCTCTCCCTGCTCTCTGGGATGCAGAGATATGAACAGGCAATCCCATGTCATGGAGCTACCGCCATGATGGGACTGTACCCTCTCATATGGTAAGAATACATCCCTCCTCCCTCAAATTGTTTCTTGTCAAGCATTGGCTACAGGGAGGAGAAAAGCAACCGGTAGGCACTTGGCATGTGTCATCGTTTTTTGGGTTTACAGAGGCGTGTGAAGGAATCGAGATACACAGCCAGAGCTGGAGCAGCCAGTACTCAGAGTGGGCCTGCTTCTGACAGAGATGAATGACAGCCTCTATTCTGCAGCGTCTCCTGAAGATGCTCTTCTGTTTCCTGACTCAGTGCTTCCTAGGTAGGAAACCCCTCTTAGTCTAGTGCTATGAAGAGGCTCTGTGACCACAGCAACTCTTACAAAGGACAACATTTAATTGGGGTTGGCTTACAGTTTCAGAGGTTTAGTCTATCATCATCATGGATGGAAGCATGGTGACTGTCATGGTTTGTATATACTTGGCCCAGGGAGTGGCGCTCTTAGGAGGTGTGACCTTGTTGGACTAGGTATGTCACTGTGGGTGTGGGCTTAAGACCCTCACCCTAGCTGCCTGGAAATCAGTCTTCCACTAGCAGTCTTCAGATGAAGATATAGAACTCTCAGCTCTGCCTGAACCATATTTATCTGGATGCTGCTATGCTCACACCTTGATGATAATGGACTGAACCTCTGAACCTGTAAGCCAGCTCTAATTAAATGTTGTCTTTTATAAGACTTGAATTGGTCATGGTGTCTGTTCACAGCAGGAAAACCCTAACTAGGACAGTGACACAGGCAGACATGGTGCTGGAGAAGGAGCCTAGAGTTCTACTCTTGAATTGCCAGGCAGGGGGAAGAAAGAATGACACTAGGCCTGTCTTGGGCATCTGAGATCTCAAAGCCCAGCCCCAGTGACACACTTCCTCCAACAAGGCCACACCTCCTAATAGTGCACACATTGTCCTAAGTATGTTTTCTAGTATCTGAGGTAGGGGTTGGGGGTTGGGTGGTTCAAAGAAACACACTGAGCAAAGGACAATAACCTATGAGGCTCTCTTTATACTTTTAAACAAGTTCTAATTAAAATAAAATCACGGGAGCTGAGCAGTGGTGGCGCACACCTTTGATCCCAGCACTTGGGAGGCAGAGGCAGGTGGATTTCTGAGTTCAAGGCCATCCTGGCCAGAGTGAGTTCCAGGACAGCCAGGGCTATACAGAGAAACCCAGTCTTGAAAAAAAACGAATGAATGAATGAATGAATACATATAAAAATCATGCTATGAGACATTAACTGATTTTGGCAAAAATGGTTTGAAGTTGACAGAATGAAATGCTTTGAAAGATATCAAAGCTGACAGGCATGGCAGAGCACCAGTTCTGCAGTCTGAGCGTGCCTGCCTCAGCTGCACCTGTTAGATGCTTAATTCTCTGTGTGATGGTAGGGGGAGGCGTGGCCTGATGGGAGAGCTCTGCCTTCATGAACAAGTTAAGGCCTCAATAGAAAGGTCCCATGGGAACAGACTCTGGTTGGTCTTCTGCCCTTTGAAGAAGAGTGTCCCATACCCCCTGAGCGCACTGACTTCAAGTCACTCTGTTCACTCTGAAGCAGAGGTAAGCCATCTCACCCATCATCAGACTGTCTGCACTATGATCTGGGAATCCACTTCTAAATTGTGAGAAGCAAAGTTCTGATTTGCTTGTTTTACTTTGGTTTTTATGCTAGGAATCAAACTCAGGGCCTCTCACCCACTAGGAGCCCATCTCCAGTTGATCAAGGTCTTGCTTTGGTTTGTTTTTGATTATTTGCTTTCTAGTATTGGCATACCATGGACTAAAGGGCCTAATACCGAACAACTGTTGGGCAAGCATTTAAACTCGATGGAGAGCCTAGTGTGTGCTGCACGCCTTTAATCCCAGCATGCAGGAGACAGAAGCAGATGGAGCTCTGAGTTCAAGGCCAGCCTGGTCTACAGAGCTAGTTTCAGGATAGCTGGGATTACACAGAGAAACCTTGTCTCAAAAACTCAAAAAACAATAAATAAAATACTCTATGGAGATGTTACCAGTTATATTTATATTTGTGCAGTATTATAGGCAGTCATGATAGCTGTCCTGATAGGTGCTTTCTCTTCCCTGAAGTCAGCACTGACAGCTGTCAATGCTCTCCTTTCTCTGATCTATTTAGTTATTGGTGGTTGGAGTCTGGGCTGGCCATTTTCAGGTCCTTGGCCCTTGATTAAGGAATGAAATATAAAAGTCTACATAGATTGCAAAATACAAAGAAGGCTTATATGAAGTGAGAGAGTCAGAATATACCCCAAGAGAGTAGCAGGACTGTGACTCTGTCTCTCTGTCTCTCCCTCACACACACACACACACACACACACACACACACACAACTGAAGGAGCTCAATGGCCCCTGATCACCACTCAGGGCTTCCTTTTATGAGGCTCATGAGAAGGAAGGGTTTGTGTAGACTTGGATTTTTCAAAGCCTACTTCATTTAGGATTCTTTAACACGTTAACCTTCCTTCTAGCCCACTACCATAGGTCTGTATCACATGACATATCCAGAAACATCCACTTTAAGAGGTAGGGGAAAATGGAGGCTAATACAAAAATGGAGTTGTGGATCTGTTTAGAAATAGTTCCTGGGGATAATTCTACTCTTCGTTGTCAAGATACCAGCAGTTCACACCAATAGCAAACACACACACACACACACACCCCACATGGTGGCACAATCCAGCAGAAACCGCAAGGCCAGGCCAACAGCACAAGTCAGTAGCAGTGGCTGGAATCAGCTGGAATACCATGAGAAGTGAAGACCAATAAAGCACTGCTCAGGGGTGGGTTGCAATGTAAGACACCTCTCAGTGTCTGTGAGGTCCCATTTATGTTCTTTATGAACACCTCGCATCCTCTCACATGTCTGCTTCAGCAAAACATCCTCTCACAAAACAGCTGTGTGTCACATCACATTTCCCAACGACATTTTTAAAGAAACCAGAAATTTCCACTTCAAGCTTGGTGACTAGGGACATAGTGTGGGTGGTTTCTCTATCATGATTGATAGATTGGGTTATATCACGTATCCTAGTCAGGGTTATCTTTGCTGTGATGAAACACCATGACCAAAGAACTTGTGGAGGAAAGGGTTTATTTTACTTATGTTTCTATATGACTCTTCATTATTGAAGGACAATGCCAGGACAGGAACTCAAACAGGGCAGGAACCTAGAGGCAGGAGCTGATGCAGAAGCCATGGAGGGCGAGGGGTGCTGCTTACTTGCTTGCTCCTCATGTTTTGCTCAGCCTGATTTCTTATAAAACCCAGGACCACCAGCCCAGGGATGGCACCACCCACAGTGGACTGGGCCCTCCCACATCAATCACTAATTAAGAAAACGTTGTACAGGCCTGTCCACAGCCCAATCTTATGGAGGCATTTTTCATCTGAGGTTTCCTCCTCTCTGGTGACTCTAGTTTGTGTCTAAATGACATAAAACGAGCCAGCACATCATGGTTCCTCCATGCTCCTTTCCACAATGCAACTGATTTTAATCATATGCATGCCCAGTTCTGCATGGACATTTGTGGATAAATAGGGGATTCTCACCAAAAATTCACTCGAGGACAGCTTTCCTTTATTGTACACATATCCTAAACCAATTTAGGCTATATAGGATTTGTGGGTTTTTCTTTCTATCTATATAAGGAGAATATTATCAAATGGAATCTAAGTCGGGTGATTGTTGAGGGGAGGAGGAACGTATTCAAGAAACCAGTTCAAGGACAGGTGTGCATGCAGGCTGATTCAGGTGGGAGCCCTGTGTTGTTAGAAGGTCGGAGGCTCATTGTCCAGGGCAGGGTATGTGCATACAGTACACGTAGATAAGAGTCTCTGGCTGCATCAGTACCAGAAAATGGGTGTGGATATAACCTAGACCAAGTAATCGAGTCCCAGATTACTCAAGTATTCCTTATGATTGCCTGTCTCACTTGTTCTTGTTCTTGTTCTTGTTCTTCTTGTTCTTGTTCTTGTTCTTGTTCTTCTTGTTCTTGTTCTTCTTCTTGTTCTTCTTCTTGTTCTTCTTGTTCTTCTTGTTCTTCTTCTTGTTCTTCTTGTTCTTGTTGTTCTTCTTGTTCTTGTTCTTCTTGTTCTTCTTCTTGTTCTTCTTGTTCTTGTTGTTCTTCTTGTTCTTGTTCTTCTTGTTATTGTTCTTGTTCTTCTTGTTCTTGCTCCTGTTCTTCTTCTTCTTGTTCTTCTTGTTCTTGTTCTTCTTGTTCTTCTTGTTCTTGTTCTTCTTCTTGTTCTTCTTCTTCTTCTTCTTCTTCTTCTTCTTCTTCTTCTTCTTCTTCTTCTTCTTCTTCTTCTCCTTCTCCTTCTCCTTCTCCTCCTCCTCCTCCTCCTCCTCCTCCTTCTTCTTCTTCTTCTTCGTGTTCTTCTTGTTCTTGTTCTTCTCCTTCTCTTCCTCTTCCTCCTTTTCTTCCTCCACCTCTCCTTCTTCTCCTTCTCTTCCTCCTCCTTCTCTTCCTCCACCTCTTCTCCTCCTCCTTCTCTTCCTCCTCCTCTCCTTCTCCTTCTCTTCATCCTCCTTCTCTTCCTCCTCCTCTTCTCCTCTTTCTCCTCTTTTTACCAATTCAGTATATTTCTCTGATTCAGGCCAAAGTGCCAAGAGATTAAAAAGCCTCTCTTAGGAAATCCAGTTTGTTTTTGTTTATTTGTTGTCACATTGTTTCTTTTCTACCTTATCAGGTACACTTTTGGAATTTCAGATAATCGGAGAAGATCAACTAGCACCCCCCAGAAAGTCACATGTTGAGATAACATAATCTTGATTCTGGAAGGTCCCACATCCAACAGCTAACATCCTCATCTGAGGGAGAACAGAGAGGCATGGGAAGGAAGTGAGTATAAAAATGATGCAGAAATTGGGATCACGTAGCCACAAGGCAGTGAAGGCAGAGACTTGCCAGCACTGCCCAACAGTAGAAGAGAAACAGCTAGCTTCATTCTGACTTTCGATTTTTAGTTCCAGAACTTCTCCCCCTTTCCTCTTCCTGTGTGTGTGTGTGTGTGTGTGTTCATCCACATGTGAGCACACGCTCCATGCATGCATGTAGATATCAATGACCACCTTGTACAGTTGGTTCTCTCCTTCCACCTTCACATGGGAGCCTAAGTGGCTGGGCATAGGGGACAAGCACTGTACTGGCTGGTTCTGTGTGTCAACTTGACACAGGCTGGAGTTGTCACAGAGAAAGGAGCTTCAGTTGGGGAAATGTCTCCATGAGATCCAGCTGTAAGGCATTTTCTCAATTAGTGATCAAGATGGGGGGGGGTTCCTTGTGGGTAGTGCCATCCCTGGGCTGGTAGTCTTGGGTTCTATAAGAGAGCAGGCTGAGCAAGCCAGTAAGAAACATCCCTCCATGGCTTCTGCATCAGTTCCTGCTTCCTGACCTGCTTGAGTTCCAGTCCTGACTTCCTTTGGTGATGAGCATCTATGTAGAAGTGTAAACGGAATAAATCCCTTCCTCCCCAACTTGCTTCTTGGTCCTGATGTTTGTGCAGGAATAGAAAACCTGACCAAGACAAGAACCTTTTATCCACTGAGACGTCTCACTGTTATTTTTAAATTACCCAGTTTAAAGTGAATTGTTATGACAATCTGAGGAAACTAAAATAGCAATATAAAAACCATCTAAGAGAAGAAGAATCGTGTTTATCAATGAGTGGTGTGTTAATTAACCAAGATACAGAAAAATAGAAAAGGTTGCCTAGAAGATGTCATTGTATTTGAAGATAGGCTGCTGCTAGGGCCGATTTAGCTGAAAAAGATCTTCCTTGTTAAAAGCCCGTGAATGCAAAGAGACAGCCTGTCATGTTATCTTTGTTATCCTCCACAACGTGGACTCCAGAGCATGACTTGCCATCCCCACTGGGTGTCAAGGACCCTTCTGACCCCCCAACAAGGTTCCATGTCCCATGGGGCTAGAGAGCTGGCTCAGCAGGACAGCACACCAACTGCTCTCCCAGACAACCCAGGATTGATCCAAGCATTCACAGGGTGGCTCACGATTGTCTATAATTCCAGTTCCTAGAGATCTGATGCATCCATATGGCTTAGCTTGGTACCAGGCATGCCCTTGGTACACCAACATGTAGATAAAACACCCATACTGCACTGGCTGGTTTTGAGTGTCAACTTGACCCAAGTTGGAGTTATCACAGAGTAAGGAGCCTCCCTTGAGGAAATGTCTCCGTGAGATCCAGCTGTCAGGCATTTTCTCAATTAGTGATCAAGGGAGGGAGGGCCCCTTGTGGGTGGTACCATCCCTGGGCTGGTAGTCTTGGGTTCTGTAAGAAAGCATGCTGAGCAAGCCAGGGGAAGCAAGCCAGTAAGAAACATCCCTCCATGGCCTCTGCATCAGCTCCTGCTTCCTGACCTGCTTGAGTTCCAGTCCTGACTTCTTGTGATGATGAACAGCAGTGTGGAAGTGTAAGCTGAATAAACCCTTTCCTCCCCAACTTGCTTCTTGATCATGATATTTTGTTCAGGAATAGAAGCCCTAAGACACATATGTATAAAAAATAAAACATTTATCTTTAAAAAAAATCCTCTGTGTTCTGGTTCAGTGAGTGGCATGTGGCCAGTCACAGTAGTTATCAACACGAAGAGTGATGGTTCCCAGGTTTGTATAGGGCTGACCTGATTTCCTGACCTAATTAATAATAGTGTCTTCCTTCATTTTAAAAGTGTCTGAATTTCAGTGATTGATTACGTTGTCAACACACTGACAGACATTTGTCACATGTGTGAAGGAGATAGTAAACTGGTTCGTGAAGAAGGGGAGTTTTTAAGAGAGAATGGGACATCTTCATTTCAGAATTTGAGGGTGTCATGTGACCAGGGTTGCACAGAACTTCCACTGAGTCAATAAAAGAATGGAATTCAGAGACAACAAGAAAGATTGGCTGGGAAGAGTTTTGTTACAGAGAGAAGACATTGGGAAGGATTTAAGGGTTTTCTTCGGGCTTTCTATAGGACCTGTGTCATAAACTGGACCAAGACTGAAGCTGTTTCTACTACGATTGGCCAGTTCGCTGATGCCCATTCAATTAGGGCCACGGTCATGCTTGAAGCCTACAGGTCATCTTTGGTTTGTTCTCTGTTGACCTTCACTGCCTGTTGGCAGTTTGCCATGGCTGCTGTTGCTGTGGACCTGTAGCTGTTGCTGGTCTTGGATCCTGGCAGAGTTTTCTCACCATTACTCTGTGCTCTTTCTTCACATGCCAGTTTGCAGTTGCCACAGTGTGAGCTATCACAGCTATTAAGAAATAGCTGTTTTCCTTGGTTACTTTGTATCTAGCTCCCGGTCTGCAGTCTGGGGAAGTCTTCTTCCTGAAGTAGGTGGAAACCTTTATTTAGAAGCAGACCTTACCCACAATGCTCAGCAATAGTCTATTGCGGTCTGTTGCTTTAGAAGCAAGTGTCTGTGAACTGCAGCAGTGTCTTGCAGGGGTACCTCCGGTTCTGTGGAAGTTGAAGCCAGCCTGCCAGCCTGCAAAATCCTGTTTCTCTCAGAGCGCAGTCCTTTCTCTTACCTGGCCAGCGTGGTTATCTAGACCCAGAAGAAAACCCTTTTATTTACCAGGCTAAGTGTTCTACCTTTGTGTTTTCATGAATGTTCTAACATTCCTATTAACCCCAACCTCTGTTTCCAAGGGGAATTTCCACCTCTTGGTAATTTTCCTTTGTGATGATTTCAGTGACTGCAGTCAGTCACACTCGGAAAATATGTGTGGAAAATTCCAGAAGTGACAGTTGATAAGGTTGGATACAGCACTGAGAGATATTTCAAGAGAACATTCTCATAGCTCTTATTACAGTATACTGCTATCATTTTATTTTATCATTGTTGGTGACTTTACACCATGCCTAATTATCAAATTAAGCTATATTATACATATGTGTTTAGGAAAAATTCTACTATATGTTTTATTGTCCACTGGAGTGGTGGTAGAGTGTACCCCCGAGGGGAAGGACTGCCTAACTGTTCGGGGTCTGTTATTTGACCTAATACCTTTCCTGCTTACTTGTCACAACCGTAAAATCTATGCATATATTAATGTACCCAGAGTCACTCTATTAACACACATCTGATTATCATATTTTTCTTTTCTTTGCTCAAACCATTCTGTTCTTCCCATTTTGTTGAAAGTATAGTCAGCAAGTCTCTGTAATGTCCTGTAAGATTCCTCTTAAGAAAAAATATGGGGTCATACTAAAAAACAGTAAAATAAAGGAAATAATATATTTTGGGTTACTGAATTTTATAACCTGTAGAAGTGATTTATAGAAAATGATCTTTATTTTTTTTTTAAGGTAGGGCCTCATGCAACCCGGTCTGCCTTTGAACTCATTAACCTGGCCCACATCTTTTATCCTCATACTTTTGAGTTCAGGAGACCTGTCCTCCTTCCTAATACTCAAAGACACATGATTCCCGAGCCAGAGGATCAGTTCTGTGTCTCATAAAGAGTTAGTTGCCAACATGTCAGGAGTGTGGCTCACACAGCGCTTGACCGTTAGTACACACTAGACATCTATGACAGGGAAAAGCTAGCGAGCAAGTGAGCTGCATGGTGGCGCATGCCTGTAATCCCAGTACTCTGGAAACAGAGACAGAGCATCACCCACCATAAGTTCAAGACCACGCTGGGCTACAAGGTGAATTCTAGGCTAACCAGGAATATATATCCAAGAGATGTCTCATAAACAAAACAAAATAATAATAAACAACAAAATAAAAATCATTGGTGTTTAGGTTAAAATTCTACTAACTTAAGTAAATCATACTAAAAATGCTCAAATAAGTGAAATAATACTTCAGGATAACAAATTTAATAACCTGTAGATATGATTTATACAAAGTGATCATTTTTCTGTGTTTCTAGTTGTTAGTATTTTGCCCCCTCCTTTTTTTTTAAAAAAGATATTCAAGGAGCTGGAGAGATGGCTCAGTGGTTAAGAGCACTGACTGCTCTTCTAGAGGTCCTGAGTTCAAATCCCACAACCACATGGTGGCTCACAACCATCTGTATTGGGATGTGATGCCCTCTTCTGGGGTGTCTGAAGACAGCTACAGTGTATTCATATACACTAAATGAATAAATAAATCTTAAAAATAGAGTTTCATGTAGTTCAGGCTGCCCTTAAACTCACTATATAGCAGAGGCTGGTCTTGAACTCCTGATCCTAATGCCTCTATTTCCTAGACACTGGGATTACAGACTACACTCAGCTAAAAGTGGCTATTTGGAGGGTCAGAAAATTCTAGTACAAAGGTATAAACAAATAACAGGACATAAAAGGGCATGGCCATTAAGGTTGTTAAGACTTCAGAGTAACAAAAACAATGATTACAACAATTTAGAAAACATGGGTGAAATAGATAGTTTGAGAAAAAAATATAAGTAAGCAATAATACTGGATCAAGAAGGTGTCTGTTACTGATAGTCGGTACTCAAAACTTTTCCTCACACACAGGCATCAAATTCAGAGATTCTTATTAGTGAAGAAAAGGTCATCCTTCTTTTTCATACACTATTTAGAAAAGAAAAGTTTGTTTTTATGTATCATATAAATTTGATATCCAAATGAGATAAAATAGCAGATGTGTTACACATTAGGAGACCATTTATGAAATGTGCACACGTCTTAGGGCTGGGCTGATGCCTCTCAGTATAGTGCTTGCTCTGCAAGCATGGTGACCTGAGCTTGATCTCCAGCATCTGTGGTTAAAAGTGGGACATGGTACATATACCATCTAAGATGTGTGTGTGTGTGTGTTCTGTGTGCATTTATGGTGCATGCCAGAAGATGGTTGTGAGACACTGTGGGGTCCCTGGGAATTGAACTCAGGACCTCTAGAAGAGCAGCCATCTCTCCATCATTGGTATCCTGTAATCCCAGCACTGGGGAGGCAGAGACAGAAGGATCCTGAGTTTTGTTGGCCAGTCAGTCGAGCTGAATTGTTGAGCTCCAGATGCAGTGAGAGACTCTATCTGCAAGGTGAAGAGCTGAGTAGCTGACTCAGCAGACAATGTACGTGCTACACAAGTGTGAGGAGCAGAGTCCTGATACCCATGACTCACTTAAGCTGGGTGGTTGTAGCAGCCGTCCTCTAATCCTATCATGTGCAGGGGTGGAGACTGGGGATCCTGGTGCAAGCTGTGGAGTTCAGTAAGAGACCCTGTCTCCATGTGTGAAGTGAAGGAGAAGGAGGTAGGAGCATGCTGTCAAACTCAGGCCTCTGCGTGCATCAGCACACATGTGCATATGCACCCACAGACATACACACACATGCATGCCACTACTTATGCAAAA
Source organism: Apodemus sylvaticus (assembly GCF_947179515.1). Taxonomy (NCBI): domain Eukaryota; kingdom Metazoa; phylum Chordata; class Mammalia; order Rodentia; family Muridae; genus Apodemus; species Apodemus sylvaticus. The sequence continues at coordinate 65,859,273 of NC_067488.1, read as the reverse complement.
GTGAACATGGAGAGCAATTGAGGAGGCCTTGCCACAGCACGAGTGTATGTGCACATGTATCCACACATCCATGAACACACACACACATACACACACACACACACACATACACACACACACACACACACACACACAAACATAAGCCCACAAATATTTGCTAGTCAAATTGGGCAATATAAAAAAAAAAGTGGTGAAAGGTTCAGCCCTAGAAATGCATTGATGTAAAACTTCTAGTAATGTTGTAAGGAGAAAATTAACATGTTAATTTTAGCATATGCAAGATAAAAAAATCATTAAGTTCAGCACTGGTGAGTTTTAAGAAAAATCATAAGGCCTACCAGGGATTAAAGAACAAGTTCCAGTAAGAATTTGATAACTAATGCCAATTTTATGAAAACTTTTAGATCATTAAAAAAAGAGGAGCATTTCCCCCAATCTACTCAATAAGTTTAATACAAGTACCTAAAAGCAGAACAAGACAAAACAATGGAAAATAGAAAGTTCACAGACCAATTCCACTTCTGAACACAGATGTAAAGAGACTAGACCATTTATACAATGCATAATTTATTCACTGAACACATAGTAGATAATTAAACCTCGTGCTCAGCAAGTCTCGCCTTTTGTCCTTGACTCCAGGTAATGATCTAGCCCTTGGAACGGGCATCAAGCTTGATTGGCGTTAGATCCCGGAAGACCTGAATCTAACAGCATGATTTAAAGTGGGATTTACCTCCACCCAAAGACAAAGAATGAAATTTAGTGTGAGGGTCCTTGGGTCCTTCGGGGGGGGGGGGGGGCGGGTGGCTGGAGACCAGACAACAGCATCAGCCAAGTGACGGTCAGCTATTCCCACCTCAGCGAATAGCATGCAGTGTAAGATCAGGACACCGGGCTCAAGGCAGCCCCGCAGTTGCAATCCTGAGTGGATCGTCACATGTTGACACTGAGACAGTATTGTGCCGGCAGGTCTGAGGGAAGCAGACAAAACAGCTCCACATCTGGGTTCCTGCACTCCATCCTGTATGCTTGGGTCCTTGGTTTTTTCTGTCTTTCCCTGTAATAACCTCTAAAGGAGCTTAAGACCTTCTAATGACTTCCATGCGTCCCTTCTCACAAATTACTAAAGCCCAGGTGGATGTGGGCAGACCCTCGGCTTGCACTACCGGAAGTGGAGATGATCGTGTGTGGATCATGTTCCTTTAAACCACACGCATCCATCGACTCTGTAAGGAGAACAGCTCTGTGGGTATCTGAACAGACTGTTGTGAAACACTCTCCCGAGGGTACAGAATGCTCGAAGTCTTCAAATCAGATCAGTTCTGATCCCCTTCTCAGGTCTCACTCACGAGACAGCCTTTAACATCCCCTTATAAAGGGGCCAAGAAAGGGGAAAGTAGCCAGAGGGGGACCTGCTGCCTGATGACTACAGGGCAAATATGGGGAGATCTGTGTCAGCCTTGAGGCTCTAGGGGAAAGCTGTGGACAGCCAACCCATGCCATCGGCGCATTAGTCTGAAAGCTCAGTCACAAACCTATTTTAAAGTTTATACAAAAGAGCAAACCATCAGTAATCACCTGGGTTTTTTCCCCCAAGGCGAAACTGAGATCTTGCAGTTTTGTATCATGATTTATTACAAAGCTCTCGCTGCAGTGCTGTATCTCAGGCTGGGTTTTGTCTACGGATAACATGTGGCTCAGAGTCGGGGAGGACTCCTGTGAGCTCAGGATTCAGGGGCAGAGGCAGGGCATCTCTGAAGAAAGCTGACTAAACTATCTGGAATTGAGAGTGACAGAGGAAGAACCCTCTCATGTACTTCAGCCTTCCATGTGTAGACACAAGGACTCACATGCTTACACACATGTGAACACATACACACCACACAGAAATACACATGCAAAAGACCAAACTGCCACTTGTAGCACCTAGGTTTATGAATGAAACACAGCAGAGAGCTTAGAAATAGACTTGTCTATATATTGACAATAGTCAACTCAAAGCAAAAATAGTCAAAGGAGAAATGAAACATGATTGAAGGAAACGCCTGACTCTGAAGCTGGCTAGCAGGACGAGACATGTTGGTGAGCTCTTGGCTTGGTTGAGAGACCCTTCAATGAATCAAGTGAAAGAGCCTTCACAGACGACTCTGCTATCCAGATGTCTGCACATATATGCACACGCATGCCCATATACATGTGCCCACATGTATGCATATACTCATGTGCATACCACAAACAGGAAAAGGGAAAATAGGATTCTTTAATCTTTAAAAAACGGGCAATGGTGATTTTGTTTACATTTACAATACATTTGCAAAAGGATGTATAAAAGTATGTCAAGATTAGGGGATTGGAGAGAGAGATGGCATTGGCTGTTTTTGCAGAGGACGTGGTGTAGTTCCCAGCATGCAATGACAGTTTAATAACTACCAGTTCCAGGGCCTCTGAAGCCCTTTTCTGGTGTTGATGGGCATCAGGTGTGCACACAGTACATCAGACACATTCAGACAAAATACTCATACACAAAAGTAAAAGTCAATAAATCTTAAATGAAATATATCAAGAACAGTAAAGAACATTTGCAACTTACCATCCAGGTTAAGAAATCTGGTCACTATAAGCAGACTCTGTATGGGCGTCTTTCTCTCGCCAGTACTACACTATCTTTCCAGAAACAATCAATAGTTTGATGCCTCCCCCACCCCCTTATTTCTTTGTTTTTTTCTTTATTTCTTTCTGTAACATCTTTGTGACCAAATACTACATTGTTTAATTTGGCTCATGTAAACTCAATATAAAGAGAATCACCCCAATTGTACTTCTGTGGGTGAGGGTGTTCAGAGTTCATTTCCGGCCTCTGCTTCCAAGTACATTTCTTTGTGAGAATAAATCACTATTTAGTGGCCTGTTTCTAATGCTAATGGACACTCAGTGTTGTGTTGTTTCCTGATCTCTAGTATTTGATAGTTTAATCAGCCCTAAGTTTTGCCAATCTGATAGCCGAGAAATGGTATACTGTTGGAGTGACCTTTTTTAAAATTTAACTTCTTATAATGGTGTGTCCCTGTATCTTCAATTGTTAATTCTGTACTTGTAGAGAGCTAAGTGCTGGCAAGATTTTGGTATTGTCATTTCTACAGGCCAGCACTGGTTTTTCTATTTTGTAAATGCCTGTCTTTTCTCAGCTACCTGGGGGCTATCTAGAGATAGAACAGAGGTTGTCTCACTGCTGATTGGTTATAATAAAGAGTTGGCGGCCAATAGCTGGGGCAGGAAAGAGGGAGACAGAACTTCTGGACAGAGGAATGCCAGGGCCAAAGAAAGAAGCCGGAGAACTGAGAGCAGATAAAGGAACAGACTTGGACAGGATCAGAGAAAGGTAGAGAGCTAGTCGCATGGCCGGTCATAGACTCAGTATTTGGGTCAAGTTTAACCGGTAGCTGGGAAACTGTCCAGAAAAGGGCCTGAGCTTGAAACTTTATTAGCAGTCTCCTTGTCTTATTTAAACCACTGGCGGGACAGAGGAAAATCCCAAGATAATTTCCCAAGGTGGCCTAACTTGCAGCTTGCTGATTCCAGAGAGGCTGCAGTGCTTTTCAAAGGTTTATGGCACTGTGTCTTCTATCAAACACCTGTGTCTTCTGTTAAATAAAGATAATACATGGTTCTTACATACTCGGCAAAGGTGAAAGCACTTTTTTTTAATACTTAGGAGTGGGGGTGGGGGTCGGGGTGGCATATAAAGTACAGCTAAGTCACAGCTCGACTTTGATATTGAGAAAGACCAGCACCATAGCTGTGTGGGTGGTAGCCCTATACTCCCAGCACTCCAAAGGGAAGAAAACAGAGGAGAGGCAGGTGGACAGGAGAGGAGAGGAGGGAAGGCGGGGGTGAGGGGTGGGGAGCAAAGGAAGGGGGAGATGCACAGCCCTGGGATCCACAGGACGGCTTGTTGAAAAATTGCTAGGAGTTTAAAAGTGGGGAAGTTGAAACCAATATCTGTAATGCCAGCCCCCAGGGGCACGGTCACAAACACGAAGCCAACCTGAGCTATGTAGAGAGTTCTGGGCCAGAGTGAGCTACAGAAAGACTATTTCTAAACAAAACAAACAAAACAACCAACAAAAACCACAAAACAAAACCAAACAAACAAAACCCATAACAACAGCAAACCCCACAAAAAACCCAATGAGTTAAAACCAAAAGAATTTTAAAACAGTGGTCGCAGATCCAAATGTGGTTTCTCTAGTCCTTAGAGTGCACATCTAGGACAAACAATTCTCTCTATTGTCTCCATTTCTGTGTTCAGACATGCTGTCATAATGCAGTTTGGACTTTTCCCCCAGAGAAAGCCACAGCCTGACCTGGTTCTGAGAATTTAGGTGAGTGCTTTAAGTGTTCTGTTACTCAAATAAACTTCCTATTTGCTGCTCTCGATTGGCATTCATTCACCAAACTGGAATAAAACCGGTTACACAGCAATGCTGGTTTTATTTTAGGTCGCCTCAATGTCTTTTTCCTTAAACTGTCAAATACAATGAATAAATCAATGTTCAAGACAGGGCGACTCTGGTGCATTAATGTGCGTATTCGTTATAATGCATAACAATTGATCTTCTATAATGGAATTCAGCAGAACCACCCTCGGAATCGGTTGTCATGAATTTTTTAAAAAAATCTTCTCTACTTTAGAAAAGATATTTTGGAACACACAAATGAACACCAGCTTCCACGATTTTGTTTGGATTTTTGAAAGAACAACTGGATGCCTTTTTAAAAAATATTACAGCATGATCAGTGATTGCACCTCAGTCAGCCTTCTGCACCCACTCAGGGTTAGACGGAAACGGGATGCAGGTGAGTGGGTTTTACTTATAGACACTGTGTCTCTGAGGCTCCTTGGAATGTAATCCACTGCACAGTAAAATTTCCACATAGATTGACTGACTCCAAAGAATTCACATGCAGAGTGTCTTCAGAGCACGAGTCTGTGAAAGACTGTAAACTGTAATTTACACACACACACTTTTTAAGCAGTAAAAATGTTACAGGTTTCTGATAAATGTTTTTGTATGGCTTCTCACTGGCGGTCCTGTCACGAAGCTACAGACGATAGCTGAAGGAGTTAAAGGAACATGTTGGGGGTAGCCTGTGTTGTCTATTTTGATTTGTCTGTCTGTACTGCGGATTGAACTCTGAGTTTTGCAACGCTGGGTGAGGGTTTACTGAGCTCTGCCCTAAGGCCTCCTTTCCAATTTAATTCTGAAACAGGGCCTTCCTGTGCTAGCCAGGCTGGCCTTGAACTGGCTCAGTCGCAGCCAAGCAGTCCTTAACCTCGTGACCCTCCTACCTCACCCTCTCGAGTACCTGGGATTTCAGGTCTGTGACACCGGGCCCAGCTAAGCAATTTTTGATGCACATTACCGTGGGTGGATTTGTTTGACAGCACTGTAACAGATTTCCTGGAATTGTGTGTCAATAGCTGTTCCCTGGAGAAAGAGTCAATTTGTAATTTATATTTTCCACGGTTCGGATCCACAAGCTGCGAATGAGCTGCGGATCTCCCTAGCTACCCGACATGCATTAGGGTGGGGGTGGCAGGTAGAGAAGCTTCCCGAAGTTTCTATCACGTGTTCTTACACGTGACCGCCGACAGAAGACCTGGCTAATGGCCGG